>NC_053022.1:15710883-15724390 GCF_003073215.2 Triticum urartu | reverse complement strand
GAAAGCCTGCTCAGAGTTTGGTGCCGCGCCGGGTCGAACCCCCACAGGTTGAAAGCCCGTTGTTGACAAGGGAGGATCAAGCGGATGAGCATAACCTGGACTACGTTGATAAGTTTGAGCTTCTTGTCCACTAGGGTTTGGACGCATGTTTGGAGTCCGGTCAGCTCTCCCTTCTTACACCACGATAGGCCCGTCTCCTTCCAGGAGGTGAGCCGCGTAGGGGGTCCGGATCGAAACTCAGGGGGTGCGACCCATTCGGCGTCGCGCGGCTCGGTGATGTAAAACCACCCCGATTACCACCCCTTCAGGGTCTCCACAAAGGAGCCCTCGAGCCATAGGACGTTGGCCATCTTGCCCACCATGGCGCCTCCGCACTCCGCCTGGTTGCCGCGCACCACCTTCGGCTTGACGTTGAAAGTCTTGAGCCATAGGCCGAAATGGGGGCAGATGTGGAGGAAGGCCTCGCACACGGCGATAAACGCCGAGATGTTGAGGAGGAAGTTCGGGGCCAGATCGTGGAAATCCAGGCCGTAGTAGAACATGAGCCCCCGGACAAATGGGTGGAGAGGGAAGCCCAGTCCGCGGAGGAAATGGGGGAGGAACACCACCCTCTCATGGGGCCTAGGGGTGGGGATGAGCTGCCCCTTTTCGGGAAGCCGGTACACGATGTCGTTAGACAGGTATCCGGCCTTCCTCAGCTTTTTGATGTGTCCCTCCGTGATGGAGGAGACCATCCACTTGCCTCCCTCTCCGGACATGGCTGGAGAAGGTTGAGGTGGGGAGTGCGGACTTCGGCGTTGGAGCTCGAGTGCGCAAGAATGGATAGGCGAATGAGGAAGAAGGCGTAGGTGAAAAGGTGGATCCTTATCCCCTTATATGGGTGGACACAACTACATGTCCCCACCAGCCTGGTAAAACTCGCTTATCTCCAAGCGCCGTAATCAATGGCGCGGTTGGGTTACCCACGCCCGTATTGATGAGAATCCCGGAATAAGGGGACACGATCTTGCTTTAACAAGACGTGCCAAGGAAACCGGCCTCGCATGACGCGCTGAGGTGGGATAATGAAACGACTCAGATAAAGGCTTGGCCGTGGTGTGTCATGCTACAGAATACGTCAGCAGATTAGATTTATGTAAATATTATTCTCTCTATGGCAATATGTGGAAACTTATTTTGCAGAGCCGGACACTATCTTTGTGTTCAAAATCTTCTATGAAGTACTTGGAGGAGGAACCCGCCTTACAATGCCGAAGACAATCTGCACGCCGGACTCATCGTCATTGAAGCCTGGTTCAGGGGCTACTGAGGGAGTCCTGGATTAGGGGGTGTCCGGATGGCCGGACTATACCTTCAGCTGGACTCCTGGACTATGAAGATACAAGATTGAAGACTCCGTCCCGTGTCCGGAAGGGACTTTCCTTGGTGTGGAAGGCAAGCTTGGCAATACGGATATGAAGATCTCCTACCATTGTAACCAACTTTGTGTAACCCTAACACTCTCCGGAGTCTATATAAACCGGAGGGTTTTAGTCCGTAGGACAACGTACACATCAACAATCATACCATAGGCTAGCTTCTAGGGTTTAGCCCCTTCGATCTCATGGTGGATCTACTCTTGTACTACCCATATCATCAATATTAATCAAGCAGGACGTAGGGTTTTACCTCCATCGAGAGGGCCCGAACCTGGGTAAAACTTCGTGTCCCTTGCCTCCTGTTACCATCCAGCCTAGACGCACAGTTCAGGACCCCCTACCCGAGATCCGCCGGTTTTGACACCGACAGGATGTCTATCTAAGTGGGAGTTCATTGAATAATTTGATAGATGAACTTAATTATCATGAACATAGTCAAAAGGTCTTTGCAAATTATGTCGTAGCTCACGCTTTGGTTCTACTGTTTTAGATATGTTCCTAGAGAAAATTTAGTTGAGAGTTGACAGTAGCAATTATGCGGACTGGGTCCGTGAACTGAGGATTGTCCTCATTGCTGCACAGAAGGGTTATGTCCTTAATGCACCGCTCAGTGTGTTGAACCTCGAGCATCGTCTGTAGATGTTGGGAAACATCTGACATACACGTTTTGATGACTATGTGATAGTTCAGTGCGTAATACTAACGGTTTAGAATTGTGGCACCAAAGACGTTTTTGAAACGTCGCAGAACATATGAGATGTTCCAAAGACTGAAATTGGAATTTCAGACTAGTGCCCACGTCAAGAGTTATGAGACCTCTGACAAGTTTCTTAAGCCTGCAAACTAAGGGAGAAAAACTCAATCGTTGAGCATGTGCTCAGATTGTCTGAGTACTGCAATCGCTTGAATCGAGTGGGAGTTAATCTTCCAGATGAGATAGTGATGGTTCTCCATAGCGACTGCCACCAAGCTATTGGAGCTTCGTGATGAATATAACATATCAGGGGATAGACATGATGGTCCTTGAGCAAGTCGCGATGTTTGACACCGCGAAAGTAGAAATCAAGTAGGAGCATCAATTGTTGATGGTTAAAACCACTAGTTTCAAGAAGGGCAAGGGAAAGAAGGGATACTTCATGAGACGGCAAATCAGTTGCTGCTTCTAGTGAAGAAACCCAAGGTTGAACCAAACCCGAGACTAAGTGCTTCTATAATGAGGGGAACGGTCACTGAAGCAGAACTACCCTAGATACTTGGTAGATGAGAAGGCTGGCAAGGTCGAACAGAAGTATTTTGGATATACGTCATAATTATTGTGTACTTTACTAGTACTCCTAGTAGCACCAGGGTAATAAATACCGGTTCGGTGCTAAGCGTTAGTAACTCGAAATAAAAGGCTGCGGAGACTAGCTAAAGGGTGAGATGACGATATGTGTTGGAAGTGTTTCCAAGGTTGATGTGATCAAACATCGCACGCTCCCTCTACCATCGAGATTGGTGTTAAACCGAAATAATTGTTATTTGGTGTTTGCGTTGAGCATATACATGATTGGATTATGTTTATCGCCACACGGTTATTCATTTAAGGAGAATAATGGTTACTCTGTTTATTTGAATAATACCTTCAATGGTCTTGCACCTAAAATGAATGATTTATTGAATCTCGATCGTAGTGATACACATGTTCATGCCAAAAGATATAAGATAGTAATGATAGTACCACGTACTTGTGGCACTGCCATTTGAGTCATGTTGGTATAAAACGCATTAAGAAGCCCAATGTGATGGATCTTTGGACTCACTCGTTTTTGAAAAGATTGAGACATGCGAACCATGTCTATTGGTAGATATGCATGAAGAAACTCCATGCAGATGGATCGTTTGGACTCACTTGATTTTGAATCACTTGAGACATGCAAATCATACCACATGGGCAAGATGACTGAAAGGCCTCGTTTTCAGTAAGATGGAACAAGAAAGCAACTTGTTGGAAGTAATACATTTTGATGTGTGCAGTCCAATGAGTGCTGAGGCATGCACTGGATATCGTTATGTTCTTACTTCACAGATGATTTGAGTAGACGCTGAGTATATTTACTTGATGAAACACAAGTCTGAATTATTGAAAGGTTCAAGTAATTTCAGAGGGAAGTTGAAGATCGTCGTGACAAGAGGATAAAATGTCTATGATATGATCATAGAGATGAATATCTGAGTTACGAGTTTGGCACACAATTAAGACATTATGGAAATTGTTTCACGACTAATACCGCCTGGACCACCATAGTGTGATGGTGTGTCCGAACATCACAATTGCACCCTATTGGATATGGTGCATACCATGATGTCTCTTATCGAATTACCACTATCGTTTATGGGTTAGGTATTAGAGACAACCGCACTCACTATAAATAGGGCACCACACATTTCCATTGAGACGACACCGTATGAACTATGGTTTAGAAAAACCCTAAGCTGTCGTTTCTTAAAAGTTTGGGGCTGCGATGCTTATGTGAAAAAGTTTCAGGCTGATAAGCTCGAACCCAAAGCGGATAAATGCATCTTCATAGAATACCCAAAACAGTTGGGTATACCTCCTATTTCAGATCTGGAAGCAAAAGTGATTGTTTCTAGAAACGGGTCCTTTCTCGAGGAAAAGTTTCTCTCGAAAGAATTGAGTGGGAGGATGGTGGAGACTTGATGAGGTTATTGAACCGTCACTTCAACTAGTGTGGAGCAGGGGACAAGAAGTTGTTCCTGTGGCACCTACACCGATTTAAGTGGAAGCTTATGATAGTGATCATGAAACTTCAATCAAGTCACTACCAAACCTCGTAGGATGACAAGGATGCGTACTACTTCAGAGTGGTAACGTAATCCTGTCTTGGAAGTCATGTTGCTAGACAACAATGAACCTACGAGCTATGGAGAAGCGATGGTGGGCCCGGATTCCGATAAATGGCTCGAGGCCATAAAATCCGAGAGAGGATCCATGTATGAAAACAAAGTGTAGACTTTGGAAGAACTACTTGATGGTCGTAAGGCGTGTGGTGCAGATGGATTTTAAAAGGAAGACGGACAATGATGGTAATGTCACCATTAAGAAAGCTCGACTTGTCGTTAAGATGTTTTCCGACAAGTTCAAGGAGTTGACTACGATGAGACTTTCTCACTCGTAGCGAT
Organism: Triticum urartu; assembly: GCF_003073215.2. Classification (NCBI taxonomy): domain Eukaryota; kingdom Viridiplantae; phylum Streptophyta; class Magnoliopsida; order Poales; family Poaceae; genus Triticum; species Triticum urartu. Next base: position 15,719,789 of record NC_053022.1, on the reverse strand, counting down.
GCTAAGAGTCTGTTGGAATTATATTAGCAGTTACTGCATTATTTATGAAATCTTGCAGATAGGATGTCAAAACATTGTTTCCTCGACGATTTTCTTGAGGAAAGGTTGTATGTGATACAACCAGAAGGTTTTGTCAATCCTGAAAGATGCTAACAAGTATGCAAAGCTCCAGCAATCCTTCTAAGGACTGGAGTAAGCATCTCGGAGTTGGAATGTACGCTTTGATGAGATGATCAAAGATTTTGGGTTTATACAAAGTTTATGAGAAACTTGTATTTCCAAAGAAGTGAGTGGGAGCACTATAGAATTTTGATGAGTATATGTTGTTACATATTGTTGATCAGAAATGATGTAGAATTTCTGGAAAGCATGCAGGGTTATTTGAAAAGTGTTTTTCAATGGAAAACCTGGATTAAGCTACTTGAACATTGAGCATCAAGATCTATAAGGATAGATCAAAACGCTTAATAGTACTTTCAAATGAACACCATGACAAGATTTTGAAGGAGTTCAAAATAGATCAGCAAAGAAGGAGTTCTTGGCTGTGTTACAAGGTGAGTATTGAGTAAGACTCAAGACTGACCACGGCAGAAGAGAGAGAAAAGGATGAAGGTCGTCCCCTATGCTTTAGACGTAGGCTCTACAGTATGCTATGCTGTGTACCGCACCTGAAGTGTGCCTTGCCATGAGTCAGTCAAGGGGTACAAGAGTGATCCAGGAATGGATCACACGACAGTGGTCGAACTTATCCTTAGTAACTAGTGGACTAAGGAATTTTCTCGATTATGGAGGTGGTAAAAGAGTTCGTCGTAAAGGGTTACGTCGATGCAAACTTTGACACTAATCCGGATGACTCTGAGTAGTAAACCGGATTCGTATAGTAGAACAGTTATTTGGAATAGCTCCAAGTAGCGCGTGGTAGCTGCATCTACAAGATGACATAGAGATTTGTAAAGCACACATGGATCTGAAAGGTTCAGACCCATTGACTAATAAACCTCTCTCACAAGCAAGATATGAACAAACCCCATGGGTGTTGGATTCATTGCAATCACATAGTGATGTGAACTAGATTATTGACTCTAGTGCAAGTGGGAGACTGTTGGAAATATGCCCTAGAGGCAATAATAAAATGGTTATTATTGTATTTCCTTGTTCATGATAATTGTCTATTGTTCATGCTATAGTTGTATTAACCGGAAACCGTAATACATGTGTGAATACATAGACCACAACATGTCCCTAGTAAGCCTCTAGTTGACTACCTCATTGATCAATAGATGGTCATGGTTTCCTAACCATGGACATTGGATGTCATTGATAACGAGATCACATCATTAGGAGAATGATGTGATGAAAAAGACCCAATCCTAAGCCTAGCACAAGATCGTATAGTTCATCTGCTAAAGCTTTTCTAATGTCAAGTATCATTTCCTTAGACCATGAGATTGTGCAAATCCCGGATACCATAGGAATGCTTTGGGTGTACCAAACGCCACAACGTAACTGGGTGGCTATAAAGGTGCACTACGGGTATCTCCGAAAGTGTCTGTTGGGTTGGCACGAATCGAGACTGGGATTTGTCACTCCGTGTAAACGGAGAGGTACTTCTGGGCCCACTCAGTAGGACATCATCATAATGTGCACAATGTGACCAAGGAGTTGATCATGGGATGATGTGTTACAGAACGAGTAAAGAGACTTGCCGGTAGCAAGATTGAACAAGGTATCGGGATACCGACGATCGAATCTCGGGCAAGTACTATGCTGGTAGACAAAGGGAATTGTATATGGGATTGACTGAATCCTTGACATCGTGGTTCATCAGGACCACCGGGACCACCGGGAGGGTCCCGAGGGGTCCACCAGGTGGGGCCACCAGCCCCAGAAGGTTGTGTGGGCCAAGTGTGGGAGGGGACCAGCCCCAGGTGGGCTGGCGTGCCCCCCACCAAGGCCCAAGGCGCATGGAGAGTGGGAAGGGGGCAAACCCTAGGTCCAGATGGGCCTTAAGGCCCACCCTGGGGCGCCCCCTCTCTTCCCCCCTTGGCCACACCCTGATGGCTTTTGGGGGCTGCCGCCCCCCCTAGGGATGGAACCCTAGATGGGGGCGCAGCCCCTCCCCTTCCCCTATATATACTTGAGGTATCGGGCTGCCCAACAGATGATTTAGATCTCCCTCTTGGCGCAGCCCTACCTCTCTCCCTCCTCGTCTCTCGTAGTGCTTGGCGAAGCCCTGCTGGAGTCCCGCGCTCCTCCACCATCACCACGCCGTCGTGCTACTGCTGGACGGAGTCTTCCCCAACCTCTCCCTCTCTCCTTGCTGGATCAAGGCGCGGGAGACGTCACCGGGTTGTACGTGTGTTGAACGCGGAGGCGCCGTTATTCGGTGCTTAGATCGGAATCGACCGCGACCTGAATCGCTGCGTGTACGACTCCACCAATCGCGTTCTTGCAACGCTTCCGCTTAGCGATCTACAAGGGTATGTAGATGCACTCCCCTTCCCCTCGTTGCTAGATTACTCCATAGATTGATCTTGGTGATGCGTAGAAAATTTTAAATTTCTGCTACGATCCCCTACACACTTACATCAAGGTCAATGTTGACGCAAGAAAGATGGCTATGGTAGCATGGGAGTTGTTCCTCGGGACCATATCGAAGTGCTGGTTCGGGCATAGGCTATTTGCCATCGATTTGCACAAAATTCTAGCCTTGGTGCTTCGTGATAGCATTCGTCTTGCTCTTGGACATATCAAGATGATCATCAAAACTGATGCTCGAGATGTTGTGTGAATGCTAAATGAGGCAAGTTTTTCAAGAGCAGACCTAGCATACATATGCTATGAGATTTAGGAGGTAAGCTCCAGTTTTCAATCTTGCTCCATTGCCCATATCAATCGAGAAGCAAATGAAGCGGCAACGGGTGTGCCAAACAAGCTGGTGAGGATCATAGAAGATGTATCTGGATGAATTACGCCCCTGCTTTTCTTCTAGGATGTATTCATACACACTATAATCCTCATGAGTAATTCAATATAACCTGTTGTTGCACCCCAAAAAAATGTCTGGCCTACTCAGAGCATCCCTTTGTTTTTCATTCAGGTGATGATCTTACGGAGAGGTACCCTTGGAATGCAGAGGCATGCGACCTGAAAGAACGACAAAGAAAGAAGAAATTAAAGAATCACATGCCATGCCACTTTGGCGCATAACAGACCGTTGCTCCTTGGGTCCCGAATGTTCATGGTTTTTGAAAAAAAAATTACAAACTTAAAAAAATAATGAATTATAAAAACCTTATCGAATTTGAAAAAAAGAGTTCACATATCTTTTTAAAAATTAATTGATTTTCAAAAATTTCATTGAATCAGAAAAAAGTTCATTGAATTTGAAAAAAAGCTCATCAATGTTGGAAAAAAGTTCACAATAAATGAAAAAAGTTCATCGATTTTGGAAAAAAGCCATTGAATTTGAAAAAAGGTTCATCAAATTTGAAAAAAAAAACTTAATTAAATTTAAAAAATTCATAGAGTTTGAAAATAGTTCAATTTGAATTTTTTTTAGAAAAACTAAAAAAAGTTCATCAATTTTGAGAAAAGGTTCATCGATTCTGAAAAAGGAAAAAAAAGAAAGAAGGAGAGAAAAACACCACACTATGCCCTAGCACATCTAAGCTCCACGACAACGCCCTCGGCAGGGAGCATGACACAAAGCATCATCGCTACCGAGTCCGCAACAAACAAAGATCTTCACCTGGAGCCCTGACATGGAAAAGAGAACCACAAGGGCGTCTTTAGGAAGATAGCGACATCCACCAAGGCACAGAGCTTTGGCTCAGCAGCTCACCCGTGTCACCATGAGGTCAACAGGACAAGCTCGGCGAGGACATATCTCATAGATCCAGATTGGAGCATCACCACTGCAAAGACAGAGAAGACGCCTGAGCCACCCGCCTCTACCCGTCCTGTCGTCACACGACCAAGATGGAGAGTCACCGCCGCTGCAATGTTTCCTGCCGAAGAGCCAAACATGTGGACTACCATACAATGTCGCCACCCCGACATCCATGTCCAAGTCATCACCACCCGCCCACATCATGGTGCACCCACCCCAGTAGGGGGATTAAAAGGCATCTCTTTTCACTCCTAGCCCAACATCAGCCACAAAGTCTGGATCAACACCTCCATGTGCCGCAGCGACTTACCCACCGACTGATGCAGCCACCCGTGATGGTCAAACTAGACGGGGGAAAGTGGAGGGGAGAAACGACCCGCCACCGCCTACATTGACCGAACTTTGTTCAGCGGGGGGAGGGGAGGGGAGGCGATGAAGGGGAGGGAAGCGGCAGAAGCTAGAGCGGGCGAGACGAGTTCTCGATCAACTCGGATACCGGACAAAAAATATTTACACTTAAGTTGGTGCTAGCGAAATGGGTACATCGAATATTTTAGTTCCCGGTGCATATATGAACGTGGCATTCTTTTCTTTGGGGTAGTGGTAGCATTTGTTTTGAGCTCTAAAAAGAGCACATTTGTTTTCACCGCTCATTTAAAAGAAAAGGAAAGACACGGCAACGACACGCACGGGCATCAGCTGTCTGGAAAACTCGAGAAGCGCCGCCGCCGACCCCTGCTCCGGATCCGATCCAGCCGCTAACATAAAAAAGAAACAAAACCACCAGCTCCACTTACCTTCATTCCTGTCCCGAAAAAAACATAACCTTCAATAGCCAGCAAGACAAGGCCTCCGTCCGCGCCACCGCCTCTGCCCCGCTGCTATAAAGCTCCACCCTTGGCCGGCCCGCTCCTCTCTACCGGGCCGCGCCTCTCGCCTCCTTCCTTACGTCCTCGTTCCGCGCCTGGCCTCCGCCTGGGCCGTGGTGGTCTCCGATTTCAAGTCCACCCTGCTCCCTCTCCTCCCCGCCTGCGGGGCCGCGCCGCTCCCCGAGGACGCGCGGGCGGGCGCCCGGGCCGGGGCTCGGCTAAGTGGCGGGGGCGGACCGGCGTCGTTCGCCAGCTGCGCGCGCTCGTCCTCAACTCGTGCCTCTCCTCCTCTCGCGTCTGGTGAGGCGATTCGTCATCGGTTCTTGCCTCTCCTCGTCTCGCGTCTGGTGAGGCAATTCGTCCCTGATTCTTGCCTCTCCTAGTCTCGCCTCTGATTCTATGTTGCTCGTCCTCGCTCGATTCGTCCGTCGTTTAGAGTAGAAGAATCGCTTCTGATTTGTTCGAGTCTGCTCGTCCTCAGTTCCTCTGTTCTGAACCGCGTCTGATTCAGTTGATTTCGCGTCCTCGATTCGACCGTATAAGATAGGAAACCTGTTTGATGCTCATCCTCTCCGTCGCCCGTTAGAAGCGCTTCTATATGATTTTGCTCGTCCCACCGTTGCCCTGAGCTATCGCGTGTAATTTCTGAAGTTGGCATCTCGTCAGGAGTTGTTGGAAATATGCCCTAGAGGCAATAATAAATGGTTATTATTATATTTCCATTCATGATAATCGTTTATTATCCATGCTAGAATTGTATTGATAGGAAACTCAGATACATGTGTGGATAAATAGACAACACCATGTCCCTAGTAAGCCTCTAGTTGACTAGCTCGTTGATCAATAGATGGTTACGGTTTCCTGACCATGGACATTGGATGTCGTTGATAACGGGATCACATCATTAGGAGAATGATGTGATGGACAAGACCCAATCCTAAGCCTAGCACAAGACGTGTAGTTCGTATGCTAAAGCTTTTCTAATGTCAAGTATCATTTCCTTAGACCATGAGATTGTGCAACTCCCGGATACCGTAGGAATGCTTTGGGTGTGCCAAACGTCACAACGTAACTGGGTGGCTATAAAGGTACATACAGGTATCTCCGAAAGTGTCTGTTGGGTTGGCACGAATCGAGACTGGGATTTGTCACTCCGTGTAAACGGAGAGGTATCTCTGGGCCCACTCGGTAGGACATCATCATAATGTGCACAATGTGATCAAGGAGTTGATCACGGGATGATGTGTTACGGAACGAGTAAAGAGACTTGCCGTAACGAGATTGAACAAGGTATCGGGATACCGACGATCGAATCTCGGGCAAGTATCGTACCGCTAGACAAAGGGAATTGAATACGGGATTGATTGAATCCTGACATCGTGGTTCATCCGATGAGATCATCGTGGAACATGTGGGAGCCAACATGGGTATCCAGATCCCGCTGTTGGTTATTGACCGGAGAGTGTCTCGCATGTCTGCATGACTCCCGAACCCGTAGGGTCTACACACTTAAGGTTCGATGACGCTAGGGTTATAGGAAAGTTTGTATGTGGTTACCGAATGTTGTTCGGAGTCCCGGATGAGATCCCGGACGTCACGAGGAGTTCCGGAATGGTCCGGAGGTAAAGATTTATATATGGGAAGTCATCATACGGTCACCGGAATAATTCGGGGGTTACCGGTATTGTACCGGGACCACGGGGTTCCGAGGGTCCACCTGCCCCGGAGGGCCCTATGGGCTGTATGTGGAGAGGGACCAGCCCCTTAGTGGGCTGGGCGCCTCCCCCCTAGGGCCCATGCGCCTAGGGTTTGGGGGAACCCTAAAGGGGGGGCGCCCCCCTTGCCTTGGGGGGCAAGGCAACCCCCCTTGGCCGCCGCCCCCTCCTCAGATTGGATCTGAGGGGCCGGCCCCCCTCTCCCTTGCCCCTATATATATGTGGGGGTGGGAGGGCAGCCGCACCCAAGTTCTGGCGCAGCCCTCCCCCTCTCCCAAGTCCTCCTCTTCTCTCCGCGGTGCTTGGCGAAGCCCTGCAGGATTGCCACGCTCCTCCTTCACCACCACGCCGTCGTGCTGCTGCTGGATGGAGTCTTCCCCAACCTCTCCTTCTCCCCTTGCTGGATCAAGCGGAGACGTCACCGGGCTGTACGTGTGTTGAACGCGGAGGTGCCGTCCGTTCGGCACTAGGATCATCGGTGATTTGGATCACGACGAGTACGACTCCATCAACCCCGTTCACTTGAACGCTTCCGCTTAGCGATCTACAAGGGTATGTAGATGCACTCTCCTTCCCCTCGTTGCTTGATTACTCCATAGATTGATCTTGGTGATGCGTAGAAAATTTTGAATTTCTGCTACGTTCCCCAACAGTGGCATCATGAGCTAGGTCTATGCGTAGTTTCTATGCACGAGTAGAACACAAAGTAGTTGTGGGCGTCGATATTGTCAATTTACTTGCCGTTACTAGTCTTATCTTGATTCGGCGGCATCGTGGGATGAAGCGGCCCGGACCGACCTTACACGTACTCTTACGTGAGACTGGTTCCACCGACTGACATGCACTAGTTGCATAAGGTGGCTAGCGGGTGTCTGTCTCTCCCACTTTAGTCGGATCGGATTCGATGAAAAGGGTCCTTATGAAGGGTAAATAGAAATTGGCATATCACGTTGTGGTTTTGCGTAGGTAAGAAACGTTCTTGCTAGAACCTATAGCAGCCACGTAAAAACTTGCAACAACAATTAGAGGACGTCTAACTTGTTTTTGCAGCTACTGTGATGTGATATGGCCAAAAGGATGTGATGAATGATATATGTGATGTATGAGATTGATCATGTTCTTGTAATAGGAATCACGACTTGCATGTCGATGAGTATGACAACCGGCAGGAGCCATAGGAGTTGTCTTAATTTATTTATGACCTGCGTGTCAACATAAACGTCATGTAATTACTTTACTTTATTGCTAAAGCGTTAGCCATAGTAGTAGAAGTAATAGATGACGAGACAACTTCAAGAAGACACGATGATGGAGATCATGGTGTCATGCCGGTGACAATGATGATCATGGAGCCCCGAAGATGGAGATCAAAAGGAGCAAAGTGATGATGGCCATATCATGTCACTATTTGATTGCATGTGATGTTTATCATGTTTATACATCTTATTTGCTTAGAACGACGGTAGTAAATAAGATGATCCCTTACAACAATTTCAAGAAGTGTTCTCCCCTAACTGTGCACCGTTGCGACAGTTCGTGTTTCGAAGCACCACGTGATGATCGGGTGTGATAGATTCTAACGTTCACATACAACGGGTGTAAGCCAGATTTACACACGCAAACACTTAGGTTGACTTGACGAGCCTAGCATGTACAGACATGGCCTCGGAACACGGAAGACCGAAAGGTCGAAGCATGAGTCGTATAGAAGATACGATCAACATGAAGATGTTCACCGATGATGACTAGTCCGTCTCACGTGATGATCGGACATGGCCTAGTTGACTCGGATCATGTTTCACTTAGATGACTAGAGGGATGTCTATCTGAGTGGGAGTTCATTAAATAATTTGATTAGATGAACTCAATTATCATGAACATAGTCTAAATTGTCTTTGCAAATATGTTGTAGATAAATAGCTCACGTTGTAGCTCCCTGTTTCAATACGTTCCTAGAGAAAGATTAAGTTGAAAGATATTGTAAGCAATGATGTGGACTAGGTCCGTAGTCCGAGGAGTGTCCTCACTGCTACACAGAAGGCTTACGTCTTTGATGCACCGCTCGATGTGCAAACCCCTACAACGTCGTCTGTGGATGTTGTGAACACCTGACAGACACATCCTGATGACTACTTGATAGTTTAGTGCACCATACTTTACGGCTTAGAATCGGGATTCCAATGACGTTTTGAACGCCATAGAACATATGAGATGTTCCAAGAGCTGAAATTGGGATTTCAGGCTCATGCCCGTGTTGAGAGGTGTGAGACCTCTGACAAGTTCTTTTGCCAACAAGATGGAGGAGAATAGCTCAGCTAGTGAGCATGTGCTCAGAATGTCTGGGTGCTACAATCACTTAAATCAAGTGGGAGTTAAACTTCCAGATAAGATAGTGATTGATAGAGTTCTCTAGCCACTATCACTAAGCTA
>NC_053022.1:15696258-15709883 GCF_003073215.2 Triticum urartu | reverse complement strand
ACCAACATACTCAATGATCGTGGAGTTTCCCTTCTGAAGATTGGCGAGGGCGATCCTGACGTTGACGGTTTGCGCTCGGGTTTGCGATGTCAGCATCCCTTGTACGGTATTCCACAGCTCAGCTGCGGTGTGGCAGGTCGCCACCTGGACGGCCATCTCGCACGGTAGCGTGATCAACAGGTACGAGAATACCTGCTGATCACGCGCATACCACACGCCAAACTCCGGGTTGGGAGCCTGGATCTTGGTCTTCCCATCGTCGCCGGTGACTTCAATGTTCATGGGCGGCACCTCTTGCTCGACGTCGAGGAACGCCGCCATCTGCGCTCCCCGGATGGCCGAGAGCACGGTGGCGCGCCATAGCGGCTCGTTCCCTCTCGTAAGCTTCTCTGTTGCGATGTGTGCAAACGGCGACGAGGGGAAAGAGTTCACGGAGGAGCTTGCCATGGATGAGTTCGAGGTAGGCTCTGATTACCATGAAAGAAAGGAAGATTGGAAGCGTATGCAATCGTGCAGGGACGCATGCGTGTTATATAGAGAGAACAAAGTACAATGGCGCAGGTTGTTGTGTGGCTTAACCCCTCATCCAAGTCTATACAAGATAAGGATCTCCAACTCCAACAACCTGCCTAAGAGATTACAACTCACGCATACACGTTTACACCACCATGACATATGTCACGCTACACAACTACAAGTATATCATTTAACAAACACATTCAGGTTGTTCATACTACATGTGAACGGGCGTCTCTTTGATTTAGTTCTAGTGGAGAATCGGTCTGATTGTGATTTTATTTCATAGTCCAGGGCAAACGCCATCGAAACGTACGGCGGGCCAAGAGACTAATATCAGAAACCGTTATAGTAAGAAATGATATCATAGACGCAGCAGCACACCACCAGTCCAGCATGTCAACATCACATCCACCATCCATAGAACACACGCACATCAGTTTTCTTATGTTTCCTCTCTTAGCTAGGGATCAACTCAACTAATAAACTACTAAGCAACATTTTCACCGTGCAAGCAAGAGCAGCCTATACAATTTTCTTCAAGTCGAGGTCTCGTGAACAGGGGCAGGGCGATGCGCTTTAGCTGTTAATTACCCGCCCTAAACAGGGTTAGCAGGGCCAGGAACAGATTGATGATGTCAAGGTAGAGCGAGACGGCGGCCCAGACATACTCGTCATAGGTGTAACGCTTGATGATGTTGTCCGTGTCATAGACAATGTAGCCACTGAAGATGAGCGCCGCCAGCGCGCCATAGATCATGTGAGAGAGCTCGCCCAGCGGGAAGAGGATCTGCATATTTACAGAAGCCATGATCAGTATTGATTGATTGTAGAATAAGAAGCCTGGTAAATGGACGGCATCTGACCTGAATGAACCCAAAGACAAGCAACATCATGAGAGAAGCAAATAGGAAAGGACCAAGGAAGCTGAAGTCCTTGCCCCTCTTTACAGCCCAGAAGGTGTAAGCAGTCAGGCTCAAGACAACCACCGTTGTAAGAATCGCAGCCTCCAAAATGACCTTGCCTGTGCAGATGCCGGACTTTTTTAGGGGTGTCTTTATTTCATAATATAGAACTCGCAAAATGACCTTGCCTGTGCAGATGTCGGGCACTAGAAGACTCAAGAACATGCTAGGATCTGCGGGCAGGAACAGAATTCATGGTGGGAAGAGAAATACCGCTAGTAAAGGCACATGTCATGCCCACAGCGAAGCTGATGGCCACTGTGAAGACGCCGAGCAGCAGCAGGTTGACTGGGTGCTTCTGACGGTAGCAGTACAACGGGCACAGCACTGCATACAAAATATTAACAAGCATTTTAGCAACGGGCACAGCACTGCAATTCACAAACCAACCACGTCCCATTCTAATCTAGTACTAGTAAAGCAAAATTATTCACTGCAAGAGAATCAAGAGTTTACAACACATCCATAACTTTGCGGGGAAGCGACGCCATCCAAAGGTAATTCAGAGCAGAGCACGCAAAAGGAAAGCTAGCACGTCCTGTCCTCTCACAAATTAACAGCCACAAGTTTGCCTTCTTCTAAGTGCAATGGTAATAAGAATGGAATATATTCTAGACGCCCGCGGAAACTCTCCGTACAATCGGATCGGATTAGATACCCAACGTAGACAAATTCGTAACAGAAAAGATGGTGGTAGCTTGAATTCTCACCGATGAAGGGGAGGATGAGGATGGAGATGTAGACCCCGAGGCCGGCGTAGGAGGAGATGAAGAAGTGGGGGATAGCGCGGACCTTGACGACGACGGCCGCGACGACGGCGGTGAGGAGAAGCTGCAGGGAGAGGATGACGTAGATCTTCCGGATGAGCGCCCAGCGCAGCTCGGGGCTCTCTGCCATCCCTGGGTACAGTCCCTGCGCCGGCGCCGGCGCGGTGCCAGTGCCAGCGGAGGTCCCCGCCTCGATGTCGCCGCCCTTCATCTCGCCCGGCGATGCGATGAGCAGGGAAGCAGCCTCCGGAGGTAGGGTTTTCGTGGGTGTGGCAAAAGGCGAGAGGGGAGGAGGAAAGCGAATGGTGACGGGCTGACGGCGACAAGGATGATGCGCCCAGAAGGCTCCACTGCTTGACTTATACAGTCAGATGAGATGAGACGGAGCGTATGACCTGCTGGGCCGACTAGTCAGGCAGCTGCAGGACGGTGGGGTTTGCTTCGCGGCTCCTTGTTGGAAAAGTGGGGTTTACGCGGTTCCGTACGTTGGTTGAAGGACAGAGGCAAACTCTTGTGTGATTTCTCGAGCGGTTTTGAATCTGTGTTGTGATGGAGAAGGACGTTGCATTGGGGTCCGATTGACGCGTTTCAGTCGTTGCGCTCTTGATGCGCGTGAGCACACTCGATGTCTATGAGGTTTTTCTTTTTGAAAATTTTCAGGGTTCCTTGTTTATATGGGAGCTGCAGAGTTTTTCTTTTCTTGAGGGAAAACTCTACTGAGTTTTATTCATTAGCTCGGATGTTCAAAGATCCTAAAAAAAAGGTCGGATGTTCAATTAAAGGAGGAGTATGAGATGGGCATGGAGGTCGAGCCCGGGGCGGAGGCGAAGTTCCAACATGCCCAAGCCGCGGAGGCGGTAGTGCTGTTCGAGGTGAAGCAAGTAGCCATCCTCAACTCGACCCAATCCGAGTGGGAGGTGGCGACGAACCACCATCGTATCCACCCTCACTGACATGAGGCGAGAACGGCTCTTCGCAGAACTCAACAAGGACGATGAGTAAAAGAAGCGGGAGACGCGCCCCGCCGAAAATGACCACGAGGCCGCCGGTCCGTCCAGCACGGGGTCATATACGTCTCCAACGAAGAGTGGATCCACGTTTTATCTATGTATGATGATGACCAAATGATGAATGTTAGATTGCATGGATTCTTATGAAAATAGGGGTTTCCATATGAGGGGTGTGGTTGCAGGGTCCAAAAATGAGAGTTGACCGGCTCCGGATCACGGACGCGTCGTACATTAGGGGGGGGGGGGGGCTCATATTTGAGCATTACGTGAGTTTCACACTTTATACTGTTAATTTATTTATTATTTCTAGGACATTAAGCTTCTAGGTATTTATTGGAGGTAAATGCCTGTAATGGTTCAAATATAGATAATGGTACCAAACAAATGATAAATTTTGAAATTTCACACATAATGGTGTTTGTTGAGAGTGGAATGAGTTTCAAGACAATCCAGTAAGCACCGATCACTTTGCATACAAACAAGGTCCGTTTCTTCACGAAACCTAGTTCCTTTCTCAGGGCTAGTCCGGGTTGTACGTAGTTTACATGACAACTTTTGCAAAATATTCTCATTTTTTTGTCACATCCCCTAGGGACTATATCATGAGAATTAAAACTTATACTAAAGACCACAAACAGTGTTTTTCAGCCCATGCCTCGCTCCAGCGCGTGCACGCCTCGGAGTCCCTGTGCCGCACGCCCGCGCCCGACTTGATCCGGCAAGGCTAGCCCAGCTGGCCCTCACGTGCGTGTCCACGCCTTGGACTTCCACGCTCCACGCGCTTCTGGTCCGAGCCGCTCCTGCTGCCACGCTTTGATACGATCTTGTCGACATCCGATCCAATAAGTCGACCGCGGTATACGCAACTCTGCAACGAACTCAACGATGGTCGTCATCTAGATCAACGTAAAACAACTTCTTCGTAACCTTGCTCTGATACCATTTGTTAGAATTAATCCAAGATACGCGGTCGATCCATCAAGGAACAAGCAATCACAAAACAATGACGACACCGAAATTTGTTAACGAGATTCGGTGAACTCGCCTACTCCCTGGGGCAATGACTACGGGCGCTCCTTCCCGAGATACCGCAACACCGCCACCCGGGCACCGGCACAAGCCGCCAGCACCCCCTTGCGAGCCTGTCGCTATCTAGTCGTCATGGATTATAACGTGGGGTGCCTTCTCATATATAATAGGCCAAGGGTACAACGTGTCCGCCTCCGACACTATAAGTATCCTACCCACACTACAACACCAAGTCCAAGCGTAACCCAACTAGTACCAAATATTCGACACAAAAACACAACACATAGCTTTGCGGGGAGGCGACGGCATTCAAAGGTAATTCAGAGGGCACGCAAACGGAAAGCTTAGAGCATCTCCAGCCGCGCCTCCAGGAAGGCCTCCCCATGTGATTTTTTCGCATCGGCGCTGAAAAAACGGCCCAGTCACGTCCCCAGGAGCCCGATTTTCGCCGGCCTGGGCCGAAATCTGTGTCGGCGGACCCAGAACGAACCCGGCGCGCTGGGGGGCCCAGGGAAGCCGGGGCGAGTGGTTTTGGCGCGAAAAAGCCGCGGGCCAGCTGCGTCAGCGACACTGCGCCTCGTCTTCCCCCAACACCTCGGTTCCCGCGGGGAATCAATGCAAGGCTGCCGGCCGCCGGTCAGCCTTGCATTGATTCCACACGGGCGGCGCGTCGGGACGGCGCGCCGACGCCTCCCTCCCTCGATGCGTTACACACGGGCGCGGCGCGGCTATATACCGGTGGCCTCGCTCGCTTGTGGCCACCACCAGCCCAGCCCTCGCCGCCGAGCTATACCTCTCCCAAGCGCCGCCGCCGAGGCCTTTCCCCTTCTCCCGAGAGCCGCCCCACCCAGCCCAACGCCTCCTCCACCCCCTCTTACATGTCCTCCATGCCCATCTCATACTCCTCTTTTGAACATCCGACCTTTTTTAGGATCTTTGAGCATCCGAGCTAATGAATAAAACTCAGTAGAGTTTTCTCTGAAGAAAAAAAAACTCTGCAGCTACCATGTAAAAAAAGAAACCCTGAAAATTTTCAAAAAGAAAAACCTCATAGACATCGAGTGTGCTCACGCGCATCAAGAGAGCAACGACTGAAAGTCTGAAACGCGTCAATCGGACCCCAATGCAACGTCCCTCTCCACCAACACAGATTCGAAACCGCTCGAGAAATCACCATGCATCTCTTCACAGCCACACAACATACGTAACCGCGTAAACCCCACTTTTCCAAGAAGCAGCTGCGAAGCAAACCCCACCGTCCTGCAGCTGCGGAGCTGCCTGACTAGTTGGCCCAGCAGGTCATACGCTCCGTCTCGTCTCATCTCACTATATAAGTCCAGCAGTGGAGCCTTCTCGGTGCATCATCGTTGTCGCCGTCAGCCCGTCACCATACGCTTTGCTCCTCCCCTCTCGCCTTCCGTTCCGCCACACCCGCGAAAACCCTACCTCCGAAGGCTGCTTCCCTGCTCATCGCATTGCCAGGCGAGATGTCAGGGCACCAGAAGGGCGGCGACATCGAGGCGGGGACATCCGGTGGCACTGCCACGGCGCCGGCGCAGGTGCTGTACCCCGAGAAAAGACACAGGTTTTGCCGGGCGCTCGAACACCCGCCGCCGCACGTACGGTGTGTTTTCTATTTCCTAAGCACAAACTCAAAAGCTAACCAGCGATACACAGAGGATTAGCGAGTCTTTATACGCGCGCACGTACGCCATGCCGCACCCACGGCGCTCCACTCGCCCATGCCCCGTGCCCGTCGCCCTACCTGGCTCGCGCTCCCGTCGCGCCCGTAGCGGATGACGCGAGTAACTGCCCGGCCGACGCGGTCACCTCTCCGGCTCCATCGCCAACAAACCTACGCACGCACACTCCCTCGGCCACACATACATGCACCCGAGCCCGCCATGGGCCGGTCCCGACGCGTCCGGCGCGCACACGCGCACGCGTTCACGCCCGCCATAGCATATTCCTAACAGCCCCTCCGACCACCATGTCCAAGAGCTCTGTGAGGACGCCTTCTACCTCAGCACCGGCGTGTTCGACCTAGGAGGGCCGAAATCAATCAAATCGGCACCGTCTTCGTCTCCTGCAACGAGCATCGCCGTCGCTCGATTTGTCATCTACATAGCCTCCCCCGCCTCACCAACTGCATCGGCATCTTTGCCGTGATCTCGCGAACCTTTCCCCTCCGCACCCCTCCTGATTTCATGCCCTAGATGCGATCCCCACCATGGCCGAGCTCCGTCGACGCCATGGTTGCGCGCCATCGCTGCAGCTCGTGCTCTTCATCGCTGAGCACGTCAGTCTACTCCTGGCATCTCCAGGAGGCTAATGAGCCCCTCAGCCTGCTGCCCCGTGCCATATAGAGTTGTCTCCGTCGCGTATGAGCTATTGCCGCTGCTTCGGTCTGCCGCCCGCTCACCTCCGGCCACCCCGTGACCTCGTATTGCATGCCCTAGATCCGCCCGAGCTAGGGGTACACCCTGGTAGCCTCCGCGCTCCCGTGGCCTGCCATGCGGACTTCGCCATGCATTTTGGTCGCCGGCGATGTCGCGGTCGGGATGTGCCACCGACAGTGTGCCTAGCTGGTAAGAGAGAGAGAGAGAGAGAGAGTTTCGAGGGTGGGGTCCACCTATAAGAGAGAGAGAAGTTTTTTCTTCCAAAGCTAGGCCCCACATGTTAGTGCCATTGCACACAAGGGCAACCATGTCCAGAAAGCGTCCATCTGATGGTCAAACCCCTTTGACCGAACGGAAATGGCACAAAGGAGTATTTTCATAAGAGCACATGACGGAAGAGGAGTATAATTGAGCATTGTTTTTATTTAGTTTTTATTTGAGGCCTAACAAAAATTAGGGAAAAAATAGAAATGTCCCTATAAAATAATAAAGAGAATAAGAAGAATAAAATAACACCCTCACAAAAATTAAGAAAAAAGGATACACAGTGGACTCTACTACGACAAGCCACAACCAGTCGATGAAATTGCAATTATGCAATAACACACTTATAGTAGCAGCACAAGGCCCCGGTCCAACCGAGAAGCAAGAACCTCGTCTAGCCAGGGCTCTGCCTCCCCTACGCACCCCCTGAGTCAAAAACCAATGTTTCTGCATACCCATCGACCCTTCAATGATCATTTTGCATTCCCGAATGGGCTCTACACTACCGTCCAGTCCTACGAGGGTCTATTGTTTGAGGAAGGTTTATGTCATTACCACACAATGATATGACGAGTGATATCTTGCGCGATGCAGGAGATGGTCATATCGTATCGAGGGTATGCAGGACGACGCACATACCAACATGGATAATGCCACGCTAAGGGTAGTCTCAGCCATGAGGGTATCGTCAAGACTATGTCCTACGTAGATTTTTAGAGGGAAAAGTTCATGTTTCCCTTAAGTTAAACTTTGGGGGTACAAATTATGGCCAAAAGTGGGTTGTAAAATATTATTGATGGTCTTTAGTATATGGTTAGCCCATATACCACAAAAGAAAATCCGTCTCATACACCATGGGGCCAAGATTTGCCAACGGCATGTAGGTTATTATCATTTTAATTCTCAGAAATCAAATGAAACTTGAAAATCCTGAGACTTGACACCATGTCATGATATACACCCCAGACGTGGTAAATTTTGAGAATATGTCAAAAAAGTTGTAATGTAGACTAGTTACAAACCAAACCATCTCCGAGCAAGAAACTAGATTTTAGAAGGGAACATGTCTGGTTTACATGCGAAGCTACCGCTGCTTCATTCCTTGGCCCTCAAATTTTGTGCAAACTCAACAAATACTATTACATGAAACGTTTCAAAATTTGACATTTTCTTGGTCCGTTTGCTATATTTAAGACATTAAGTGCATTTCTATGTATTTAATGGACATCGTCAAAATTTAAACTGCATGTACATGAAGTTATGGCCGAAAGTGTGTTGAAAACTATTGTTGATGGTCTTTTGTATACTTTTAACCAAAATACTACCAAATAAAAGTGGTCTCATAAAGTGGGCCAATACTCGGCCACCGGAATGTAGGTTATTGCCATTTTAATTCTCAGAAATTCAAACAAAGTCAAAAAATTAGAGACTTGACATGGTGTCATTATATGGCCATGAGAGACTGTGATAAAATTTTAGAATGTTTCGTAAAAATTTCCACGTAGATTACTTACAGACTGCGCCACTTTTGAGGAAGAAACTAGGTTTTGAGAGAACACAAATCCGGTTTGCATTGGAAGCGACCATTTCTTCTCTGTTGGCCTTGAATTTTTTTTCCGCAGTGAACACACACCATTACATGCAACATGTCAAAGATTGGCATTTTCCGAGGGTTGTTTGCTATATTTAAACCATAAAGTGCATTTCTAGTAATTTACTGAATATAATTAAATTTTGAGCTGCAGATACATGAAATTATGGACAAAAGTGGGCTGAAAAACACTGCTTGTGGTCTTTAGTATAAGTTTTAATTCTCATGATATAGTCCCTAGGGGATGTGACAACAAAATGAGAATATTTTGCAAAAGTTGTCATGTAAACTACGTACAACCCGGACTAGCCCTGAGAAAGGAACTAGGTTTCGTGAAGAAACGAACCTTCTTTGTATGCAAAGCGATCGGTGCTTACTGGATTGTCTTGAAACTCATTCCACTCCCAACAAACACCATTATGTGTGAAGTTTCAAAATTTGTCATTTGTTTGGTTCCATTATCTATATTTGAACCATTACAGGCATTTACCTCCAATAAATACCTAGAAGCTTAATGTCCTAGAAATAATAAATTAACAGTAGAAAGTGTGAAACTCACGTAATGGTCAAATATGACCCCCCCCCCCTAACCAAAAAGTACGACGCGTCCGTGAACCGGAGCCGGTCAACTCTCATTTTTGGACCCTGCAACGACACCCCTCATATGGAAACCCCTATTTTCATAAGAATCCATGCAATCTAACATTCATCATTTGGTCATCATCATACATAGATAAAACGTGGATCCACTCTTCGTTGGAGACGTATATGACCCCGTGCTGGACGGACCAGTGGCCTCGTGGTCATTTTCGGCGGGGCGCGTCTCCGGTTTCTTTTACTCGTCGTCCTTGTTGAGTTCCGCGAAGAGCCGTTCCCGCCTCATGTCAGCGAGGTGGATACGATGGTGGTTCGTCGCCACCTCCCACTCGGATTGGGTCGAGTTGAGGATGGCTACTTGCTTCACCCCGAACTGCGCTACCGCCTCCGCAGCTTGGGCATGTTGGGACTTCGCCTCCGCCCCGGCTCGACCTCCATGCCCAACGCCTCCTCCACCCCCTCTTACATGTCCTCCATGCCCATCTCATACTCCTCTTTTGAACATCCGACCTTTTTTAGGATCTTTGAGCATCCGAGCTAATGAATAAAACTCAGTAGAGTTTTCTCTGAAGAAAAAAAAACTCTGCAGCTACCATGTAAAAAAAGAAACCCTGAAAACTTTCAAAAAGAAAAACCTCATAGACATCGAGTGTGCTCACGCGCATCAAGAGAGCAACGACTGAAAGTCTGAAACGCGTCAATCGGACCCCAATGCAACGTCCCTCTCCACCAACACAGATTCGAAACCACTCGAGAAATCACCATGCATCTCTTCACAGCCACACAACATACGTAACCGCGTAAACCCCACTTTTCCAAGAAGCAGCTGCGAAGCAAACCCCACCGTCCTGCAGCTGCGGAGCTGCCTGACTAGTTGGCCCAGCAGGTCATACGCTCCGTCTCGTCTCATCTCACTATATAAGTCCAGCAGTGGAGCCTTCTCGGTGCATCATCGTTGTCGCCGTCAGCCCGTCACCATACGCTTTGCTCCTCCCCTCTCGCCTTCCGTTCCGCCACACCCGCGAAAACCCTACCTCCGAAGGCTGCTTCCCTGCTCATCGCATTGCCAGGCGAGATGTCAGGGCACCAGAAGGGCGGCGACATCGAGGCGGGGACATCCGGTGGCACTGCCACGGCGCCGGCGCAGGTGCTGTACCCCGGGATGGCGGAGAGCCCGGAGCTGCGCTGGGCGCTCATCCGGAAGATCTACGTCATCCTCTCCCTGTAGCTGCTCCTCACCGCCGTCGTCGCGGCTGTCGTCGTCAAGGTCCGCGCCATCCCGCACTTCTTCGTCTCCTCCTACGCGGGCCTCAGGGTCTACATCTCCATCCTCATCCTCCCCTTCATCGGTGAGAATTCACACTACCACCGTCTTTTCTGTTACAAATTTGTCTACGTTGGGTATCATTCCAATCCGATTGTACGGAGGGTTTCCGCGGGCGTATGGAATATATTCCCTTCTTGTTACTATTGCATTTAGAAGAAGGAAAAGTTGTGGCTGTTAATTTTTGAGGGCCTTCGTGAGAGGACATGACTAGATAGCTAAGAGTATCTTCAGCCGTTGGCCCTTTAGGGGCGTATAAAATCGCCGCCTGGGGTGAGCCGGCGCAAAAAATGGGCCGGGGGCGAGTTGGTTCCCAGCCGCCGGCCCAGGGCCGCCCCAGGCGCGTTTAAAAAATAAAAAAGTATAGCAAATTTTGGCACAGTTCGACGAAGTTCGTCTAAACATGACAAATTTCGGCCAACTTGGGCATATATTTGGACAAAGTTTGCCGATTTTCATTACATAGCAAATATATAATAAACTGATCTAAAAGAAACTGGCTGAACACCGAGTAGTCGCCGTCGTCCCCGCCATCCTCGTCGTCGGCCTTCTCCTCCTTGACGCGGGCGCCCGTGCTGGACCCGGCGTCGCCATGGCGGACTGGTGGCGGCGGCGGCGCGTCGTCGTCGTCGCTGTCGTTGATGACGATGACTCCTTCTTCGTCGCGGCCCCGGCGGTACTCCGCGAAGCGCTGCAGGGCAGCGCACTGGCGCTCCATCGCCATCTTGAGGGAGTCCTGGCGTGCCCATTCAAGGGCCCCGTCGTCATCGCGCTCGACCTCGCCGTGCTCCGCCTTCACGGCGGCGAGCCCCGGCTCTGCCTTCACCGGCGCGAGCCCCGGCTCCGTCTTTGGCTTGACGAAGCGCGGAGGAGGAGCCGACGAGGAGGCGCGCCGGCCGCCCTCGTTGATGACGATGCCGGCGCTGCGAGTGCGCCGGCCGAGCGGCGACTCCGCCGCGGGCTCGGCCTTGACGCCGAGCAGCGTCGGAGTGCCGGAGGAGTGCGAGGAAGAGCGTGAGGAGGAGGAAGAAGAGGAGGAGCCGAACCTCCTTGGCGCCCATGGCCCGTCGCATCGGTGGTGCGCCTGGGCGGCCGCCCTCGCCGGGGGTACGCCAATGGCGGGTCGTTGCCGCCCTCGAGGTGCGTCAGCACACCCTCGAGTGTGCGGCCGGGGACGCCCCACCACAGGTGGCGCCCCTCGCTGTTCTTCAGGCCGCCGACCACCGCCGCGCCGTTGGTGGATGCCATCCGCTGCTGCTGACGGCGCTCGAAGTACGCCGCCCAAGCCGCATGGTTGTCTGCGGCGTACTAGGGGGGGGAGAGTTGGGCGGCGGTGAGGGAGGCGCGCACGACGTCGACCTCCTCGGCGAAGTAGGCGGGTTTGGCCACGGTGTCGGGCAACGGAGGAATGGGCACTCCCCCGTTGCTGAGCCTCCAGCCCGTAGGCCCGGCGCGCATGTCCGGCGGCGCCGGGATGTTCGCCTGAAATAGGAGCCTGGACTCCTGTTCGCGGAGCGTGCGGCGGAAGAAGCCCTTGGCCGCCGCCTCATCTCCGTGGAAACGCATGGCCATCAGGGAGGGGAGGAAGAGGGGAGGGGCTGGGTGGCGGCTCTCGGGAGAGGGGAAGGCTCGGCGGCGGCGCTCGGGAGAGGTATAGCTCGGCGGCGAGGGCTGGGCTGGTGTGGCCACAAGCGAGCGAGGCCACCGGCTTATATAGCCGCGCCGCGCCCGTGTGTACGCATCCGAGGGAGGGGAGGCGTCGGCGCGCCGTCCCGTGACGCGCCGCCCGTGTGGAATCAATGGCAAGGCTGACCGGCGGCGGCAGCCTTGCCATTGATTCCCCGCGGGAACCGAGGTGTTGGGGGAAGACGAGGCGCAGTGTCGCTGACGCAGCTGGCCCGCGGCTTTTTCGCGCCAAAACCACTCGCCCCGGCTTCCCTGGGCCCCCCAGCGCGCCGGGTTCGTTCTGGGTCCGCCGACACAGATTTCGGCCCAGGCCGGCGAAAATCGGGCTCCTGGGGACGTGACTGGGCCGTTTTTTCAGCGCCGATGCGAAAAAATCACATGGGGAGGCCTTCCTGGAGGCGCGGCTGGAGATGCTCTAAGCTTTCCGTTTGCGTGCCCTCTGAATTACCTTTGAATGCCGTCGCCTCCCCGCAAAGCTATGTGTTGTGTTTTTGTGTCGAATATTTGGTACTAGTTGGGTTACGCTTGGACTTGGTGTTGTAGTGTGGGTAGGATACTTATAGTGTCGGAGGCGGACACGTTGTACCCTTGGCCTATTATATATGAGAAGGCACCCCACGTTATAATCCATGACGACTAGATAGCGACAGGCTCGCAAGGGGGTGCTGGCGGCTTGTGCCGGTGCCCGGGTGGCCGGTGTTGCGGTATCTCGGGAAGGAGCGCCCGTAGTCATTGCCCCAGGGAGTAGGCGAGTTCACCGAATCTCGTTAACAAATTTCGGTGTCGTCATTGTTTTGTGATTGCTTGTTCCTTGATGGATCGACCGCGTATCTTGGATTAATTCTAACAAATGATATCAGAGCAAGGTTACGAAGAAGTTGTTTTACGTTGATCTAGATGACGACCATCGTTGAGTTCGTTGCAGAGTTGCGTATACCGCGGTCGACTTATTGGATCGGATGTCGACGAGATCGTATCAAGCGGTGGCAGCAGGAGCGCTCGGACCAGAAGCGCGTGGAGCCGTGGAAGTCCAAGGCGTGGACACGCACGTGAGGGCCAGCTGGGCTAGCCTTGCCGATCAAGTCGGGCGCGGGCGTGCGGCACAGGGACTCCGAGGCGTGCACGCGGCTGGAGCGAGGCATGGGCTGAAAAACACTGTTTGTGGTCTTTAGTATAAGTTTTAATTCTCATGATATAGTCCCTAGGGGATGTGACAAAAAAATGAGAATATTTTGCAAAAGTTGTCATGTAAACTACGTACAACCCGGACTAGCCCTGAGAAAGGAACTAGGTTTCGTGAAGAAACGGACCTTGTTTGTATGCAAAGTGATCGGTGCTTACTGGATTGTCTTGAAACTCATTCCACTCTCAACAAACACCATTATGTGTGAAATTTCAAAATTTATCATTT
Source organism: Triticum urartu (assembly GCF_003073215.2). Lineage (NCBI taxonomy): Eukaryota > Viridiplantae > Streptophyta > Magnoliopsida > Poales > Poaceae > Triticum > Triticum urartu. The sequence goes on along the minus strand of NC_053022.1, from coordinate 15,696,324 downwards.
GTTTGGTACCATTATCTATATTTGAACCATTACAGGCATTTACCTCCAATAAATACCTAGAAGCTT
>NC_053022.1:15606635-15695258 GCF_003073215.2 Triticum urartu | reverse complement strand
GGGTTCGTGGGAATTATAGCAGTAGCGTGGCTTAGTGGAGGCCCGCTACTGCTACTTTTATTTCAGCAACGAGCGCCTTATTTCAAAACTCGCTGCTAGTAAGATCCTGTGTATAGGCTTTTCCTTAGTAGTGTCCGTTAAGATAGTAACGTTTGCAACCACGACAGGCACATCCTCACAAATACCGACAGGTATAGCGGTTGATTTATCGGCCATTTGCAAAGATATTTTAGTAGGTGTCAACTTATTCAATTCAAGTCTACGATATAAAGAGAGAGGCATAACACTAACACCGACTCCAAGATCACATAAAGAGGTTTTAACATAGTTTCTTTTAATGGAGCATGGTATAGTTGGTACTCATGTATCTCCAAGTTTCTTTCGTATTCCACCCTTAAAAATATAATTAGCAAGTATGGCAGAAATTTCAGCTTCCGGAATCTTTCTTTTATATGTAACAATATCTTTCATGTATTTAGCATAAGGATTCATTTTAAGCATATCAGTAAAATGCATACGTAAAAAGATAGGTCTAATCATTTCAGCAAAGTGCTCAAAATCCTCATCATCCTTTTTCATGGATGGTTTAGTAGGAAAAGGCAAGGGTTTCTGAACCCATTGTTCTCTTTCTTTACCGTGCTTCATAGCAACGAAGTCTATCTTATCATAACGTTGATTCTTTGATTGTGGGTTATCAAGATCAAGAGCAGGTTCAATCTCTACATCATTGTTATTACTAGGTTGAGCATCAACATGAACATCATTATTAACATTATCCCTGGGTTCATGTTCATCATCAGATTGTGTTTCAGCATCAGAAATAGAAATATCATTGGAATTTTCAGTTGTGTCAACAACAGGTTCACTAGAAGCATGAAAGTCCTATCATTTTTCTTTTTCTTCTTAGAAGGACTAGGTGCAACAACATTATTTCTCTGAGAATCTTGCTCAATCCTCTTAGGGTGGCCCTCAGGATACAAAGGTTCCTGAGTCATTTTACCCCCTCTAGTCATAACTTTAACAACATTATCATTTCTTTATCATTTAATTCATTGAGCAAACCAGTTTGAGTTATTCTACTTGATTGTTAACCATAGAAGCATGTTTACTAATGAGTTTAAGTTCACCCTTAACTCTAGACATATAATCACTCCTACTATAGCTAGCTGTAAGCTTGTGTTCCGCTTCTCTTTTCTCTCCTCCACTTAGGCATAAATTTGGAGTGGCATCTCTTATAGCCTGCCTACGTCACTATGTTGTACTTGTTCTTAGGCGGATGGTGCAAGAGGTCACTGCTGCTACGTGTCGAGTAGAGGTTGGAGGACAGGGCATGAGGTCCCAGTAGTCGGCGTCGTCTTGAACGTGATTCCTATCTGGTTGGTCGCCAGCAGGCGACACTCACACAGGTACGACGCAACGTGGCGAGCAGGGGTAATTGAGGTCCAGGGTAGGCTTGAATGGGAGGTCCTTCGCCGGTCGACAGTGTTCACACATTCACAACGGAGAGCTCGCACCTGTCCAGCTGAGCAGGGGCTGGGGATGGTATGGCTTGTGGCCCTAGACTGGCGGAGTCGCTTTCAGTGCCATGTGATTCTTCGCCCTCGCCGGCAGGTGGCATTCGTGGCGCTGGGCGACAGCGGGTGGAAAAGACGGAGTCCGATTAGCATCCGAATTCAGTACTCTGGGGAACCTACTACGACCGGTGGTCACGGTTCAGAGGGGCTCCAATCTGCAACAGCTTGCTAGAGCAGCGCCAAGCCAGGGCTCTATATATATGTTTTGACATATCAGCCGATCAATGCAACAGCAGCGCTAATGTCGAGCTAGGTAGCTACCTTTGTTTTGGTTTCATCAATTTAGAGCTAGCTGTTGCTTCCAAAACTTATCTAGCAAGCCAAACTACCCAACCCGGCCATGGTGTCCAAGGACGTGTGGGCCGGGGTTGGATCAGCTCTGGCGTTCTTAGCTGGCCTCATCACCTTGGCAATGAACCATCACAGGTTCAAACTGTTTATCAACAAGGCCACCGCTTTCTTTACGTCAACCGTACATATCACCATCCCCGAGTACACCGCCAACCGTTTCGAACGCAGCGAGTTGTTCGTTGCGATTGAGGCCTACATCTCCCGCCATTGTACCGATGGGGCGCACAAGCTCAAGGCCGAGCTCGGCAGTGGCGAACGGGAACCCCATTTCTTTGTTGACGACGAACAGGAGATCATCGACACCTTCCAAGGCACCAAACTCTGGTGGTTCGCCTACACGGAGCGCCTACGTTCCAGCGTCTTCATCCGACACCCTGGTGATGAGGAGCGCCGCTTCTACCGAGTTTCATTCCATTGCAGCTTCCGCAACAAATTCAAAGATTCATATCTGCCCCACGTCCTTGGAGAGGGCCGCACCGTCATCGCCAACAACCGCCAGCGCCGCCTCTTCACCAACAGCACAGATGGAAAGAATTGCTGGAGCCACGTGGCGTTCCAGCACCCGGCGACGTTCGATACGCTTGCCATGGACCCCACGGAGAAGCAGGCCGTCATCAACGACCTCAATGCCTTCCGACAAGGAAAGGGCTACTACGACAAGGTCGGCAAGGCATGGAAGCGTGGGTAACTGCTCTTTGGCCCCCCCGGCACTGGAAAGTCCACGATGATCGCCGCCATATCCAACCACCTTGAGTATGATATCTACGACCTCGAGCTCACGGCGGTCAATGACAACACAGAGCTCCGGAAGCTCTTCATTCAGACGAAGGGAAAGTCCATCATCGTCATCGAGGACATTGACCGCTCCGTCGACTTTACCAGCAAATGCAAGCGCAGGGACAAGAAGTCCGGCGATGAGAGCGATAACACAGAGCTCCGGAAGCTCTTCATTCAGAAGAAAGAGAGAGGGGAGGACGCCGACGGCACCAAGCTGACCCTTTGTGGGATGCTCAACTTCATTGACGGGCTGTGGTCGGCGTGCGGCAGCGAGCGTATCATCATCTTCACCACCAACAACATGGACAAGCTGGACCCAGCGCTGATCCGGCCAGGCAGGATGGACAAGCATATCGAGATGTCTTATTGTCGCTTCGAGGCCTTCAAGGTGCTGGCCAAGAACTACCTGGACATCACCATCACCGCCCACCATTTCTTCGAGCTGTTCACAGAGATAGGTAAGCTGCTGCAGGAGGTGGACATGTCCCCGGCGGAGGTTGCCGGGCACCTGATGCGCACGGAGGAGGAGGATGCTGACGCATGCCTCAAGCGCACGGAGGAGGAGTATGCTGACGCGCGGCTCAAGCGTCTCGTGGAGGCTCTGAAAAAACGCCAGGTCAACGCGGCCACGGATAAAGCGACAGCGAAGGAACAAATTGTCCATACAGATGTTGGAGACAGCAGAAGCTAAATAAAGGCGGACATACAAGAAGAAGAATGGAAGGACGAGGCCGGCCGCGTGTTAGCACATCGCAGTACGTGTTTTGAAAGTGTGTTGCGCATCGCCAGGTGCTCAAAATTTAAACTTGATGCATTTAATTTCTTCTCGTTCAGGCTGTAGTTGGTGTTTGTATGTGTGATCTACTCAAAACTTGTGCAACCTAGCCATGCATTTACGCGCGGTAATACTCCTCATGTCTTATTATTGGGAAATTTGATTAAAGATATAATTTTCTTTGAATTTTATACTATGCCTTGTACCCTCATCCGTTTCATTTTAGCTGTCATTAATCATGCTGTCTACTCCAAGTGACGGAAACTACATCATGGTGCATAGGATGCCGGAGATTTGAGCAAGGCCATGTGTCTGTTTGAAAGATGCTAAGACAAAGTTAGCTAGCTTGGATTACCGGCAGGCGGAACAAGCACATATTTTCACAGCAGCACACATCATCTACATGATATATGTATAAATAACTCCAGAAAAGAAGAATGAGAGCATAAGTAGAATGAGAGCATATCATCAATCCCAGCACAAGGAGAAAACAGCTTTCATATTGTTTTTTTTTTGGTAAATGAAAATCTATATCTATATCTATACCTACTAATAAAAAGGTTATCACTTCTTCCCACCGAATTTCCGTCCGTAGCTTCGTCCGTCCGCCAAAAGTTTCATAGGTTGTTATAGTTTTACGTGAGTTGGACTTCTCCCCGAACATCCTGAGTTTTAGTTTTACCTGATTTTTTGTGAGACCCGTTGGCTGTTTGGGCCTCAGCCCACCAAACTCAACCCAGGCAAAACAAATGCAGTTCAGCGGAGGTGGAAAAAATAATGATGCAACTATAGGGAGTCAAACTCCCGACCTCCTGTTCATTGTATAAGGAGGTGTCCAACTGATCAAGCTTACTTTCATGGATTGAAGAAAGGTTGGTCGGTATTGGATAGTCCCACTTCGCTTTCTTAAGCAAAATCTCAGCAATTTATATACATCTATGAGTTGATACTAATAAGCCGTCCAGAGAATCAATAAGAAATGTGTCAGCTTCTCCATGCGGAGAAAAATATGGAATATAACTGGAGAGATGGCTTGAGAGAGCGTCATGGTAGGAAGGAGTCAGAGAAGAAGAAGGAACTGGCCGCCTCTTCATGGGAAGTGTTAGAATAAATCCGAGGCATACCGTCGATCATCCTAGGACCAAGCAATCATACGAGCACGACACCGAGATTTGTTAACGAGGTTCACCGATATGGCTACATCCCCGGGGCCTGACTATGAGTGCTCCTCCTCATGATACCGCTACAATACCGCACCCGGTCGCCCTGGACACCGGCACATGCCGCCGGCTTCTCCCGCGTTCCGGTGCTATGAGAGGCCTAGAATACAAGTGTCCTACTAGGAGACAACTCCATATCCTATCTAAACACAATACTACTCAGAGTCCAACTGTAACCTACTTTGTAGACAATATTCGACACAACTCTAACAAACTCCACCTTGGCGAATATTCTTCACCATCTTGAATTCGTCAATGCGTCAAACTTCCATGTACATTGGACTTGAGCTTATTCCATGAGCACCGCTGCTACTCCAAGACTCCATGTGACTCCATCTGCAACTTGTAGTCCCTTTTTTTCTTGACCACAGTCAACACTCGAGCAAAATTAAGTTCCTTGTTACTCTGGTTTGTGCTTCCAACTTTCAGAGTATCAGTCCAACGCCATCACACACTGATCACTGACCTGCGTGAAAATGAACAACTCACATATTGGGTGTCACACATAAGAGTTACCTGAACTCAACATCACCGCTTCTTTCTTGACCCCCTGTGTGAAACTTGAAGGAATTTCATCATTGCTTGTAGTCATTCCAAGTCAAATTCGCAGTTGTCTCACCACATGTATGACCACCAGAGCCTTGGTCCGTCTCCATGCCCCCATGCGTACCGCACGCCTCGCCGCCATTATCGCGTCGAGCCTCCGCTGTCCCGGTCGAGTCTCAAGGGTCGCGAACCCACACCACTCAACCCCCACTGCAGAGTACCATCGATCATCACCGACCGATGACGAGTTTCACGCTTCCATCAGACCACTGGGCTCCAGTCCGAACTACGTTTCACTCGCTTTGCCCGCTGAATAGGCTTCGACTCTCTGTCGACTTACGCCGTAGCCCCTCAATCAGCACTGAGTGAAGTCTTCCAGACTCCAGCTCCACCTTCAACATGACCCCATGGTACATGATCAGTCCACCCCGCGCCTCATCGAATTCAAGCTCTGTGTATACACCACCTTGAATCAATCGCGCGCCATAGTCTTGTCAAAGCCTCACAAGCCTCGGGCCTGCGCCACGTGTTTCCATGCCCCAGAAGTCGTTCACTATCAGCTTCACGCTCGTATGTCATTGTCGCCGATCCCACCACCGTCTTCTGTACCAACCGACTTGTGTCGATCCGTCAGACTAACAAGTCTAACCCAGCCGAACTTCCCGAACTGCAACCATCTGCAACTCCGCACAGTCTACATCCTTCGCCTGGCTTGACATCCCACAACGCCTTCAAGCATTCACTATTGTGCCAACAATTTTTCATCCTTGTCTGCCATTACCCAAGGTTTCCAGTTCCATTGAACTTCCCCACCTCAAACCTGGTACCCGTTGGCGCCATGGTTCTTTGTACGGCTAACCCGTGAAAAAATATCTGAGCACTCTTCCTGTGATCCCCAGGTACACTGCTTATACTAGTAGCAAATCCAACGATAGCTTCTGGTCTTCACGTGAGGTCACTCTCTGACTCAATTTTCAATGCTAGCTTTGCTTGCCCATGTCCTTGCCTTTCAACGATGGATGCTTTTATGCCTTGATGTTGCACGTCCGCGGTCTCGTCCACTAGGATAACTCCTCTCCTGGGACTCGGTCCCTTTTTTCCTAAACAAATCTCGCGTCCAGCTTTTGCGGCTCTGCGCACCTTTTGCCTCCGGCTGCATCGCGCGTCTCGCCAGGCGCCAGACATACCACGAACCAGTAGCTTCTCTGCACCAGCCAATCTCCAGCCACAGGCCGCTACTCGCTCGCCACGCCTTGAGAACTTCTGCCGATTGCATGTTTGCACCATCACCGCATCCGATCTCGGCGAGATCTCCTGAACGCTCAAGACCTGCTGCCACCGCTTCTGATTGCCTTCTTCGATCTCTTGTATAACGCACCGCGAACAACGATAATCCATCCTCTAAACCAATGATCCCAGCCTCCGAACAACCTAGCTCATGATACCACTTGTTAGAATAAATTCGAGCCATATCATCGATCATCCTAGGGCCAAGCAATCACACGGGCACGACACCGAGATTTGTTAACAAGGTTCACCGATATGGCTACATCCCCGGGGCCTGAATATGGGCGCTCCTCCCATGATACCGCTACAATACCGCACCCGGTCGCCCTGGACACCGGCACATGCCGCCGGCTTCCCCTGCGTTCCGGTGCTATTATGTTGACATAGTTTACATCGTGTGTCTACCACCGCTATATATGAGAGGCCTAGGATATAAGTGTCCTACTAGGACACGACTCCATATCCTATCTAAACACAATACTACACAGAGTCCAACTGTAAGCAGGGAGGAGTTCAGGTCAATGGAGCACGCTGCGCTGCATACGCGTGTAGGAGGTGTCCATGGCCTCAGTACGCTGAAGGAAGCCGAATGGAGGGCAGAAAACGGGGAGGCAGTTGTAGCCCGACGATGCAGCAGCAGGAGAGTTCGGCAGCGCCATTGGCCACGGGCTCGGTCGAGCTCGGGAGAGGGGTGCGGCGGCCGGCCTCGCTGAGAGGGATCGGACGGCTGTGCTCGAGGGGCTGATAGAGAGGGAGAAGATGGTGATAGATGGAGGTACAAGGAGCAAGGGTTTCGAAGGATATAAGCCGTTACCTCTTCGATCGCACGCAGGAAGAAGGGAAGAGAAAGAGAGGTAGCAGCGATCGGATCCACCACGTCCGTCGCCTCATCCTACGTACTCCCTCCTTCCATCTATATAGGGCCTAATGCGTTTTTCAAGGCTAACTTTGACCAAATATTAGAGCGATAATATATGACATGCAACTTACACAAAGCACACCGTTATATTCGTGCGTGAAAGGAGCTTTCAATGATATAATTTTCACATTGTGCATGTCATGTATTATTAATCTTGTCAATAGTCAAAGGCGATCTTAAAAAACGCATTAGGCCCTATATAGATGGAAGGAGGGAGTAAATTTTTTATTGAGTAACACATAAACGTATTTTTAGCAAATCAAATCATTCTACGTAAACGATGTGGACTAGCAGCGTATACTAGCCAGATGGGCTTCTGTGTCGGCCAAACGGGCCTTTGGCCTGATAAGAAGGAGGTGGAAAGGCTCACGGAAAAAAAGCAAAAGAAAGAGGGTAAAACCGGCCGCATTTTATAAGAGGAATATAAGCTTTTGAGCTGCAATATTAGTTAGGAAAAAATGAATGTACATGCCAAGATGTTCGGTGCTGATAGTTTTGTTTGTTTGTTTGTTTGTTTCTATATATATGTTGATCAGGCCTACTCCTCTTATTAATATTTGTTTAGGTAAGTCGAACATATAGATCACAATGATTGTAGTGTATGTATTAACTCAAATTTTGTCTGGTCTGTTATACACTTCATTGCTAATTTAACCCGATTTAATTTGTAACCATGGCAACAATGCTTAGTTGTTTACTTAAAATGGTTCTGAACCTGAGATGCAGAAGTCAGTAGGATGCATGTTCTTAACTTTTGCATTGAGATTCAGACTATACCATGGTTGAAATTGCTAAGCGTGATATTTATGTATGATGTTTCCGGAAATATCTAAGAGGATATGGAAAAATGTTGATTGTCAAGGACGGGAATACATACACTCTTAGCCAAACTATGGTCACAAAGTACCTTTGATCCATAGTATTTTTTCATCGGAGACTTTTGTCCTGCATTGGTCGTGACTAAAGTAGATTTATGTTGTTTGGGTGAAAAGAGACTTCAGGGTGGTCAAGGTGCCTCGGTTTAATTTGGAAATGAGAAAGTTGCAATCAGTTGATATTTTTTTCCATAGTAATGGGCATTCAACTACATATCTCTTTATGTAGACAAATGCAGATGTAGATACATTAACAAATGGATAATTAGGTTTTGGTTAAGACGAATCTTGATAGCATGACATATGTGAGTGTTCTCTCATGACAACGCACGTACCCACGAGCTAAACATGGAAGATTTTTCTCTCCCATTGTAACGCACGGGCATTTTTGCTAGTAAAAATAAAAGAGAAACCACAAGTTAATATCATTGGAGGCCTGTAAATATGGTTTGTTTGGTTTGTTATTACCTCGTTGTTTCCTTCGGCGCTCTTTGCTGCGTCGCCTTCTTCATCCTCAACTTTTCCAGTTTCTCCCTCTCCATCTTGTGCAGAATAAATATAGTAGGTAAACACACTTCAGTTTGGTTTAGTCCAGACTTTTTTTCCACTTGCTTCAGATGAACCATGGAAATAACACAAATCTTCACCAACTCTTAGATTCACAACATCACCTACAAAAGAAGGCTAAACCGGCAGTGCACTTACTTGTATGTAGACGTTTTCGGCGGTGCGCTCCTCCTCGCTGAGCACCCTCCGGGAGATCCTTGCTGCGGCATCTCTTATACTAGGCACCCGCAGACCTTGAGCTTCTTGCTCTCTGCCCAAGACGACAGCGTTGAATTGCGGATGAACTCACGGCACACACTGAACTATTTATAGGTCTAGGGTGGGTCTATCAGTGCTTTGAAGCTGGTACCCGATCCTTCTATTGAAGATGAGAAGGAATGAATGACAGGCTCTCGAAGTTACCTAATAAAAGTGTGTTGGAGTTGTGTCGAATATAGTGTACGAGGTAGGTTACAGTTGGACTTGTAGTTGTATTGTGTTTAGATAGGATATGGAGTCGTGTCCTAATAGGACACTTGTATCCTAGGCCTCTCTTATATAGCGGGGGTAGACACACGATGTAACCCATGCCAACATAATAGCACAGGCTCGCAAGGGGGAGCCGGCGGCATGTGCCGGCCCCCAGGTGGCCGGTGTGCGGTATTGTGACGGTGTCACGGGGAGGAGCGCCCGTATTCAGGCCCCGGGGATGTAGCCATATCGGTGAACCTCGTTAACAAATCTCGGTGTCGTGCTCGTGTGATTGCTTGGTCCTCGGAGGATCGACGGTATGCCTCGGATTTATTCTAACAAGTGGTATCATGAGCTAGGTTGTTCGGAGGTTGTGGATTGTTGATCCAAAGAAAATATCAAGTCTGAGATGCAGCCGGCTGCGGCGTGGCGCTCGACGAGATTGGAAAACAAGCAATCGGAAAGCTGGCGGAGTTCTCGACGGGATCGGATTGATAGACGGGAGGCGAAAGCATCGGCGGCAGCAGACGTGCGGCGATTGATCGTGTGGATCCATCGGGCGAGCGTACAGGCGGCGGCACTGAGCTAGGCAAGCGTCAAATCGATACGATCTCGGCGAGTTGGGATGCGTGGGACTTGTGCGAGCGGCCGGGGAGCAGCTAGTCCAGGCAAGGCCCAGGGCGTTCACGCGAGGCAAAGGCCCAGCGGGCTGTGGAGCAGCCGGCTCGGTCGTGGTGCGTGGCCGAGCACAGGTGCGGCGGAGCTGGCTCGATGATGTTGTCCCACGCCACGCAGGAACTCATGAGCTTGCCGGAGATTTGTTTGAAGACAAAAAAAAAGGGAGACCGAGTCTCCATAGTACTGACACGGACAGGCAGGCAAATCAATCGGTGAAAGAAATCCATCAAGGGATATGTGCATCCATCGGAATTGCCAAGTGCTTGGACAAGGCAATTAGCCAGCATCTGGGTTGAGTGCCATGGAGCTACACACGTGAAGACAAGAATAATTTTTGGTTGGAATTTGCTAGATGTACACGGACTGCAGGGCGTTGCGTCTGGTAGCAGCTTGGTTATTTTTTCATGGGTCAGCCGTACAAAGAATCATGGTGCCAACGGGTATTAGGTTTGAGGTGGAGAAGTTCGATGGACTAAAAACCTTGGGTTATGGCAGGCAATGGATGAAAAATTTGTTGGCACAACAGGGATGCTTGAGGGCGTTGCGGCAAGTCATGCCAGCTAAGATGGAATTATGTGTGATGGATGGAAATTCGCGGAAGATGATTTGGGAGCCTCGAGCGTGTCATACAGTCGAACAAGTTCGGATGGGTCGGACTAGGCAGTCTGACGGATCGACGTGAGTCGGTTGGTACAGAAGATGGTGGTGGATCAGCGATGACGACATAGGAGCGTGATGCTGATGGTGACCGACTTCTGGACGTGGAAACACGTGGTGCACATGCCCGAGGCTTGTGCAGCTTCGACAAGACTATGGCGCGGGATTGATTCAAGGTGATGTATACACGGAGCTTGAAGTCGATGAGGCGCAGGGATGGATTGATCATCTACCATGGAGTCATGTTGAAGGTGGAGCTGGATTGAGGGGCTACGGCGTAAGTCCACGGGACCGAAGCCTATTCAGCAGGCGGGAAAAAGCGAGTGACATGCAGTTCGGACTGGAGCCCAGTGGTCTGATGGAAGTGTGAAACTCGTCATCGGTCGGTGATGATCGATGGTACTCTGCAGTGGGGGTTGAGTGGTGTGGGTTCGCTACCCTTGAGACTCGACTGGGACAGCGGAGGCTCGACGCGGTAATAGCGGCGAGGCGTGCGGTATGCACGGGACATGGAGACGAGCCAGGGCTCTGGTGGTCATACATGTGGTGAGACAACTGCAAATTTGACTCGGGATGACTACAAGCAACGGTGAAATTCCTTCAAGTTTCAGACAGGCTGTCAAGAAAGGAGCGGTGATGTTGAGTTCAGGTAACTCTTATGTGTGACACCCAATATGTGAGTTGTTCACTTTCACGTAGGTCGATGATCAGTGTGTGATGGCGTTGGACTGATACTCTGGAAGTTGGGAGCACAAACTAGAGTAATGTGGAATTTAACTTTGCTCGAGTGTTGACTGTGGTCAAGGAAAAGAAGGGACTACAAGTTGCGGGTGGAGTCATATGGAGTCTTTGGAGTAGCAGCGGTGCTCACGGGATAAGCTCAAGTCCAATGTACATGGAAATTTGACGCATTGACGAATTCAGGGTGGTGGAGTATATTCGCCAAGGTGGAGTTTGTTGGAGTTGTGTCGACTATAGTGTACGAGGTAGGTTACAGTTGGACTTGTAGTTGTATTGTGTTTAGATAGGATATGGAGTCGTGTCCTAATAGGACACTTGTATCCTAGGCCTCTCTTATATAGCGGGGGTAGACATGCGATGTAACACATGCCAACATAATAGCACAGGCTCGCAAGGGGGAGCCGGCGGCATGTGCCGGCGCCCGGGTGGCCGGTGTGCGGTATTGTGACGGTGTCATGGGGAGGAGCACCCGTATTCAGGCCCCGGGGATGTAGCCATATCGGTGAACCTCGTTAACAAATCTCGGTGTCGTGCTCGTGTGATTGTTTGGTCCTCGGATGATCGACGGTATTTCCTCGAATTTATTCTAACAGACAATAGCAACTGACGATAGATTTGTCGAGTGCGTCTTGATTGTATAACTGAAACAGTTCAGAATACTCAACGGTCCCAGGTTTCTCATGGTAGTAATGATCCTTTTTGACTTGCACCATGAGGGACTGTCGATCGGATATCTTGGTAATGTCCATGTACCATTGATGCAATTCATACATTCTCGTTGGGAGCTTCTTGACATCTTCTGGCTTGACCAAAGGTTGGCCCCGGACATATTTCTATTTTATTTCCTCCTCTGTAAGCACTGGCATGTCCTCGATCTCGAGGAGTTGTCCAACAGTGATCTTGAGTTCTTCAGCCTGCGTTATATGCTGCTGGGTTATTACCACATCGCCCACATGGGGAACGTAAACTGTTTGCCCACAATAATATTGGCCGCGCGTACTGTCACGTGTTGTTGGCGGCACAACAAGCGGAGGGATCGGTTGCGCCCACTGTTCTCCCAGCTGGGCAACGGTTCTCCCGCATTTTTTGACAGCTGCTTGTTGTTTGCTTGAGCTCGAGCTCGCCTCCTTCTGTAGACGTTGTCGATGTAACTTCTTGATGTGGTGCTCATAGTCTGTGTCAACAGGCTTAGGAGCTGGTGGTTAAGCCATACGAACGAAGTGGTCAAGAACTTCCACAGGCACTTTCTCCCTTGGCGGCGGTGGCGGTTTCGGTCCAAAATGGGCGTCGACTTCTGCCCGCACTATGGCATTGGTTTGCTCCTTGGTCCTGTCGTAAGCCCTCTCAGGAAGAGGAGTACTGAGATTTGGACCATATTTATATCGCTTGCCTCCGCCTATACTTCCTGTACTATGACCTAGACTGGTACCGCTACACACCATAGCTGCGGGGTGTCTCTTCTGCGATTGCTGAGGCGGCGGAGACGGCTGACGGGGCTGAGTTGGACGAGGAGGAGTGGCCTGAAGCTGTGCCGGACTTGGAGGAGGTGTGGCCTGACACTTTGCCGGACTTGGAGGAGGAGTGGACGTCTGACGCTGTGTCGGACTTGGAGGAGGAGTGGCCTGACACTTTGCCGGACTTGGAGGAGGAGGAGTGGCCTCACGCGTTGGTGGACTTGGAGCGGGAGTCTGCTGACTCGGTGGCGGACTTCGACGAGGAGTCGGGTGACGCGGTGTCGGTGGCCTTCGAAAGATGATGCAATCCTTTCTCCATAGGATGACATGATGTATGGCCTCTCCCAATGTGTGCTCGTCGTCACCTCCAGGAATGTCAAGTTGTAGCTCCGAATATGGGTCCACCACCTCATTAACCAAGACACGAGCATAGCCCGCTGGAATTGGGTTGCAATGGAAGGTTGCCTCGGGGGAATTTGAAAAAGCAACGGCGTCCGCCACCTTCATGGATATGTTCTTCATTTTGAAGTCTAGCTCGCAGTTAGTGTTCTCCGTGATGTCATCCACGGGGTATCTATCCAGCACTGCGTCGCCTGGGGCGGAACCCACGCTGCTTCTCGGCATGGATGGGGCGCTGCTATACAATGCTGGATCATCCGCTAGCTGCTGCAGTTGCTGAGACCCCCTTTGCTGGCTAAGTGAGTCGATCTGCTCCTGCTGCTGCTGGAATTTAACTGCCAATTCCGCTTGACTTGCTTCTAGGCCTTGAAGGCGTTCATAGTCCCGCTTCCTATGCTCCTCCTCCATCTTCCTCTTCTTCTCCTCCGCAATCTTCTTTCTCGCACGGGTTCTGTAGTCGGCATTCTAGTTATCTCTGTTGGGCTTGCCTCGTGTTCTTCTCGGGTGTTCAGGATTTCCCAGGGCACGCGTAAGCTCGTCGTTCTCTCTGTTGGGCTGGCACACCCCCGATCGAGCCTCTTCTATTGCAACAAGTATCGCATCGTCGGCTCCGTTCAGACATGCCTTCGTCAAAACATTGCCTGTCTTCGGGTCCAACTCCCCCCATGCGCATAGAACCAAGTCCTGCACCTGGGGGGCCAGCTCTTAGTAACCGGAGTGACACCTGCATCCTCCATCTCTTTCTCAAACTTATCCCACTTAGGCATCACCACCGCGTAGCCACCTGGCCCCAGCTTATGGAACTTATCCTTTTTTCGGCATTCTTCTTGTTTATTCTCGACCGTTCCTTAGCTAATTCTGAATCCTTGAATTTCACGAAATCGTCCCAATGAGCACTTTGATTCTCTAGTATCCCCTCGAATACTGGAGTCTTCCTTCCTCCCTTGACGTACTTCTCCCACGTCGTTCTCTTGTGGTTCTTGAATGCAACCGCCATCTTCCTAAAAGCAGCGTGCTTGACTTTCTGCACATCTGCTTCTGTGAAATGATCTGGTAGGGTGAAATGTTCCATGAGAGTATCCCAATGCAGTTTTTTTTATTCTCGTCGACAAAAGTAACATTTGGACGTGGCTTTGCTAGCTTTCTCCATTCTTGAAGGGAGATCGGGAGTTGGTCCTTCACAAGAACTCCGCATTGACGAACGAACTTGTCCGCAATCTTCTTAGGTGCTAATGGTTCGCCATTAGGTTTGAATGCCTCGATATTGTACTTTACGCCCTCCTTCAACTTTTTGTTCGGGCCTCATTACGTCCTTTTGCCTGAAGATTTGCTCGATCCGGATGGCTGAAAGAAGAAAGATCGATTCGTTAATATATCTTCAACTCATTTAAAACATGCAATGATCACCAGATTCCTGCTTATATAAATATATATACCTCACCGGGTTTGTTGTTTCAGGATCAACATGTTCTTCGTCATCCTCATAATCGTAGTTCATGACTTCATCAATTCGGTCGTCGCGATCGAATATCATATCACCCTCTCTGGTGTTGTTTAGAAATTCGGAGCCGTCATAATCTTCTTCGTTCTGATCATCATCTGGCCCGCGTATCATATCGAACATGGTCTGCTCTCTCTCTCTCTCTGTCGGTATTGTCCGCCATAGCTTTTATTTAACTATGCCAAAAGAAATATAAAACAATTTAGTATAATCTCGAATAATAGATATAATCTCGAATACATCGTCTCGAATAATAGATTTAATCTCGAATACATCATCTCGAATAATATATAATATTGAATAGTACATCACTGGCTAGGTAGCTAATTAAAGATCGAATACTACAGAAGAATCTAGGACACTCGCGGTTCCTGCGGCGCGGGCGGTGGACACCCAAAGAGAAGGAACCCTCACAGGATCATAGCTGAAGTGAGATCCCTGAAGAAACTGCCAGGTATTGGAGAACCTGCCGTCCTCTAACGCAACCATGTAGCGATGGACGTGCTCGTCCTCCTCCCTGACACGACGATGTACCACCTCCGGCGGGGCCGGCTCCCTCCGCACCGAAACTGGCCCACGCGAACGCCACCAAACGAGATCAGGGTCCACGACGGGACCCGGGGCCGGGTTCCTCATCAAGCGGCGCGCCCCTCCAGGCAGCACCTCCCAGTGCCAGCCCGGCGGAGCCCAGTCCCGGACATGGGTCAGCTGGACGTCGTCGCGGACGTGTCGACGGCGAGGATGCGGGCCGGGCATCGTCGACAACAAATACTAGCTATATGCCCGCAAAAAGTAACATTTTTTTAATGATTGGATTTTGATAACTAAAATTTCTAACATTTCTATAACATTTCTAACAATGCTATATATAACTAACATTTCTATAACATTTCTAATATTTCTATAACTAAAAAAAGAAAAATTTCTAACTTTTTTATAACTATTCCTATAACTAAAAAACAGAAAAATTTATAACAATTCTAACTTTTTTATAACTATTTCTATAACTAAAAAACAGAAATATTTCTAACAATTCTAACATTTCTAACAATTCTAACATTTCTAACTATTCTAACAATTCTAACATTTCTAACTATTTCTAAAAAACAGAAAAATGTCTAACAATTTCTAAAAAACAGAAAAATCTATAACTAAAAATGTATGTGTGTGTGTGTGCGCGCTCACCGGCCGGCGAGGCGAGAGGCGACGGGGGGCGCGCGGCGACGGGGACGGCGACGGGCACGGCGACGACGGGGCGGCTACGACGGGGATGGGGACGTACGGGCCGGGCGGCGACGACGACGGGTACGGTGACGACGCGGCCAGGACGGGCCGGGACGGGGCGGCGGTGACGACGGGGACGGGACGACGGGGTGGCGACGACGGGGACGGGGCGGCGACGGGGGCGACGACGGGCCGGGGCGGCGACGAGGGATATGGAGACGGCGGGGGCGGCGGGCAACGGTGCAGAGGAGAAGAAGCAGAGGGAGAGATGAGAAACTGACAAAATTTTGAAGTGTTTTCTTATATAGAACCCACCTTTAGTACCGGTTAGTGCCACGACCCGGTACTAAAGGGTGTGTGCTGCCAGGCGAGGGGCACAAAAGTTTAGTCCCACCTCGCTAGCCAAGGGGCACTCGCACCTGCTTATAAGCCCCGCCGTCGCTGCTGTCTCGAGCTCCTCTGTTAAGCAGGCCTTCTGGGCCTACCTCTTCTGCGATGCCCTGTTGGGCCTACTGGGCTAGCGGGCCTGCATCCTGGCCCAACTTGAATTTGGGTTTCTAGTCGTATGCAGGCCGCTGTGGCCCAGTAGGTGGGCTTTTTTTTCTTATTTTTTTTGCTTTAATTATTTTTGTGAATAACTTAACTTTGAAAATAGATTTTTTAGTGATTCTTTTTTCTTATGTTTAATATTAGTGTGTTTTATCATTATATTCAATCTGGTAATGCTTAGGTTATTTAAAAAATAAAATGCCTTTGTAACGGATGAGTTTTCGTCCGAAACCCTAATACTTCGAAACAGATTGTCCATTTTGTACACGAAGTGCATCCAGTTTTTGCGGTAACCCTCTCTACTTTTTTGCACATGCTAAGTGGGTGAAATTATGATACCATGCCAACTTTCAACCTTTTCTGAGTTCATTTGAAATGCTTTTCAATTTCAGGGTCACTTAGCTGAAAAAATCAGTAAATGCATGAAAGAATTTGCTTGCACATAAAATTTCTTCGCGTTTCAAATGCCAAAACACATAACTAGCTACCCTAACTATTACAGAGATTCCCTCCTGGGTGTGAAACACAGAAGAAAGTGATGATAGTTAAGCCGATCACATCCCAGATCTTTGGGTGTGAAACTTTTTCTTCACGTGTGTCCCTTTGCGCCATAGCCATGGAAAATCTTCATCATTTAACGGGATGCTCGGGTCAATATTCACTGTGAATGGAGCAATTTCATCAAACTTTTCATAATCTTCTGACTTGTCTGTCTTGTCATCCACTCCCACGATGTTTCTCTTCCCAGAAAGAACTATGTGCCGCCTTGGCTCATCGTACAATGCATTCGCTTCCTTATCTTTTCTTTTTCTTGGCTTGGTAGACATGTCCTTCACATAGAAAACCTGTGCCACATCATTGGCTAGGACGAATGGTTCATCTGCATACGCAAGATTGTTGAGATCCGTACTGCGGGTCTTCCGTTACCCCGCCTCGTATCATATTGGCCCATTTGCACCGAAACAAAGGGACCTTCAAACCACGTCGATAGTCAAGTTCCCATATGTCCTGTATATAACCATAATATGTTTCCTTTCCCGTCTTGGTTTCTGCATCAAAGCGGACACCACTATTTTGGTTGGTGCTCTTCTTATCTTGGGCGATCGTGTAAAATGTATTACCATTTATCTCGTACCCTTTGAAAGTCATTATATTCAAAGATGGTAACTGGGACAGCAAGTACAGGTCATCTTCAATAGAGGTGTCATGCATGGTACGTGCTTGCAACCAGCTGGCGAAACTCCTGGTTTGTTCACGTGTAATCCAGTCATCAGACCGCTCCGGGTGTTTGGAGCGTAGCAAATTCTTGTGTTCATCCATATACGGAGCCACCAAGGCGGAATTCTGTAGAACTGTGTAGTGTGCTTCAGTGAGAGAATGTCCGTCCATACATATTATTTGCTCCCCTCCTAGCGTGCCTTTTCCATCCAGTCTGCCCTTATGCCGTGATTCAGGAACACCAATCCGCTTAAGGTCAGGAATAAAGTCAATACAAAACTCAATGACCTCCTCATTTTGACGGCCCTTGGAGATGCTTCCTTCTGGCCTAGCACGGTTATGAACATATTTCTTGAAGACTCCCATGAACCTCTCAAAGGGAAACATATTGTGTAGAAATACAGGACCCAAAATGTTAATCTCTTCGCATAGGTGAACTAGGACGTGCGTCATGATGTTGAAGAAGGATGGTGGGAACACCAACTCGAAACTGACAAGACATTGCACCAAATCATTCTGTAACCTTGGTATGATTTCTGGATCGATTACCTTCTGAGAGGTTGCATTGAGAAATGCACATAGCTTCACAATGGCTAATCGAACGTTTTCCGGTAGAAGCCCCCTCAATGCAACCGGAAGCAGTTGCGTCATAATCACGTGGCAGTCATGAGACTTTAGGTTCTGGAACTTTTTCTCTGCCATGTTTATTATTCCCTTTATATTCGACGAGAAGCCAGACGGTACCTTAATACTGAGCAGGCATTCAAAGAAGATTTCCTTCTCTTCTTTGGTAAGAGCGTAGCTTGCATGACCCTGATGTATGCCGTCTTTTCCGTGCATACGTTGCTGGTCCTCCCGTGCCTCAGGTGTATCTTTTGTCTTCCCATACACGCCCAAGAAGCCAAGCAGGGTCACACAAACATTCTTCGTCACGTGCATCACGTCGATTGCGGAGCGGACCTCGAGGTCTTTCCAATAGGGCAGGTCCCAAAATATAGATTTCTTCTTCCACATGGGTGCGCATCCGTCAGCGTCATTCGGAACAGGTTGTCCACCAGGACCGTTTCCAAAGACCACCTTCAAATCCTTGACCATATCATGTACATCAGCACCAGTACGGTGGCGAGGCTTCGTCCGGTGATCCGCCTCACCTTTGAAATGCTTGCCTTTCTTTCTTACGGGATGCTTGCTCGGAAGAAATCGACGATGTCCCAGGTACACATTCTTATTAGCCAAATTTATACTGTCGGTATCATCCAAACAGTGCGTGCATGCGCGGTATCCCTTGTTTGTCTGTCCTGAAAGGTTACTGAGAGCAGGCCAATCATTGATGGTCCCGAACAGCAACGCCTTCAGGTCAAATTCTTCCCCCATGTGCTCATCCCACGCACGTACACCTGTTCCATTCCACAGTTGTAAGAGTTCTTCAACTAATGGCCTTAGGTACACATCAATGTCGTTGCCGGGTTGCTTAGGGCCTTGGATGAGCACTGGCATCATAATGAACTTCCGCTTCATGCACAACCAAGGAGGAAGGTTATACAAACATAGAGTCACAGGCCAGGTGCTATGGTTGCTGCTCTGCTCCCCAAAAGGATGAATGCCATCTACGCTTAGACCAAACCATACGCTCCTTGCGTCATCTGCAAACTCCTTCCTGTACTTTCTTTCGATTTTTCTCCACTGCGACCCGTCAGTAGGTACTCTCAACTTTCCGTCTTTCTTACAGTCTTCTCTGTGCCATCGCATCACCTTGGCATGCTCTTTGTTTTGGAACAAACGTTTCAACCGTGGTATTATAGGAGCATACCACATCACCTTGACAGGAATCTTCTTCCTGGGGCGCCGGCGCTCGACATCACCAGGGTCATCGCGGCTGATCTTATAGCGCAATGCACCACATACCGGGCAAGCGTTCAAATCCTCGTACTCACCACGGTAGAGGATGCAATCATTAGGGCATGCATGTATCTTCTGCACCTCTAACCCTAGAGGGCAGACAGCCTTCTTTGCTTCGTACGTACTCTCGGGCAATTCGTTGTCCTTTGGAAGCATATCCTTTATCATTACCAGCAACTTTCCAAATCCCTTGTCAGATACACCATTCTCTGCCTTTCATTGCAGCAATTCCAGTGTGGTGCCCAGCTTTTTCTTGTCACCTACGCAATTCGGGTACAACAATTTTTTGTGATCCTCTAACATGCGCTGCAACTTCTTCTTCTCCAAATCACTTGCGCAGTTTCTCTTTGCATCGGCAATGGCCAGACCTAGATCATCAACGGGCTCATCTGATGCATCTTCTTCAGCTTCTTCCCGCATTGCTGGCTCAGCTTCTTCCCGCATTACCGGCTCAGCTTCTTCCCCCATTGTTGTATCATCCTATTCAGGGAACCCATGGCCAGGATAGCTGTCGTCGTCCTCTTCTTCTTCATTGTCTTCCATCATAACCCCTGTTTCTCCGTGCTTGGTCCAAACATTATAGTGGGGCATGAAACCGGACTCAAACAGGTGGACGTGAATGGTTCTTGACGTAGAGTAATTGTGACCATTCTTACAGCCAGCACATGGACAAGGCATAAAACCATCCGCCCGCTTGTTTGCCTCAGCCGCAATCAGAAAAGTATGCACGCCCTCAACGAACTGGGGAGAGCATCGGTCATCGTACATCCATTGCCGGCTCATCTTCATTACACAACACCGAATAGACCAAATTAATACAAGTTCATACATAAAGTTCATACAACACTTAAATGCAACAAACAAATAACTCTCTAGCTAAAGCATATAAATGCAACAACAAATGCGATCAAGATCGCAACTAAGGTAACAATGGATCCAACAGCATAATGATACCAAGCCTCACTATCGATGGCATATTTTCTAATCTTTCTGATCTTCAAGCGCATTTTCTCCATCTTGATCTTGTGATCATCGACGACATCGACAACATGCAACTCCAGTTCCATCTTCTCCCCCTCAATTCTTTTCAATTTTGCTTTCAAGTACTCGTTTTCTCTTTCAACTAAATTTAACCTCTCGACAATAGGGTCGGTTGGAATTTCCGGTTCACATACCTCCTAGAAAAAATTTCTATGTCAATTTGATGGGCATAATTTGTCATAAACACGAAATGCAACTAGTTTTAAAAGAGAATATATATACCACATCCGAATCATAACAAGGACGAGGGCCGACGGGGACGGATATCAAAACCATGGCACTATATGTATAACAAACAACGTACGGGTAAGATAATTATACGAGTAACTAGCTATATATACAAATCACACAAACATCAATTTTTATATAAAATTTCATGAACAAAGAGGCTCACCACAAGGTGGTGCCGGCGACGGGATGGTGCGGGCGATCGACGGTGGTTACGACGGAGATTTAGAAGGCACTAAGTAAACCACACCTACATATGCAAACTAAGTGTTATATTTGACCTCAAATTGCATATAAATCAAATACTAGCACATATATATATTTCCTCCCAAATTACTAAACTCACAAATTAATCACTATATAAAGCATTGCAAGAGTAAATCTAGCAATGAGAGATGAAAGGACAAAGTTGCTAACCTTTGTGATCATTTCAATGGATGGGGGCCTTCAAATCTTGACAAAATTTGGGCAAAATGTGTGATGAGCTCGAGAGGAAGAGGGGAAGAACAGAGAGGAGAGGGGAAAGGGGAAGAACAGAGCGAGCTCGGGTGGACGAAGGGTTTATGTAGGACGACCTTTAGTACCGGTTCGTGCCAAGAACCGGTACTAAAGGTGCTGGAGGGGGCCCAGACTGACAACATCCTGCCACCACTCTCATTAGTACCGGTTCGTGGCACGAACCGGTGCTAAAGGTTCGCCACGAACCGGTACTAATGAAAGCGGCCCGGCTAGCCGTTGGAACCAGCACTAATGTATACATTAGTGCCGGCTCAAATACAAACCGGCACTAATGTGCTTCACGTTTGACCCTTTTTCTACTAGTGAGTATATAGGATTTCAAGAGGGAACGGGTCCGGATTATGAAGGGAGTCTGGGATCCATTCTCCCTTGGCCTTGAAACTTTTTCTGCACTCAGCAAAGGCCTTGGCATGACACATGCCAAGCCCTGGCCTTTTTAGGGCTCGTCTACTATATTCTGAACATTAATTGCATTTCTAGGGTTTTAATGCTGGAAATTCAAGATCTAAACTACCACCACATGAAATCATATGCAGAAACCAGTTGAAAATTCCTATATGTGCCCATGCCTAGGCCTTGTGCGGCCAAAGGAGACGGATGCCCCATCTCCGAGGGGCCAAGGTTAGCCCACTGACACATGGCATGTTGCCATTTAAATCAATGGAAATTTCTGTGAGGCCAAAAAATCACAAACTAGGCATGGCATCATCATATTTATCATTCAGGGCACAATAATTTTTTAGAGAATTTTGTAGAAGCCCTCTTGGAGACAACGTATAAACGACATAGGGTTTGCCGAGCACCCTTGAAATGACTCTCGGCAAAACCCGCTATGCTGACCAAGGGTGTGCCGAGTGCTGGACACCGAGTGTTGCACTAGGCAAAGCATCTGCTGAGTGCATATCTTCCTAGGTGCTCAACATATAATGGTTTCCCTATACTGGAGTGCTTACCAAATAAAATCCTATAATTTATTTGTGCAGGTAAATCACAGGCAAGATTTTAGGGCAGGTAAATCACACGCTAACGTCCATGTGATGGGTAATTATCTAGTAAAACACAAAAGTAAGGCTTAATAGCAGCATCAATTTAACAAAACCAAAATCAAACTTATTTGGGACATGTAACTAACTAGCATTACGGACTCTCCTGAAAAGAGTAATGATAATCATCTGGTGCTGCGTACATACCTCTTATCCCGAAGAAGCGTTCTCAATTCATCGAGAAGCTGTTCATAATCCCTAGCAGCTTCGTTGATGGTTGCATACTTGGTTTTGTCAAGTTCATATAAGACCTTCTTGAAAATCTTGGTCATGTTAGGATTCCGAGACACAGAAACAAAAGCTACACTATCAAACTGCACTTTGATCTTGTCATACATTGCTTTGGCCAGAGTTGTCTTGCCCAGCCCGCTAAATCCAACAATATAAATCCAACAATAGACATGTCCTTAAGTGGTCATCGGACCTCTGATCACAGTCACACAGCTCTTGATCAGCTCATCTCTTATGTGATCTATCCCAACAAGCTCTGTGACATCTTTGTACACCGCCTTCAGGCGAGGGTCAATGGCATCACCAGTACCCTTGGCTTGCGCGTCAATCATATACCTTTGGCGCAGTCACCCAACTCCCTGGAGAGCCGCTGAGCTTCTTCAAATGTCATCGGAGATCTGATGAAGAGCCTTCCCTTGCTAAACAGTTTGGTGGCCCTTTTGAGGAACTTCTTGACTCTGTTCTTCATGTTGGTGGAGCCACGGTCATGGCCATGGTCCTCCACGCGGACGATGAAATTGTCGACGGCCGTCCTCCATATGGTAGGAGAGGTCCCTCACTTTGCCGGCCCAGATGAGGACCTGCTCGTCGAACTGCTCCGGCGGCTGCACCGATCTTGCGTAGAACGGCGTGCATCATCTCCAACTCCGTGATGAGAGATTTGATGCCGGTCCTCACGCTCTCCAGCTTGTACTCGACCGAGTAGGCCGCGTCTTGATCAAGGGGATCATGGCGGCCTCCATGGCTTGGACTCCATGGCTTGGACGAGGAGGGGTGTGTTTTCCTGCGGTGGCGGAGGAGTTGTGCTTGTTGGTTCTAATGCTAGAGCTGGAGAAACGGAGGAGATGGTGGATTGATGGGGATCCAGCTACAAATGGATGGTGGTGGTGCAACACTCCATGTGCTATGAGCCGTCAATCCCTTACGTGGGTTAACAGTGCCAATGAGATAAGATTTGGAGCAGCGTGGTCCATCCTCGCACATCACATGTGCATGGTTTTCTAACTAAAGTTTCAAACTGTGCTGGAGTGACTTTTCTTCACGATTAGGTGTGTGTAATTAGAATATGCGTTGTATGTGTAATTAGACTTTTCTAGGTTTGCTTGCCATCACAAAATGATGGCCATCCATATCTGATCATGAATGCTTGGTCTGATTTAGAAGATAAGACTGGTCTTTTTTTTTACAGGAGAGAAAATTCTTCAAATATTTTTTTTCCACGTGGTGCTGATTTTTTTTGGAAGATATATGATGCTGATAGGAGCCTCTCTACCGTACCCTTGGATGCTACTTCCTCGAGTCAAGTGGTACCCTGGTGAGTGGTGACCACCGTGTCACATGTCATGTTCTACATGAATTCATCTTGGTAAGTAATCCTAGTGGATTTTTTTTCTCTTTCTTTCTTTTTCGAGAAGGAGGGTTAAACCTACTGACATTGGCATCTATGGATGCATGCAACCATAAAATTGCTAAGATGTATGTGAGGCGACACCATGGAAGTCATGAACAAGCAGCATAAATTAGAAGACTTGGTAAATTCTACACTTACCGCAATGAGTCACACATATTCATAGGCAATAGAGTCATGCAATAATGGAAGGTTCTATTGCAAAAGTGGTTTCGCTATTTGATTCCATATTCGTGGTTCGTCGACTCTAGGGGCATGCCAACTTTTCTCCATGTGCTTGCCACCACAAATGAAGGAGGCCACTCATACATGAATGATCTGTCAGATTCACAACGTAAGACTCATCCACGCTGAAGCGATGGCAACAGTGAGCGTCGCCAACAGCGTGGAAGTTTCCCAATAATTCTAGCTAGGTGATGTGGTCCTACAATTGTCACTGGAATTAGGCTAATCATGAAATGGAGATGTATACAGATTGATATACGAATTATGGATTTTTTTTATTCTTTTGAGAAATATCTATCCAAATATTTGAACTCGAGAAGGATAACGAAATAACCGTTCGTGGTGGTGTGTTCGAGGGAAGGTAAATAATCTGAAACATAAGGGCTGTCAGCAGCTGGACTTATCGATCGTCAAGAGATCCATGGCCATGGCCGGCAGCAGCAACTTCGTTGAGTGAGCCTTGTTCCATAGCAGAACCCAGTTTGTTGCACGGGTTTCGGTTCATTTCAGTTCCAAGACTTGCCTCGAAGTCTAAACCTACTGCTACCGGTCAGTACATGTTTCTAGTCCATAAGCAATAGACCATTTCAACAATAACTGAAGCTTCTATTGTAGAATGCGATTTTGCCATTTGATTCCCTGTCCGCAGTCCTCGACTCTAGATGCATCCCGACTTCTCTCCATCTGCTTGCACCCATAGAGTGACGGAGGCCGTCCATACATGATCATGAATCCTTGGTCCGATTGAGGCGATAAGATTCACCCCCCATGAGACGACGAGGGCAAGTAAAAGCATATCAACAGTCACCGGTCGTCCGCGGGTCAGCCAATAATTCTAGCTAGATACATTGGTCCTACAAATAATTCACGTACTATTTCCAAGCATCCAATGTTCCTATACAAAAGAAGAAAACTGTCCATCTGCTTGCACCCATATATAGAGTGACGGAGGCCGTCCATACATGATCATGAATCCTTGGTCCGATTGAGGCGATAAGATTCACCCCCCCCCCCCATGAGACGACGATGGCAAGTAAAAGCATATCAACAGTCACCAGTCGTGCGCGGGTCAGCCAATAATTCTAGCTAGATACATTGGTCCTACAAACAATTCACGTACTATTTCCACGCATCCAATGATCCTATACAAAAGAAGAAAACTGTCCACATATTTTTTTTCCACATGATGCTGATTTTTTTGGAAGACATATGGATCTGATAGGAGCAGCTCAACCGCACCCTCGGTTGCTACTTTCTTGAGTGAAGTGGTACCATGGTGAGTGGTGACCACCACGTCACATGTCCTGTTCGACGTCAATTTGTCTTGATAGTTTTTGAGCCGAAACCGTAGAACAATCGTTCTATGGTATTTTCAATATTAATAAATAAAACAAAGTACAAAGTACAATTACAAAGGCTAAATCAGCCAGACTAAAGTGTATGAACCAACACCAGTTTTGGGAAACATGTGAGAATTTAGAGATTCTGTATTATCCAACTGGTCAAATCGGCTTTCTTCTGCTTTGCTCGAAGTCTAGTAGTTTCAAGTCCTTCTCCCGCAAAAAAAAAGTCCTTCTCTGAGATAATGCTTCCAAGTTCCATAGTGCATCGGTGCCTTTCTGATAATTTTGTCATTCCTGGTCATCCAGATGCTCCAACAGCCCATAATTACCACTTCCTTAGCAATCTCCTTTGGATTTTCACTAAGAGTGAACATGACCTCATCATAGGTCAATGTACCTCTCTATTTATACGGAACAATCCTATCCCAGCAGTACCCAGCAAACTGGCAGTCCCAGAATAGATGAATGCTTGTTGGTCGATGTACCTCTATGTTTATTGGTCTTGATAAGTAGCTCTAGTTGATGTTTTTCATTCATTAATTATTTCTTTGTTTTTCTGAGAAGCAGGGTTACACCTCTTGGTTTTTTCAACTATGGATGCATGCAACTATATATTCCCTCCGTTTTGACATATAAGTCTTTCTAAAGATTTCAACAAGTGAATATATACGGAGTAAAATGAGTGAATTTACACTCTAAAATATGTCTACATACATATGTACGTTGTTGTCTATTTGAAATGTCTAAACAGACTTATATTTAGGAACGAAGGGGGTAAATTATTGAAAGAGCTGCGAGGCAACAAGGTCAAAGTTGCCAACAAACAAAATAAATTAGAAGACTGATAAATTCTAAATGTACTGCTACCAGTCAGCACAAATTGCAGTCATCGGCAATAGATTGAAGGTTCCGTTTGCAGTCATCGGCTCTAGAGGCAGCTCGACTTCTCTCGATCTGCTTGCACTACCTGCCATACAAGGACATTGATGGTCTCAAAATGAGTCAGATGCATTCCCACGCGACCTATCACGGTACAACTAGATTGTTCGTGGTGCTTCTACTACTCAAATTAAATGGGTCATCGCAAAATGAGTTTGATGCATTCCTACGGCACCTATCAGAGAAATTGCAATAGTGGGCTATAAGCCCGCTTACATGACAGGTTTACTTCTGTGGAGGAGAGAAAGAAGAAATTTTTTGAAGGAGTGAGCTTTTATGAAAGAGCCATGCTCTACGCGTGCTCCTAGGCAAAAGCATTTAATGAGAGAAAAAGAGATAGAGAGAAAGTGAAAAGGAAATGTGAGCTTATAGCCAATCTTATAGCCCACTCTATTGTATGACCAATTAACAATGCTAACTGTTGGTTATATGACATGTCCATATAGTCAGCAGCTGGCTATACTATTAATCATGCTCTCAAGCTACAACTAGATTAGTGATGATGCTTCTACTACTCCAAGTAATGGGTGTTTTCAAAATGAGCCATGGCACCTCGATTGATTGTGGTGCTTGTACCACTCCAATTAATTAGTGGTCTCAAAATGAGCCATATGTGTTCACATGGTACCTATCAAGCCACAACTGGATTGATGGTGGTGCTCCAATCCCGCTGGATCTATCGATGGACCGGGCCCCAATCATAGAACGCTATGTTCACCTGTTCAGGGGGCCAATCACCAAATATGGTGATCCAAGTTATCATGGTGCTGACATGAGCAAGGATGACGTCATGAAGATCGGTTGTCATAGAGGAGCTTCACTGCGTAAACATTAGACTGTCATAGATGAAGCTTCTCCTTCTTCCTAAATGACAGTGGTGGTCTCGATTGCGTTCCTCCTGGCCCACGGACGCCATGTCGATAGGGCATAAGAAATTACATGCATCATCGTTTTATTCAAAACAGAAATTTCATGTGGTATTATTTGGTAGTCATGCGAAAGGATTCATGACCTGCAGGGTGGTCCAAAGGTTGTCTGGCAGACTAAAAAATAAAAGGATTCATGACGTTGGTACTTCATTTCGGCGCATGAGGGTCACTTGTGTTGCAAAGCTAACCCTCCATGTCACATCTTCCCGTCATCTCTATATGCTATGTTTATTGTTGGATCCTCAACTTGTAGTGTTTTGATGCATGCGTAAAGTAGTCATTTGCGCAATATGCGGTCTTGTCAAAGGGAAGAACAGGATCCATATTACAAGTGACATCCTCAATTAGCGTATCTATGCAGTCCTGTAGATGTGCCATACTACATGTGTTGATACACCCAGAGAACCAGATCCTCTACGGTGCTTTGACGTGTCAGCTATTAAATGTGATATCACAGGGTTCTGTCATTTACATTGTGCGCTCTCAGGTTATACCGTAGCCCAAGGTGTCTACACGGAGGCACCAGACTTTAGTTGGTAGCTAGGTTGCTTTATGATAGCTGTCCATTGATTTCTGATGTGACATGACATGATTTCTGATGGGCCACATTGGGTACCACTAGTAGAAACGGGCCTTTAGTCCCGGTTTAAGAGGGCCTTTAGTCCCGATTCTGAAACCGGGAAAAAACAAACGGGACTAATGCCCAAAACCTTTAGTCCCGGTTGACTTACGAACCGGGCCTAAAGGAGCTCCACGTGGCCGCTGTCTGGAGCTCTATTTTTAGTCCCGGTTGGTAACATTTTTTTCAAATTTTGTTTTTTATTTTTTTTGAAAAAGACATTTTGATTTTTTTTTATTTTATTATTTTTAAATTATTTGACAATTTAATCTCTAATCACCCCTCACAACTGCTCAAGTATGGACCACTCATTACAAATCGTCTAACTTCCCGGTTGGCCACCCATTCTCTCACTACCCCAGCCTAAGCACATTTAGCTTTCGAGTTCTATTACCCTAGTTTCCAAGTCTGTACTTGTTGTTTTGCTGACAATAGTAAGCTGTCAATCCTATTAACCCTTAGGAGTTGAACTTGAGCATGAAGCACCGTTTGAGTTTGAAACTATTATTCTAGAAAACAATATTTATTTAGTAACACTAATATTTCTTAAATAAGTAGTTTGACCATAGTTTGACACAGTTTGATCAGAGGTTGACCAAAAATTCAAAATAACTTAAATTTGAGGATAACTTTTTCCTTTCAGAATTTGAGGATTCTAAAAATTTGCAAAACAGCCTACGGACATCGAAATCGGAACCAGGTTTTTGTGCCGAACATTTTGATATATTATACTTTTTTCAACATAGTATGCGAAAGTTATAGTCGTTTTAATTTTTCATAACACTTTTTTGTAAAACATGACGAAATCTATGTTTTTAAATTTTCCTAACTAGTAGATGTAGTAACATAATTACATGTCGAAGGATTTTTTAATTTTTGAAGTTTTATCTTTTTCTTTTATTTTGTTCAAAACTGAAATGATGATACGAGGGGGGGGGGGGGGGGGGGACTAGAGTTTGAAACTGCAGGACCCCTTTTAGTCCGGGATGGTGTCCATCCAATCCTACCGCCGACTACATCTGCTAGTTGTTGGACATATGCCCTAGAGGCAATCATGTATGATGATATTTCCCGTGTTTATGAATAAAGATAGCCTTTGGACATTATCAATTGTAAGTGCATCTACTGCCCCTTAGTGATTTTGTTGTATTGAAGACTTATAGGTTAAGGATCTAATGCGTTTATGAGTGTACACAGGTCTATAAGTCTATGAGGAGTTTGATATTTATAGAGAAAGTCGACCCCTAAAAATGAAGTTCTTCAAGTGAAGACTTTGATATTCTGAAGACTTTCTGAAGACTTTGAAAGTGAAGAAATTGGTGTGACCTTGAAGACTTGGTATGCGTTCGAAGAACATGAAGCATGAAGACTTTTGTTTTCGTAGTTTCATTTTCTCTTTCTTGAGTCATAGGAAACACCGTACTGTTAAAGGGGGTCGAGGAAATACTAAGGAGAAATTTCCATGTGATGCTCAACTCAAATCCTACACCTACCAATCCCTTCGAGTGAAGCCATTGGAAATCTCATACAGTTCAGTCAATTTCTTCTGTGACAGAGACGCAGTTCTTCTGGTCACTGAGGACTTTGCTCTGACTGAGGAGTTAGGAATTCGCCAGTGCGGATGGCCTACACTGTGAGGAACATGATAGCCCTGAGGAATTTGAGAGTCAAATTTCCGACCGTTGCTGTGCTGCGCGCCAGCTGTCCCAAAATATCTTATCCACCTAACGGTCATATCATTGAAGGGCATTTATGTCTTATCATGTCGGGCTGCTCCCTAGGCTATAAATAGCCGCCCCCTACAACCACTAGCTGGTTGGCTGCTCCGAGAGAACTTGACACTTGTCATTTGAGAGCAACCCATCCTCTGAGGACTTTGAGTGAAAATCATCAAGTGAGGAAAATCCAAACCCAAACGCAAACACCTACAAACCCAAAGTGATTGAGCATCACTGAAGAGATTGATCCTGCGTGGATCCGACGCTTGTTACCTTTGAAGACTGTGCTTCTTCCAGACGGTTAGGCGTTATGGTCTAGAGCATCCAAGAGAAATTGTGGATCGCCGAGTGACCGGGTTTGTCAAGGTTCGGAAGTCACCTGAAGACTTACCACGAGTGATTGGACGAGGACTGTGTGTCCTTAGTTCAAGGAGAATACGGTGAGGACTGTGTGTCCGGGACTAGGTGTCCTCGAGTTTAAAGACTCAGCCGCTCCAACCAGATGTACAACTGAGACAGCAGTTGGAACTGGTCTACCAAATCATTGTCTTCTCCAAGCTTACCGGTTCTATTTCCTCAACACTTTCATTTCCTCATTACTGTGTTGTGAGTCTGTTCATATCTGTATTTGAAGACTTTGACTGAAGACTTTCTCAATTTCCTCAGTTCAATTTCTTCAGTCTGTTTGTCTTCATCTTGTGCTATCCTGTGTTTACGCTTTCTGCACTCTGTGTTTGTCTTCATTTCATCATGATGATCATGCATGTATTCTGCTATGTTTACTTCTGAGTACTTATTCCGCTGCTAGTAGTTCTTCGCTAAGGAATTTCCTCACTAGCAAATTCCTCAGTGAAGAATTTCATAAAAATTGCCTATTCACCCCCCTCTAGTCGATATAACGCACTTTCATCAATGATGTGTATCAGCAAGTACGTGACTTGTTTGTGGGACTATGCATTGTATGATGACTGTGCTAAAAGTCCCTAGTCGAAAGGGCCGTCTGGACGCGCAGCCGGCGAGACTAGCATATGACACGGTCGATGGCTTGGTCTCACTAGCCATGGAGCATTGGATGCTCACCGGATAATATGGACTCGAAAGGATCTGGTTGGATTCGACGTAGTCGAATCAGAGTCGAGATAAGGTCCGAGTCGGACAAACCCAACTATGAGACACAGCGACATGTCATCTGTGAGTCTCTAGTACAACATACGTTCTATGTCCTAGGACCTGAGCTGGCGCATGTACTCGGGATGGTGACAGACCTGCTTTGGGCCGACCAAATGCTACTCCGTGGCTGGGTAGTTTCAAAGGTAGGTTTCAGGATTGTCCAGACCGATGCTGTGAGATATGGTTGAGCAAGATGGGATTTGCCGCTTCGATCAGGAGAGATATACTTTGGGCCCCTCGTGTGATCCGACCAGGATAAACATGGGCATGTGACAAGGATTATGAGATTCCGGTTTATGGTCGGGATCACTAGAACGTGAAAGAAGTCGGGCTAGCACAAGTATGACAGACTCGCCTTGAGCCCGACATCATATATTGTGTGGCAAAAGGAACGGAAGTGTGATGTACAGGTTCGCCAACCGGCTTCATTGTCTGCTTGGTGGTCGACACGCCTTGCTAGAGGCCGCTACCAGCCGAGAAGGTCGGAGGTGATCGAACCTGCGACCAAGCCAAGTTGAATCTAAGGGGTCACGCGCTTAAGGAAAGGAACCTGTGAGGCCAGATCGGACTCCACGAGTTAGATATCATCCTACTCGGACTCGGATCCGGTCGAACAGATTTTGGGCTTTAGGGTCCATGCGAGGCCGAAGTGTTGAGCCCGCGACGGACACCTATATAAAGTGGAGGTGCGGCACACTCATTTGGTTGATCGCTTCGGCGGTGTCACTAGGGTTTTCATGTGTTGCGAATAGCCCCCTCCACTCGTCGCCGACTATGTGATCGGACCTAGCAGTCCGCCGTACTGTGTTCCTCCTGGACGCGCGGATACCGTTAGAGGCGGTGCACTTGCGCCGCTCCGGTGAACTTGTACGAGGGATTCAACAACCGACTGTTCAAGGGAGATCAGACGAGGAGGAGATGAACCACACGGACGCTCTGCCTAACTCTTCTTCCGCTGCACGGCACTGCGTGCCTAGTGGTAACGATATGTGATCCATCTCCCGTAGCATGTTTCTGTTGTTATGCGCGTAGAAAAAATTTAATTTGCAGTCGACGCACCCTACCGTATAACCCAACACTAGCACCGTCCCAGTCAGAGTCACAACTAAGGTTAACTAAGGCAGAGTCACAATCTGTTAAAGTGGTAAAAGGAATTACTTTTTAATATATCAAAACTAATTCTATCAACTATTATTAAAGGCTAAACAACTATTAATACAAAACAGTAACAAATTTAATATTAGTTAATTATAAAAAATTATCTACTGTTGTCTAACAGAAGCATAGTATAACATATTAAAATCTACAGAATGAACTAACTAAAAATAATTGAAAACAACAATTAAAGGACTAAAACAGCTATATAAGCAAAACAATATTGTTCTAATTAAAATTCTAATTTAAATTATTATAAAAATAAGCAAATTAATCTTACTGTGACAACAATCTGACATGTGACTCGGAGCAAAAAGAATTAAATTAAAAACTATTTTGAAACACAAATTATCCACAATCTAGGGTTTGAAGCAAATTTGAATAAATTCGTATTTAAATCATTTGAATTAGAAAACTAATGGCACAGACAGAAACTACACAAAATTATGAATCTAATGCAAAAAGAATCACTCAAAAACATAAAATATCCTAAAAGATATAAGCAATTTAAAATAGAAACTAAAAACAGAAAACAATGGGAAAAACAAAAAACAATTTTTAGAACCCGTTTAATCTTGGTTGGTGGCTCCAACCGGGATTAAAGGTGTAACCTTTAGTCCCAGTCAGAGCCACCAACCGGGACTAAAGCCTCAACCCCTATAGTCCCGGTTGATGGCTCGAACCGGTATTAAAGGTTACAGGGCATCGCACCCTTTAGTCCTGGTTGGTGTTTCAAACCGGGACAAAAGGTCCCATTTGAACCGGGACTAATGCCTGCCCGACGCACTAGCTGCTCGAACCAGAACTAATGCTCACATTAGTCCCGGTTTGTAATGCAACCGGGACTAATGTGTAGATTGAGCTTCGACCAAAGCCCTGTTTTCTACCGGTGTACAAGAGTGTTAGATAAAATGAGAATCAACGAGACCCGAGAGACGCAGATGTTTATATGCGAACCCTTGTGGGAAAAAGTCACGGACGCATGAAGGCGCAATCAGTATGACGGAGGAGTATTACTAGCACGAGACGACATGACGTCTTTAGGTGCGACTACATAGGGTATATATGATGGGCCATACATAAGAGTCATTGGATGATAAGTAAATGAGTCATACTCGTACGTGTCGACGTCAACGCAACGCCCAGACCATTTGTACTACGTCTAGTCCAAAATGGTACTAGAATTTGGATCACAACTTACCAATCTCCACCTTAAGGCAAATTTCGTCCAGTAGTAGAAGAAATTAAATAACTGCATCCAAATTAGCATAAACACCTTGTGTGTTAAAGTCCATAGGACTACTGAGAAATAGCAGACCGGGCAAAGCTCAAACTTATTGTTTTGAACTGGCTTTGTCATCATATGAGCGCGATTATCATGAGTACTTATCTTGCAAAACTTTAAATCAACTTCAGCAACAACATCTCGAATATAGTGATATCTGACATCAAGGTGCTTTGTTCTCTCATGATACATTGTTCTTTGTAAGACATATGGCACTTTGACTGTCAGAAAATATGATAGGGCAAGATTAATCTCCACAAAGCTCAGCATACAAACCCCTCAACTAGATATCTTCTTTGTATGCCTCGGAAATCGCCATATACTCAGCATCAGTAGTGGAACAAGCTAGAATAAACTGCAAAGTTTCTCTCCAACTCACAGCACAACAATCAATGGTGAAAACATAACCTGTTAGCGATCTTCTCTTATCCAAATCACCAGTAAAATCAGAATCAAAAAACCAAAAAGTCCATCTCCAGTTTTCCCAACCTGTAAATAAGCATTAGAACTACCTCGTAGGTATCTGAAAATCCACTGATCTTCTTTACAATGCTCTTTTCCAGGATTAGCCATGTATCTACTCACAACACTCAACGCATACAATAAATCTGGACGAGAACAAACCATGGCATACATAAGTGAACCAACTGCACTCGAATAGAAAACTCCAGACATGTAGTCAATATCAGCATCTGATTTAGGACACTAGGTTGAAGTGTCCAGCTAACGGAGTACTCACCGGCTTGGCATTATGCATATTAAAATGTCGAAGAACTTTATCAATATATCCCTTCTGACTTAGATATACTTTTCCAGATGGTCTATATATGGATATTTCCGTGTCAAGTATTTTCTTTGTTGTACCCAAATCCTTCGACTCAAATGCATTACTCAATTGCTTCTTTCTTTCATTAATCTCCGGCGCAACAATTATCATATCATGAACATAAAGAGTAAATATAGGTCTGAACCATTGAGAGTTCTCAAATAAACACATATATCATAATAAGACCTTTTGAATCCTTGAGAGAGCATAAAAGTGTCAAATCTCATGTGCCACTGCCTAGGAGATTGCTTCGTATCATAACAAGATTTTTCTTTAACTCACAGACAAGCTTTTCTTTTCCAATAATAACAACACCTTCAAGTTGTTCCATATAAAAAATCTTGTACAACACCTTCAGGTTGTTCCGTATATAAATGTTTACTTATCAAAGGCGCTTCACTCCCCAGCAACGACACCAGAAAAGAGTCTTGATGAACCAAAAGTATAGGGGATCTATCGTAGTCATTTCGATAAGTAAGAGTGTCGAACCAACCGAGGAGCAGAAGGAAATGACAAGTGGTTTTCAGTAAGGTATTCTCTGCAAGCACTGAAATTATCGGTAACAGATATTTTTGTGATGAGGTAATTCGTGACTAGTAACAAGTAAAAAAGTAACTAAGGTGCAACAAGGTGGCCCAATCCTTTTTATAGGAAAGGACAAACCTGGAAAAACTCTTATATAAAGGAAAGTGCTCCCGAGGACACATGGGAATTATTGTCAAGCTAGTTTTCATCATGCTCATATGATTCGCGTTTGTTACTTTGATAATTTGATATGTGGGTGGACCGGTGCTTGGGTACTTCCCTTCCTTGGACAAGCATCCCAATTATGATTAACCCCTCTCGCAAGCATCCACAACTACGAAAGAAGATTTAAGGTAAACCTAACCATAGCATGAAACATATGGATCCAAATCAGCCCCTTACGAAGCAACACATAAACTAGGGTTTAAGCTCTTGTCACTCTAGCAACCCATCATCTACTTATTACTTCCCAATGCCTTCCCCTAGGCCCAAGTCATGGTGAAGTGTCATGTAGTCGACGTTCACATAACACCACTAGAGGAGAGACAACATACATCTCATCAAAATATCAAACGAATACCAAATTCACACGATTACTTATAACAAGACTTCTTCCATGTCCTCAAGAACAAACGTAACTACTCACAAATCATATTCATGTTCATAATCAGAGGGGTATAAATTTGCATTAAGGATCTGAACATATGATCTTCCACCGAATAAACCAACTAGCATCAACTACAAGGAGTAATCAACACTACTAGCAACCCACAAGTACCAATCTGAGGTTTTGAGACAAGGATCGGATACCAGAGATGAACTAGGGTTTGAGAGGAGATGGTGCTGGTGAAGATGTTGATGGAGATTGACCCCATCTCGCTGAGAGGATCAATGGTGATGACGATTTAGCCCTCTCGGAGGGATGTTTCTGATGACCCACAAGTATAGGGGATCTATCGTAGTCCTTTCGATAAGTAAGAGTGTCGAACCC
Organism: Triticum urartu; assembly: GCF_003073215.2. Classification (NCBI taxonomy): domain Eukaryota; kingdom Viridiplantae; phylum Streptophyta; class Magnoliopsida; order Poales; family Poaceae; genus Triticum; species Triticum urartu. Next base: position 15,659,402 of record NC_053022.1, on the reverse strand, counting down.
AACGGGGAGCAGAAGGAAATGACAAGCGGTTTTCAGTAAGGTATTCTCTGCAAGCACTGAAATTATAGGTAACAGATAGTTTTGTGATAAAATAATTTGTAACGGGTAACAAGAAATGAAAGTAAATAAAGTGCAGCAAGGTGGACCAATCCTTTTTGTAGCAAAGGACAAGCCTGGACAATTTCTTATAATGAGAAAAGCGCTCCCGAGGACACATGGGAATTATTGTCAAGCTAGTTTTCATCACACTCATATGATTCGCGTTCGGTACTTTGATAATTTGATATGTGGGTGGACCGGTGCTTGGGTACTGCCCTTTCTTGGATAAGCATCCCACTTATGATTAACCCCTATTGCAAGCATCCGCAACTACAAAATAAGTATTAAGGTAAACCTAACCATAGCATGAAACTAGTGGATCCAAATCAGCCCCTTACGAAGCAACGCATGTCCTCAGGAATTCACATGACTACTAATAGCGAATACCAAATTCACATGACTACTAATAGCAAGACTTCACCCATGTCCTCAGGAACAAACGTAACTACTCACAAAGCATATTCATGTTCATGATCAGAGGAGTATTAATATGCATTAAGGATCTGAACATATGATCTTCCACCAAGTAAACCAATTAGAATCAACTACAAGGAGCAAGGAGTAATCAACAGTACTATCAACCCACAGGTACCAATTTGTGGTTTTGATGCAAGTTTGGATACAAGAGATGAGCTAGGGTTTTGAGAGAAGATGGTGCTGCTGAAGATGTTGATGGAGATTGACCCCCTCCCGATGAGAGGATCGTTGATGATGACGATGGTGATGATTTCCCCATCCCGGGGGGAAGTTTCCCCTGCAGAACAACTCCGCCAGAGCCCTAGATTGGTTCCGCCAAGGTTCCGCCTCGTGGCGGCGGAGTTTCGTCCCGTAAGCTTGCTTATGATTTTTTTCCAGGCTGAAAGCCTTCATATAGCAGATGATGGGCATCGGAGGGCCAACAGGGGGCCCAAGAGACAGGGGGCGCGCCCAGTAGGGAGTACTAGATAACAATTTCATATATAGTCAACATGCATCCTCAAGCGGTACTAGGTGATATCGACCACGATCATCATATGTAGTTCTAGATGATATCGACGACGATCATCATATGTAGTTCTAGATGATATCAACGACGATCATCATATGTAGTTCTAGATGATATAGCCACACACACATATGTAGTTCTAGATGATATCGAAGACGATCATCATCCTCAAGCCTGGGCGGTTGGTGTTCGTGATAGTAATTAGGATGGCCTGTCCAACATGAAGATTCTTGCCATCGAGGAATCTCTTCCACCCAACCGAGTTTGAGTGTGTGCGACCGTCCGTGTCCACGCGGTAAGTACAGGTCGTGACGGAGCCCCTCGCTGTAAGGCGTAGTCTAGCTGAGCCTTCTTCATCTGGCTCGATACCATAACTCACAGATAGGCTCTTTCCCAATTTCTGAATAAGAAAAACATATCAATTAATAAATAGCCTCGCACATACTCTTGCAAATAAGTATATATGTATTATCTACACTATTAATAGTTCCTTAGGTTCTACACTAATAAGCATGTGATCAAACTCTAAAATAAAGCATACCATCGACTAGATTCCATACAACATATCATTGGACTCTACACTAAGCATATCATCGGGTAATTTGCATTTGTAAGTATAACATACCATATCATGTCGATCGACCATGGTATTTGTCAGGCGGGTCACGAATGGCACCCTGACAAAGTTAGCACGTGGTGGAATTATGTCCCATAGGTTGCACACCTCCTCCTCTCTCAGCCTCATTCTTGGAGCTACGATGGCTTCATGAAGTGGGTCCTCATCATCTTCATCGAGTGGGTCCTCATTATCTTCATCATCTTCGTCATCTTCATCATCTTCCACCAGGTTGATATAAATGATAGCCAGTTTGGGTATTTCTGCTCTGAAGTAGAAGGTGATCAACTCACCATCAGTAAGATGCACGCGGGCGAGGAAACGGGCCCATCCATCTCCTCCAATCTTCGAAATATTACGTCCTTTCTCGACCACCATAGTGTACGGCCCCCCAGGGGTCTCAAATGTCACAGTGTCTCCTGTCAGCTTGTTGAATTTCAACCTCACATTCCATGTAATGATCTGTGTAAAGGAAGTAAAATGACACAATGCAGTAATGCCAACACTAAAAATAAAATAGTTGGTACATTTCATATAAGTTCTTACCGTCGCATGACAAAAACTCGGCTGGAAGTAGATGCTGAAAAGCTTGCCAGTTGCAAGGCTGCTAGCGCACCTTGACTTGCACAATCGACATGGTGGTGGTGGTGGTGGTGGTGGTGGCGCCATTTTCCTAAAGCAATATGAGCAAAGGATTAATGATGCACTTCACATGAAAGAAAAACTGTAGCATGTGATTTTTTGGTTCTTCTTCAGTTATATTTTCATACCTTACTAACACCTTCTACAATAGAACCAACAGAAAAATGCCAAATCTTCCGCGAGAAGCAATTTGACTCTTCTTCCGCGAGAAGCAATTTGATGGACAATTATAATTCTAAGATCTAGCTAGGTGGTGCCAAATCTTCAGAGCTATCAACTAGCATACTAAATCAACTAAATCAAAATGTTCTATAAGTCAACTAAATCAACTAGCCTATTAAATCAACTTGCCTACTAAATCCACTAAATCAAAATGTTCTATAAATCAACTAAATCAACTAGCCTACTAGATCAACTTGCCTACTAAATCAACAAAATCAAAATGTTCTAAATCAACTAGCCTACTAAATCAACTAAATCATATGAACTAAATCAAAATGTTGCATATGAACTAGCCTACTAAATCAAATTTTAGTAGGAAGGAGGGGTTGTGGATGGAGGAGGGAGGAGGGAGAAGGAGGGGTGGCTGTAGGAGGGAGGAGAGAGTAGGACGGAGGAGGAAGGGCGGAGCAAGGAGGGGCCGGCAGGCGGTGAGTCGAGGGAGGACGGAGGAGGAGGGCGGTACCGAGTCCAGCGAGGAGGAGGAGGTGACGGCGGCGCAGAGGGAGGAGGGGTAGGCGACGGCAGCCAGCGGGGGAGGACCGCCGCGGGGGTTGAGGGGGAGATCGAGTGAGTGTGAGTGTGAGTGTGGATCGGATAGAGCGTGGGTGGTGGGAGTAGCTAGTTTTAGCAGTAGCGCGGTGTAGGTAAAGACGCTACTGCTAAACTACCTAGCAGTAGCGCCCTTCTAGTTAACGCGCTGCTGCTATAACTAGCTTCGCGGTGGGTTCGTGGGAATTATAGCAGTAGCGTGGCTTAGTGGAGGCCCGCTACTGCTACTTTTATTTCAGCAACGAGCGCCTTATTTCAAAACTCGCTGCTAGTAAGATCCTGTGTATAGGCTTTTCCTTAGTAGTGTCCGTTAAGATAGTAACGTTTGCAACCACGACAGGCACATCCTCACAAATACCGACAGGTATAGCGGTTGATTTATCGGCCATTTGCAAAGATATTTTAGTAGGTGTCAACTTATTCAATTCAAGTCTACGATATAAAGAGAGAGGCATAACACTAACACCGACTCCAAGATCACATAAAGAGGTTTTAACATAGTTTCTTTTAATGGAGCATGGTATAGTTGGTACTCATGTATCTCCAAGTTTCTTTCGTATTCCACCCTTAAAAATATAATTAGCAAGTATGGCAGAAATTTCAGCTTCCGGAATCTTTCTTTTATATGTAACAATATCTTTCATGTATTTAGCATAAGGATTCATTTTAAGCATATCAGTAAAATGCATACGTAAAAAGATAGGTCTAATCATTTCAGCAAAGTGCTCAAAATCCTCATCATCCTTTTTCATGGATGGTTTAGTAGGAAAAGGCAAGGGTTTCTGAACCCATTGTTCTCTTTCTTTACCGTGCTTCATAGCAACGAAGTCTATCTTATCATAACGTTGATTCTTTGATTGTGGGTTATCAAGATCAAGAGCAGGTTCAATCTCTACATCATTGTTATTACTAGGTTGAGCATCAACATGAACATCATTATTAACATTATCCCTGGGTTCATGTTCATCATCAGATTGTGTTTCAGCATCAGAAATAGAAATATCATTGGAATTTTCAGTTGTGTCAACAACAGGTTCACTAGAAGCATGAAAGTCCTATCATTTTTCTTTTTCTTCTTAGAAGGACTAGGTGCAACAACATTATTTCTCTGAGAATCTTGCTCAATCCTCTTAGGGTGGCCCTCAGGATACAAAGGTTCCTGAGTCATTTTACCCCCTCTAGTCATAACTTTAACAACATTATCATTTCTTTATCATTTAATTCATTGAGCAAACCAGTTTGAGTTATTCTACTTGATTGTTAACCATAGAAGCATGTTTACTAATGAGTTTAAGTTCACCCTTAACTCTAGACATATAATCACTCCTACTATAGCTAGCTGTAAGCTTGTGTTCCGCTTCTCTTTTCTCTCCTCCACTTAGGCATAAATTTGGAGTGGCATCTCTTATAGCCTGCCTACGTCACTATGTTGTACTTGTTCTTAGGCGGATGGTGCAAGAGGTCACTGCTGCTACGTGTCGAGTAGAGGTTGGAGGACAGGGCATGAGGTCCCAGTAGTCGGCGTCGTCTTGAACGTGATTCCTATCTGGTTGGTCGCCAGCAGGCGACACTCACACAGGTACGACGCAACGTGGCGAGCAGGGGTAATTGAGGTCCAGGGTAGGCTTGAATGGGAGGTCCTTCGCCGGTCGACAGTGTTCACACATTCACAACGGAGAGCTCGCACCTGTCCAGCTGAGCAGGGGCTGGGGATGGTATGGCTTGTGGCCCTAGACTGGCGGAGTCGCTTTCAGTGCCATGTGATTCTTCGCCCTCGCCGGCAGGTGGCATTCGTGGCGCTGGGCGACAGCGGGTGGAAAAGACGGAGTCCGATTAGCATCCGAATTCAGTACTCTGGGGAACCTACTACGACCGGTGGTCACGGTTCAGAGGGGCTCCAATCTGCAACAGCTTGCTAGAGCAGCGCCAAGCCAGGGCTCTATATATATGTTTTGACATATCAGCCGATCAATGCAACAGCAGCGCTAATGTCGAGCTAGGTAGCTACCTTTGTTTTGGTTTCATCAATTTAGAGCTAGCTGTTGCTTCCAAAACTTATCTAGCAAGCCAAACTACCCAACCCGGCCATGGTGTCCAAGGACGTGTGGGCCGGGGTTGGATCAGCTCTGGCGTTCTTAGCTGGCCTCATCACCTTGGCAATGAACCATCACAGGTTCAAACTGTTTATCAACAAGGCCACCGCTTTCTTTACGTCAACCGTACATATCACCATCCCCGAGTACACCGCCAACCGTTTCGAACGCAGCGAGTTGTTCGTTGCGATTGAGGCCTACATCTCCCGCCATTGTACCGATGGGGCGCACAAGCTCAAGGCCGAGCTCGGCAGTGGCGAACGGGAACCCCATTTCTTTGTTGACGACGAACAGGAGATCATCGACACCTTCCAAGGCACCAAACTCTGGTGGTTCGCCTACACGGAGCGCCTACGTTCCAGCGTCTTCATCCGACACCCTGGTGATGAGGAGCGCCGCTTCTACCGAGTTTCATTCCATTGCAGCTTCCGCAACAAATTCAAAGATTCATATCTGCCCCACGTCCTTGGAGAGGGCCGCACCGTCATCGCCAACAACCGCCAGCGCCGCCTCTTCACCAACAGCACAGATGGAAAGAATTGCTGGAGCCACGTGGCGTTCCAGCACCCGGCGACGTTCGATACGCTTGCCATGGACCCCACGGAGAAGCAGGCCGTCATCAACGACCTCAATGCCTTCCGACAAGGAAAGGGCTACTACGACAAGGTCGGCAAGGCATGGAAGCGTGGGTAACTGCTCTTTGGCCCCCCCGGCACTGGAAAGTCCACGATGATCGCCGCCATATCCAACCACCTTGAGTATGATATCTACGACCTCGAGCTCACGGCGGTCAATGACAACACAGAGCTCCGGAAGCTCTTCATTCAGACGAAGGGAAAGTCCATCATCGTCATCGAGGACATTGACCGCTCCGTCGACTTTACCAGCAAATGCAAGCGCAGGGACAAGAAGTCCGGCGATGAGAGCGATAACACAGAGCTCCGGAAGCTCTTCATTCAGAAGAAAGAGAGAGGGGAGGACGCCGACGGCACCAAGCTGACCCTTTGTGGGATGCTCAACTTCATTGACGGGCTGTGGTCGGCGTGCGGCAGCGAGCGTATCATCATCTTCACCACCAACAACATGGACAAGCTGGACCCAGCGCTGATCCGGCCAGGCAGGATGGACAAGCATATCGAGATGTCTTATTGTCGCTTCGAGGCCTTCAAGGTGCTGGCCAAGAACTACCTGGACATCACCATCACCGCCCACCATTTCTTCGAGCTGTTCACAGAGATAGGTAAGCTGCTGCAGGAGGTGGACATGTCCCCGGCGGAGGTTGCCGGGCACCTGATGCGCACGGAGGAGGAGGATGCTGACGCATGCCTCAAGCGCACGGAGGAGGAGTATGCTGACGCGCGGCTCAAGCGTCTCGTGGAGGCTCTGAAAAAACGCCAGGTCAACGCGGCCACGGATAAAGCGACAGCGAAGGAACAAATTGTCCATACAGATGTTGGAGACAGCAGAAGCTAAATAAAGGCGGACATACAAGAAGAAGAATGGAAGGACGAGGCCGGCCGCGTGTTAGCACATCGCAGTACGTGTTTTGAAAGTGTGTTGCGCATCGCCAGGTGCTCAAAATTTAAACTTGATGCATTTAATTTCTTCTCGTTCAGGCTGTAGTTGGTGTTTGTATGTGTGATCTACTCAAAACTTGTGCAACCTAGCCATGCATTTACGCGCGGTAATACTCCTCATGTCTTATTATTGGGAAATTTGATTAAAGATATAATTTTCTTTGAATTTTATACTATGCCTTGTACCCTCATCCGTTTCATTTTAGCTGTCATTAATCATGCTGTCTACTCCAAGTGACGGAAACTACATCATGGTGCATAGGATGCCGGAGATTTGAGCAAGGCCATGTGTCTGTTTGAAAGATGCTAAGACAAAGTTAGCTAGCTTGGATTACCGGCAGGCGGAACAAGCACATATTTTCACAGCAGCACACATCATCTACATGATATATGTATAAATAACTCCAGAAAAGAAGAATGAGAGCATAAGTAGAATGAGAGCATATCATCAATCCCAGCACAAGGAGAAAACAGCTTTCATATTGTTTTTTTTTTGGTAAATGAAAATCTATATCTATATCTATACCTACTAATAAAAAGGTTATCACTTCTTCCCACCGAATTTCCGTCCGTAGCTTCGTCCGTCCGCCAAAAGTTTCATAGGTTGTTATAGTTTTACGTGAGTTGGACTTCTCCCCGAACATCCTGAGTTTTAGTTTTACCTGATTTTTTGTGAGACCCGTTGGCTGTTTGGGCCTCAGCCCACCAAACTCAACCCAGGCAAAACAAATGCAGTTCAGCGGAGGTGGAAAAAATAATGATGCAACTATAGGGAGTCAAACTCCCGACCTCCTGTTCATTGTATAAGGAGGTGTCCAACTGATCAAGCTTACTTTCATGGATTGAAGAAAGGTTGGTCGGTATTAGATAGTCCCACTTCGCTTTCTTAAGCAAAATCTCAGCAATTTATATACATCTATGAGTTGATACTAATAAGCCGTCCAGAGAATCAATAAGAAATGTGTCAGCTTCTCCATGCGGAGAAAAATATGGAATATAACTGGAGAGATGGCTTGAGAGAGCGTCATGGTAGGAAGGAGTCAGAGAAGAAGAAGGAACTGGCCGCCTCTTCATGGGAAGTGTTAGAATAAATCCGAGGCATACCTAGCCATGCATTTAGTTGGTGTTTGTGTGTGTGATCTACTCAAAACTTGTGCAACCTAGCCATGCATTTACGCGCGGTAATACTCCTCATGTCTTATTATTGGGAAATTTGATTAAAGATATAATTTTCTTTGAATTTTATACTATGCCTTGTACCCTCTCCGTTTCATTTTAGCTGTCATTAATCATGCTGTCTACTCCAAGTGCATATTGTTGGCGCAGCCCCCTCTCTCTCTGAACGAAGGTAAAATAAGCACTTTTTACTGGCGACCAACGCCCCGGCGCACCAAACGCCTCCGCTTTCCTGTTATATATATGCACGCGTACCACGCATAACAAACGGATTATAAAGCCGGCTTTGTAGCTAGCCTAGGCAGCGCAGTACCCACGCAAGACGTGTTCACCCAGCGCACGAACGCCTGATGACTCGGTTTCCCTCAACGTGCGCCGCTGCTCATCCGCGGGACCTCCGCACCATCGCGCATACTCAGCGCCCGCTGCGACTACCCATTGCTACACGACCTAGCACTACTGTGATGGACTCGACGCGAGCAAACTCACACACCACCACACACACACGTACACACGCAGCTGCGCCCCGCACGTCCTCCGCGCACCCGACGCGCCCGACCGCATCAGACGCCGTGGCTTATTCCAACACATAGGATGCCGGAGACTTGAGCAGTGCCATGTGTCTGTTTGGTGCAAAGCTTCCAGCTGCTATCTCAACTTGTTTATTGCTAGGATGCACTACGGACCACGACTTGGGCGGTGTTGCGCAACACATCATGGATAGGTTTTGGGATAATATATGCAGTAGCTACTCATGTGAGGGTTCTACCGGGTAACCAAGAGATGGGGTCTAGCGACTGGGTGACTGGGCGGGCGACCATGCGCCCGACCGCGGCTAAGTCGTCCAGCGCCGGCGATCAACGGCGGGTCGGCGGCCGGTTCTGGGCGCTCGCCGAGACCGACGACGACGACGAGGATGAGGATGGGGAGGCAGCGCCGGTGGAGTCGCCGCCGTCTCCCTCTCCTTCGGATCTTATTTGTGAGTTTTTCCATTCAAGTTATAGCGAAGAGGAGGTGGCCACTACGATCGATCGGGTTCTACCACCGGACGATCCGGCACGTATAGGTCTTCACGTGGGCGAGAAGATCGAGATGATCCGGCGCGTTGTTCATCGGAAGACGGCGGCGTCGGCGACCCGGCCTTGGAAAGGGCCCATTCCTAAGGTGAGTCTTCCAAATCTTACATTATTTGATATGATTAGGCCGGAATCTTGGATCACGGTGAAGAAGCGGAAGAGTGGGAGGCGGCACGCCGGTCGGCAGGCGTCAGCGGTGCCCGTCATGGCAGAGGCGGCGACCGAGATCTCGACCGCGAGGGCGATCCATTTGAATCAGCTGCTGGATGCGGCTGGGCCGGTTCGGACGGATTCGGGCCTGAGTGAAGTTGGGCCGGTGTCAGATGGGTATGAGGCCCATGCTGATCGAGGTCGCTCTTCTGCCCCTTTCGGTATCGATGCCCCATGCACGTACGAGGGCGAGCGTGTTTTGTGTCCTGCGCCGTCGCCTCTTCTGTCTAGGGTTCGCAAGCTTGGGACGCGTGGTTTCCCGATTTGCGGAGCTAGTCGGGCAAGGAGGATTCCTCCACTCCGGGATATGGCCGGCCGTGGGGCTGCTCCGCCGCCTGCTGGGAAGCCCACCGGTGCGGTGGGAAGGGGCGGGGCAATTCCGCCGCCGGCGGCGGGGCCTGGGCGAGGTGCTCTGGGGCCGCCCGGACAGAGGCCGCCGGCGGGCGGTGGTGGCGCGCCAGGTCTTCCGGGCCGGGGTGCTTCTTATCAAGGCATCCGGCCACCGGGGCAACAGCTCCCTGCTGCTGGGCGGGGCGGGTCGTGCTGGCATGCGGCCACCGGCGCCGGGCGTGGCCGGGGTGGCTCCGGCTGGTCGTGGTGGTACTGCCCTTGGGGTGGTGCAGACTCCCTCTGGTGGTCCGCCTCGCGCCGCACCTCCGCCCCACTACGTCGCAAGGCCGCCTCAAAACCGCGCGGGTCCATCACAGACGAGGACGAACTCTAGTAACAGAGACCCCAAGGATCCGCCCCGAGGCCATTGGGGGGATGATGGGTATGATGTGTATGGTGAAGGTCAGCACCGAGGATCCTCTTCCACAGGAGGAGGTCGTGGATATGCCTGACAAAGTGACGGGTCTGCTGAGAGACCGTTTCTCGGCCCGGCAGGTGGTTTTGTCGAGGGGGCCTCCGGCCCGGATCACCATCGGAGAGGAGGCTTTCGTGGCCATCGTTGTGGTCGGGGTGGGGGCCGTGGGAGATTTCGTCGACCGCCCCCACCCAGGGCAGTTGACCCTGCGGCGTCTACTGTCGAGTCCGACCATACTTCCACTGAGCTTCCTTCCCAGGTGATGGAGGTGGTGACTGCCTTGGCCAGTGTTGACGTTCCTGAGGCTGGGACGGTGGATGAGGTTACCGACAGGTCTGATGTCGAGAGGGCGTCCAAATATGCTCGTAAGAAAGAGAGGATGATTTGTTACCGTTGTGGTGAGAAAGGACACTTCATTGCTGAGTGCATGGCCCAGCTGTGTGAGTCGTGTGGCAAGCCTGCACATGACTCGGGGGAGTGCCCGCTGTTGCGTGACCTGCCTCCGTCGCTTAATATTTATGGAGTCTATTGTGCTAAGCTCATGTTTTTTGAGTCCCCGGCTGCGAGAGAGGTCCCGGAGGAAACCTTGAGCTTAACTACCGGGATTGTGAAAGCGACACAGGGCGAAGTGACTGAGGCACAGATTGTGAGGAGGCTTCAGGAGCTGGCTCCCGGGGATTTTCGATGGGAATTGGTGCTTCTGGAGGACAGGATTTTTAAGGTTGATTTCCCAACTGTGGATGATTTGCAGAGATTGTTGAGCTTTGGCTTGTGTAGAGTCCCCGGTACTAAGTGTATCCTAGAGTTTCACGAGTGGAAGCAGGTTGAGCCTAAGGGAAAGCCGCTTACGCAGGTCTGCTTACGGTTTATAGGGGCTCCATCTAAGCCTCTGCAGGATGCTCGAGTGGTGGCTAGTATGGGCATCATGGTTGGGAGGATAGAAAAAGTGGATATGCCTTTCACACGTGCTCATGGGGTGGCCCGGATTTTAGTGAGTGTGCTGGATATTGAGTTCGTGCCTGATAAGGTCAACTGGACCTATAGGGGAGAGGTGTTCCCGCTAGAGATCGAGTTTGAGGACACTGATTTATTTGCTGATGCGGTTAATGGTAACGATGTTGACATGCACGACAGTGATGGCAATGCGGGGGCCAAGGGGGCACCGTCAGATGAGCCCACGCGAGAGGGGTCTAACGGTTATCAACCAGCTGCTCAGTTGCCTGGGGATGGCGCCGGGGCTGAGCCCGCAGCATCACCAGTGGTGCCCATGGCTACTCTGCGTTTTGGGTCCTTTGAGCCAGCCTCGGCACCTCCTAGACTTTGGAGTGACCGGGTAGAGTCTGATGAGTATCTTGAGCACACGCTCCCTCCGTTGGAGTTCGAGGGGGATGCTATATTTTTTGCTGAACAGTCGGCAAGGACTTTGGTTGGAGCTTCGGAGGGGACGCCGGAGGGTGCTTCTCTGGTCCTGGCGCCTCACGTGGACGCGACTACGGTGTCGGCGACTGTGGGCGAGATGGGTCGTGGGGGAGGGGGTTCGTGGCAGGTGGCCTCGCCTTCTCCCATCCCCATCCCGATCTCGGTGGCGTCGGTGACGCCGGCCCCGAGGGGGTCGGCCTGTGCTGGGAGCGGGAGCCTGAGGCAGGTGGCCTCGGCTCATGCTGCTCTGGTGGTGGCGGTAACCACCACGGCAGCAGCTGCGGTGGGGGGAGCTGGGTCAAGAGGCCCTGGTTCCTCCTTCTTCCCCAACGATCAGGAGGACCGCTTCTCCTTCGCCGTTGGCTCACCCGTCTGAGCCGGCGAGTGGAGTGGGAGGAGGGCGCGGGCAGGCGGCCCCCGCCATCCCCTCTTCGCTCATACCCAGGGCCGGGGTCCTCGGTGTGGGGCATCCGTCTGAGGGGCTCGGGAGCCTGCAGACGCCTTCTCTGGTAACCTCGGTAGACCCTTTGAGGGACTCTGTGCCAGGTTTTACTAGGGAGGAGGTTGTCGCATTCGGCGGGATTCCAGACCCTATCTCGGAGGGGAGACGGATGAGTGCGCGCATCCTTGACATCCCGGAGGTGGATGATATGCAGCAGCGGTGCGCTATGAGGGCGGCCAAGCTTCAGGAGGCTGCATTATCTTCTGGTATGTCCGTTAACTTATCTAATTCCTTATTGCATTTTTCTAATGAGGAGATTATAAATAATGCAAACCAATTAGGAGTTTCACTAGGTGCTACGGACAGTGAGATTACCAATTCGGTTAATGATCTATTAGATTTGGAGGCGGAACATGCCTTAGAGACTATTCGTAATCTTGTAGCAGTTAAACCAATGAATGATGATGAGATTGATGCGTTAGGGGTTAGAGTGCTTGATAATCTGTGTGCGGATCTAGTACCCCCCAATCATGACTCTGAGGAAGATGATGAGAATGATGCGTTAGGGGTTAGAGTGCTCGATAATCTGTGTGCTGGTCTAGTACCCCCCAATCATGACCCCTAGAGAATGAAGCTAGTAATATATGTGATCCCGGTTATGAGGACCGGGCGACAGAGCCTAGTAAACCAAAGCGAAAGTGGAAACAGAAGATCTATCCAGATTTCGCAGTTCGTAGGAGTGCTAGGATTCGAACCACTAAAAAATTCCATGATGAAATATGAGAGGAATCTTTTGGAATAGCAGAGGTCTGAAGGACTTGGCTAAAAGAAGATTCCTAGCTGAGGCAGCTTTAGAGCAGAGGTTAGATTTTGTTGCTCTATCGGAGACTAGTAGAGATAACTTTGCGCCCCAGTTTCTTTCTTCTCTTGTGGGTGGTATTGATTTCGATTGGCATTACCTCCCTCCGCGAGGAAGATCGGGTGGTATCTTACTAGGTGTGAGATGTGATTCGCTTGAAGTCTGAAGTGTGGTGATGGGCGACTTCGCGGTAAAGTTTCGAGTCAGGTGTAGGATAGATGGTTTAAACTAGGCTTTGGTGGAGGTTTATGGTGCCGCACAGCCCGAGCTTAAAGCGGAGTTTCTCGCGGACCTTGTTCGAATCTGTGGGTCAGAACAGCTTCCAATTTTAGTTGGAGGTGATTTCAATATCATCAAGAGGAGAGAGGAGAAGAATAATGATAACTTTGACAGCAGATGGTCGTTTATGTTCAATACCATTATTGAAAGCTTGGATCTGAGAGAGATAGAGCTTTCTGGTAGAAAGTTTACCTGGGCTAATGCTCTGCCAAACCCAACATATGAAAAACTTGATCGAGTTCTTGCAAGTGTGGAGTGGGAACAAAAGTTCCCTCTGGTTACGGTGCAAGCTCTTTCGAGGGGAATATCCGATCACACCCCCTTGTTCGTCGACTCAGGGGAGCCGAACCACGTGGGTAACAAGAACACCTTCTCTTTCGAGATGTCATGGTTTGAACGTGAGGGGTTCTTGGACTTGATTGCTAGGGAATGGGATAGAGGTGCAGAAGGCAAGACTGCGATAGAGCGTTGGCAGAATAAGATTAGGCATTTGAGAAGCTTCCTACGGGGTTGGGATAAGCACCTCAGTGGTGTGTATAAGATTGAAAAGGATAGACTCCTTACTCTTATACAGGCCCTAGACATAAAGGCCGAATCCACTATTTTATCGCCAGCTGAGCTTCAGGTTAAAAATGAGGCGGAGAAGAGGTTGAAAGAACTGCTCCGCGAAGAAGAATTGAAGTGGGCTTTGCGTGCTAAAGTCCGCAAAGTGGTCCAAGGGGACGCGAATACTCAATTCTTTCATTTGATCGCTAATGGCAAGCACAGAAAGAAGCGTATCTTCCAGCTTGAGCAAGACGAGGGCACTATTTTAGGTCAGGATAACCTAAAAACATATATTACCGACTATTATAAGCAGTTATTTGGACCTCCGGAGGATAATTGTGTGTCCCTCGATGAGTCCAGGACTGAGGATGTGCCTCAGCTATCTGCTGTCGATAATGATATTCTGGTTGCCCCGTTCTCGGAGAAGGAGGTGTTTGATGCTATTGCACAGATGAAAAATAATAAGGCTCCTGGACCGGGTGGATTCCCGACAGAGTTCTATAAAAAGTGCTGGCATATTATTAAGGGGGATTTACTACCTATGTTCCATGATCTGTTCTCTGGACAGCTTCAATTATTTCACTTGAATTTTGGGATTGTCACACTGCTTCCCAAGAAAACGGATGCTGTGAGAATTGAGCAATTCAGGCCGATTTGTCTCCTCAATGTTAGTTTCAAAATTTTCACCAAGGTCGGGACTAACAGGCTCACACAGATTGCGCATTCTGTGGTGCAACAGTCCCAAACTGCTTTCATGTCGGACAGAAATATCCTTGAAGGGATGGTCGTCCTGCATGAAACACTCCATGAAATCCATTCCAAAAAATTAGATGGAGTAATTTTTAAGGTGGATTTCGAGAAAGCGTACGATAAGGTCAAATGGCCATTCCTCCAACAGTCATTGCGTATGAAAGGTTTTGATGAAGCCTGGCGCCGACAGGTTGAATCATTTACGCAAAAAGGTAGTGTGGGAATTAAAGTTAATGATGACATAGGTCATTACTTCCAGACACATAAAGGCCTAAGACAAGGAGATCCGATGTCCCCTATCTTGTTTAACATTGTGGTGGATATGTTAGCAATTTTGATAGGAAGGGCTAAGGAAAATGGTCAAGTAGGTGGATTGGTACCTCATCTCATTGATGGAGGTGTATCCATCCTTCAGTATGCTGATGATACAATCATCTTTATGGAGCATGACTTGGCCAAGGCGAGAAATATGAAGCTTGTGTTATGCCTATTTGAACAATTGACCAGGTTAAAGATTAAATTTCATAAGAGCGAGCTGTGGAAGTGAGTTGGAAGAGCCAAAGACGAACAGGATGCTTATAGGCAATTGTTTGGGTGTGAGTTGGGAGAGTTACCCTTTTCTTACCTTGGTATTCCAATCCACCATCGTAGGCTGACAAACAGAGAGTGGAAGTGCATCGAGGACCGATTCTAGAAGAAATTGAGTTGCTGGAAGGGTAAGCTTATGTCATACGGAGGCCGATTAATCCTGATTAATTCGGTGCTCACGAGTATGCCAATGTTTCTCCTATCGTTCTTTGAGGTCCCAGTTGGTGTTAGGAAGAGACTGGACTTCTATCGATCGCGTTTCTTTTGGCAGGGTCAGGAGCTTAAAAGAAAATATCGGCTTGCTAAATGGGATATCATCCGTAGACCGAAAGACCAAGGGGGTCTAGGTATTGAGAATCTAGAAGTTAAGAATAAATGCCTTCTTAGCAAGTGGCTGTGGAAGCTCTCACCGAAGAGTGATGCTATGTGGGCTCAAATCCTTCGCAGCAAGTACCTCCAGACAAAAACTTTGTCCCAGGTTACAGTCAGGCCGACCGATTCACCTTTCTGGAAAGGTCTGATGAAAGTCAAACAGTCCCTGTTTAATAGGACGAAGTTTGTTATCGGAAACGGCATGAGTACACGTTTCTGGGAGGATACTTGGCTCGGCGAGACACCCTTGGCCATCCAATATCCGTCTTTGTACCATATTGTTCAACGACGTGAGGTGTTCGTCGCATCGGTCTTTCGATCTATCCCCCTTAATATTCAGTTCAGACGAGCGCTAGCGGGCAATCGTTGGGAAGAATGGCTCCGTCTAGTTAGGAGATTGATGGAGGTCCAGCTTTCACAACAACCCGATGAATTACGCTGGAAATTTACTAAGTCTGGAGTATTCACTGTTAAATCAATGTATATTGATGTTATTAATTCGAACTCCATTCCTACGTCCAAGCATGTTTGGGATGTCAAAGTTCCTTTGAAAATAAAAGTGTTTATGTGGTTTGTCCATAAACAAGTGATTTTAACAAAGGACAACTTGATAAAGCGTAATTGGACATGACCTACTAGGTGTAGTTTCTGCGATCGGGATGAGACTATCAAACACCTCTTTTTTGATTGCCCGTTGGGCAAGGTTCTTTGGCAGACGGTCCACATTGCTTTTAATATCAATCCACCGAATTCTGTTAACGCGTTATTTGGGACATGACTTAATGGGATTGAGCCTGACTTAGCGAGACATATTCGGGTTGGAGATTGTGCTTTGCTGTGCACTATCTGGACTTGCAGAAATGATTTGGTTTTTAATAGAATATCATGTATCCATTTTTTGCAGGTCATATTCCGAACTACGGCACTGATCCGTTCGTGGTCGCCACTCACCCAGACGGAGGCCAGGGAGCATTTGGTTACTGGGTCTTTCCGCTGGGAGATGGTAGCTCGGGATATCTTCAACCGGTTTGGATGGCGGTCATGTAATAGGATAGGCATTTAGTTTCCCTATCTAGTTCTAGCCAGCCGGTTGTGGCGTCTTATCATGGCTAGTTTGTGTTTCTAGCCCTTATTGGCTCTGTGTGAGCTTTTTTGCTTTTTATTACTTTTGGAGACCTCTGGAACCATGTTGGCACTAATTTATCTGGTTAATAAGATGGCCGTATGCATCTTTCTGATGCAGAGGCTAGGGAATCCCTCCTTTTCGAAAAAAAGGATTCATTTGTTCTCTTCGGTGAAACAAGTAATCAGGATTCAATAGCAGATGATGGCACAACATTGCTTATATTGAAGCAAAAAGAAGGGATCTGTTAGCTTAGTAGAGTTTTGGGTCAATTTGGCAGACATTATATCCGTCCACTTTGTTCGTCAGCTCCTTGCATTTCTCCAACCATGTATCATTTTTTCACCATGCATCGAGCTTAATCTTCACCATTCTTCCCTGTACCTGTCTCCTATGTCACTATATGCCACCGGCCAGTCCATGTGCTTGAGCTTGAGAGTGTATTGTTTCTACATGTTCCTTTGGCTAGGGCTTACGCTTCTGTATTAATTTTACTAGTATGTTTGCTAAAATGGTTACCATTTTTTCTCACTGGAAGTCAATATGTGGCCCACAAGAGGATTTTTTTTAAAGCCGAGTACCCAATACACTCAGCTTATGCCGATTTGCACTCGATTTATACATAAGACGACTGTTTTTCCCAGCCCACACGACACGGCTTACCAAGGACCGGCTTATCAAGGGTAAGCCAAGAGTCACGGAAAAAACACTCGGTTTATACATAAGCCGAGTAAATCTATGCAAGCCGAGGGCCAACGAGACACAGGGTTTATATATAACAGCAGCCGGGCATTAGTGGCAGAGCCACGTGTCCGTCTGTGTGAGCCGAGGGCCAACAGGACACATGGTTTATATATAAACCGAGAACGAGGCCGGACGCATGGTTTAAACATAAACAGAGGGCCAAGACGAGCTGCATGGTTTATTAGCTTCAACTTTTTTTGCAAAACACAATGACTATATCTTTGTCATCGGTAGCATCAGTAGTTTAGTCTTCAGAACAACTGATGTCTCACCTTCACCCATTCAGGTAACCTCCTTATCATGAATGCATTATTTAGACAACTTAACAACACTTCACATGACAATTAAAAATAAAAAGGTTGATCTGAATCTTACATTCTTAAGAAGTTGATCCCCACTATAGCAATTCTCTCTACATGCACACTGTCCACATCACCATATTTGCCACATCAGTCTTCAGTTCCAAACACCAACCAATCATCTGCTTTGTCTCTCTCTCAGCGCACTTGCTGTGCCACCCCAGCAATTTTCTATCTACCCAGACCGCATGCAAAAGTCATCAATATAGGATCGCTAAATTGACTACAGGCAGCCTTCAATATAGGATCGCATGCAAATACTCTGTAGCTATTAACACGGAAGGAAGATGGGGAAACAGATTTAATTATGATGGGAGTATTAACACGGTGGGAGGACGGTTAAAGCTATTTGACCTTTCATCCCGACCAATGACCTGGGGTGTTATCTTCTGACCTTTCATCCTCGAAGTTCCTTCATCTCCCTCACCGAATAAATCTCCACCGGTTCGCTCGAAAAATCGCCAGGATTCTTTCTCACCTTCCTTCTCTCTCTCTCTCTCTCTCTCTCTCTCTCTCTCTCTCTGCAGAAGGTCAGAATACTGCCCGTGGTGGCGGCGAACCCTTATTGGCGCCGGCGCGTCTCGACTGTGCTCCTCTCACCTTCACCACCACGCAGCAGGCAACGGTGGTCCAGCTGAGTGCAACCTGTGATGGCGCTCCCATCCCGTGTGCATCACTCCCACTGCCGAACCAATTGTTCACCTTATATGAATCCAGGTAGACGCCTTCAAGGATGACGAGGCTATGAGCCCGCGATGCTAGGTGAGTTCTGTCTAGCCCTGATGATGAAATCAGCGGTCACCAGCTTTTGCCTTGGCAAGATCCATAGCCTTGATGCCTCAGTGAGTCCATTCTCTCTTCAATTCCTTCCATCAGAATATAGACAATATTATTATTTCCTAATGAATTTCTTCTATTACTTTATTCCTATTATCCCCAGTCATGTTTTGCTATTCTACTCTGTCCTCATTGCAAGATTTGATCTAAAATTTGTTGCTGATGTGGAATCATGAGCATTTGACGTTTGATAAGGTTACAGATCCTGTTGTTGTTTCTGAACAGGTTCTGTTCAAACAATTTAGCATGAGATTCTGGATTTGCGCCATCTCTTCATTGTTATTTTGGACGACGTAGACATGAAATAGCAATGATTGTAGTTTTTTCCCAGGACTAAAAGGACCAAGAATCCAGAACATTACTCATTTCATAATTATACTTGATATTGTCAAGTTTACATGTCAGACCATCAGAGTTATTCGTCAGAGCATGCTTGCCATTTACTAATGAGAAGTGAAACGGAGATTACTAATCAGAAGTTCAAAGGAGATTATGGCTGGCAGTATAGGGCGATATAGAAATTTTGTTTAACTATAGTCAATTTGCCTCAGGACATATGATCGGTAATTATTCATCATTACACTTATATTATTGTGATATGATTATGAAAGTATGAGTTGGACGCCAGCAATTTATTAGGTATCTAAATTTTCAATACCATCATATTATATAACTCCATAGGTTTACACTTATTTTCTTAACATCATGTGTTACAAATTCCCGCCGCAATGCGCGGGGCATCATCTAGTTAAAAATAGTGTTGGTGCATACCTTATCTTCATGAACATCAACATGTGAACGTACCATATTACATCAGATGTGCTCCTTCATGTGAACCAAAATGCATCCGTGACAGCAGCCATGTAGGACTTCGACACCGCTGGTCCGCTAAATCCCCTTCACGGTTCAATTTTCTTCCAATCCGGCCCTTCTCCTCCTTGCTTTGCATCCACACCCTCCACCTCCGTCTCTGCCTCTGTACCCCTCCCGCAGCCACACAGGCGTTGCCGGACGTCCACAACCATCACATACACGTCTCCTCACCTTTTACGACGCCGCGTCCACCCTAGAGCAGTCTGTTGCCAGGTACAGTACGCCATTGACATTAATTTCGAACGCCATGTTGTTTTTTCATAGTACAAAGGATGAAGGGGTACTTGACGATGGAGGATGAGCTGTTGTGTGATGCGTGGTTGGCCGTATCGGCAGTAGAAGATGGGGGCTCTTTTGGGTGCGCGTGCATGATTCATTTCACGCCTTACGACATGCACATCATCCAAGAATGCAATGTGAGGTCGTTATTGTATCGATGGTATGCCATCCAGACCATCATCACCAAGTTTTGTCATGCAGTTGCTCTGCTGGATGCAAGGTGGCCATTGCGCCCGCAAAGAGGGAGATCGTAAGTTTTGCTTCTTCTTGCTCAAATGGTTGATGGAATCACTCACTCAATGTTGCTCTACACACTGTATAGCCCGTACATGCTGCTGTGGTGTTAGACAAAGCTGAAGGGCAGTATGTGCGGGATGACATGATCCATTCTTGAAAAACTTATTAAATATCTGGTTAATCTCATTGAATTTGCACTATGTTGTACTAGACTTATTTGCATGATATGTATGGATGACTTGTGTTATTTTCTGTCTGAACTTTGATAAATATCATCCAGATTGCATGAGTTTCGTCTGATTAGTTGACCAGTTTTGAAATGCATGCGGATGATGTTGGATGGCCGACTCCCACATCCATGTCCCCTAACAAACACTTATAGCAATTTCGCATTCACCAGTACTACAGTGTTAACTGTTGTCACAATTGACTAAAGTAGAATTTAATGATCGCCAATTTTGAATACCATCACGGCTTCACGGTTTTATTTACCACCAAAAATGGGTCGTAATCTGTAGCAGGGCACTGAGCTCGCATGCCCAAAGCAGCCTGCCTATCCGCTCTCTCCATGGTGCGGTCCTCGAAGAGGCGGGACCCATGAAGGTGTGGTGGAATGTGTGGAAGTCAGAAGCGAACCGTGGCTCCTTGTATATCAATGGCATAGTGACCGAATGATCTGCCATAACAATATATGGAACTGCAGAAATAATATGGTTTTTAACAGACAAACTCCCATATAGTATGTAGGTATGTGGTGTCATGAACGCACCGGGCGCATGGGCATATAGCGAGTAGACATACTCCCTCCATCCTAAAAAAAGTGTACTTTCAACTTTGTTGAAAAGTCAAGTTTTTTTATGTTTGACCATATTTATACAATAATACATCAACATTTATGCCATCAAATTATTAACATTAGATTCATGATAAAATATATGTTCCTCATATACCTATTTGGTTTCACAAACATTAATATGCTTTTGCACAAACTCGGCCAATTTTGAGATAGTTTGACCCTCCAACAAAGTTAAGAATATTCTCCTTTAATGACAGAGGGAGTAGGTTTCCATATATCTATTGTGACAATCATAATAGTAATTCTCTTCTTTGGTCTTTGCACTACAACTTATCATTCAACAAAAGGAAATTTTTAAAAAAGGGAATTTGAAACGCCAATTAATGAATCGGAACCATAGGATTAATGCCCAACAATCTTTTCCTAATAATAAACCACGGATTGACTCCGTGGGTTCACCGTCATAATACTCTTCTTCCCTTGAATTTACGCTTTCAGTTTTTTTCACCTACTAGTAAGCTTGCATGTGCGGCGCACGTCTTGCATTATACTCTAGTTTTAATTTAGTTTTAGGTATTTACAAACATGAAAGAATAAAAAACATGTTTATATTTTTATCTAAATAATTACAAATGATGGTGGCTGTTTTGCTTGGATCTATTCTATGCCAACAGTTCAGAACAATTTACAATTTACCATGGATGCCCAGGAACGGTCTTAAATATACAAACTTACGCACAAATAATTCTACTATCAAGTCCAATCATACAGGGTAATAATAGGGATGTGAAGAAGAGATTATCCATCATTAATGATAATGTTATCGGTAGTATACATGTTCTTTGATGTGTTCATCTTTTGAGCCAATAAGTCTAGCAATGCAAGCGAAGACACAAAGAAAACTTGGAAACTGTCAGGAACTGGTGCGCATGGCAACAAGGGAGGACATGTGTGCATGGCAACACTGCATAGCAGGAGGTACAATTGCATCATATTATGCTAGTACATCAAATGTGCATCTTCACAGTACAATATTTCTTCCACGTTGGAAAACAACCTGACTTTTTTTTCGTGAAACATACTTATAATACAACTATAAATACTACTCCCTCCATTTACTTATACAAGACCATTATGGAATATACATTTTGCATCTATACAAGGTCACCAACAATAATCGAGGCAAAATTAATGATATTTTCTCGTACTAATAAACTATTTAATACTTGCATGCATGCAGCCATAATGACAGTCAGCTACTTCCACCATCCAGTTTTCTTGCATGCATATGGCGTATTAATGATCCCAGTAAACGAAAAGAAAAGCTAACTTGAAAAGCACACATTAAATTTTACATTGGTACCTGTAAACTAAGTTTGTGGCCTTGTATATAAAAATGGAGGGAGTAGCAAAGGTTAGTGAAAACATGCCTTGCGGGAATTTTCTTTCTTTCCTATGATAGTGTGACAAGTAAGCCTCCATGACTCCGGTTTCTGACCAAGCCAATGAGCTGCAAAGAGTAGAGTTAATTGAAAACTTTACAATAAAATCATCAAGCAGCAGTCTTTGTGGGTAAATAGTGTTACAGTGCAAAATAGTGTTATATCACGAGGTTGCAATACCTGCATGAGACCAATATAAGACCTCCAGTACAAATTAGTGGCAAATCAATAAAAAATCTGTATAAGTATGAGAGAAAATTAAAAGAGCATCTAAGCATATGTGTGCAGGTCACATACCAAGAATAGGCATAATTAGCACGCACAAGCATCAGGAAAATCCGCTAGTTCTTCAATAAACAGAAAGAAAGCCACCTCCATCCTCTATCAC
Organism: Triticum urartu; assembly: GCF_003073215.2. Taxonomy (NCBI): domain Eukaryota; kingdom Viridiplantae; phylum Streptophyta; class Magnoliopsida; order Poales; family Poaceae; genus Triticum; species Triticum urartu. The sequence goes on along the minus strand of NC_053022.1, from coordinate 15,637,019 downwards.
CTCCAACCAATATTAATGGAATCAATAGAGAAATCAGCATATAGAGATGGGAGGTGCTGGCGGCGTCGGGAGTCCCGGTGGGAGAGAGGCGGCGCATCGCTGTTTCAAAATGAGTCAATGAGACAATAAAGCTGCAGACTTTAACAGATTAAACAATCAAAATGGTTTAAGATACAAGGTTCGTGACTTCCACAAAAAGAACTCTTTTGGGATTGTAAGATGCATCAGCTCAAATTAGGAACTATCATCCCCACAGTTTCCAGTAAAAAGGAAATTATAGGAGACCTAGTAATTCACATTTGCTTCACCTTCAAACCTTGAGCATGTTGCAATTGTTTCAACGACTGCCTGTAATCTGGAAATTGTAGGTAAAAGCCAGAAAAGTCACACTGCAATCTTCAATCGCAAATGGAAATAATATCACTGAAATAAAGAAGCAAGATCAACCGATATTGACTCGACTGGAACCTAAAATAAAGAAGCTCCTATCTAATGAAACATGGACATCAAACCTCAGTATTCTTGAATAGTGGAGCATTGGGCTCAGTTGTTCAGCCATCTCAGTCTCCCCCATCCTCATGGCTAGCATAATTAGACCTTAACACAGTGCCAAATGGAAGTCATTTGATTTTTGAGAAATGAAATCATTCTCTCCATTCACTAAGTTTCACAGTTCAATCCAGGAATCAACTATTTTCATGTGGCAATCTATTAAGGCAGAAACACATCGTCAATCACGATCTCAGGGATCTACATACACTTATATGTTCGTTTTATCAAATAAAAAAAGATAAAATTGGTCCTTCCCGAGCTTATACACGACCAAGTTTAGATCAAAGACCGTGTATACCTTTTAGATGGAGGATTCAGAGGAAGGAATTCTCTGTAGAGCCCTCCTCGCGTACGCATGGTGCTAGACATCTCTCTGTCGAGGGAGCATAGCAGGGAGAAGAGGCACTGGGGCGCAGAACGGAGGACTCGAGGCGCGGCGCGGCAGGCCCGGGAAGCGTGACATGGCGGGAGGGACCTTAAACAGGAGTGCAGGCGCGCTGGGGGCGGCACAGGAGCAGCGGCGGGCCGGGGGCACGATGGCGGCGCGGTGGGCGGCATGCTGCGCGCGGCACGGCACGAGGCCGGGGGCGTGGCGACTCCTGCTCCCTGGGCGGCGCGGCGGGCGGGGAGCGAGGGCAGGGATGGTGCCTATCTGAGGGTGCGTGATTATAGGGGATGCATTGCATGATTATATGAGGGTGAGTAATTTTGAACAAATTCCTTTCTTTTCTCGTGCGATTACGGGCGATGCGGTTGCGGAAGGGAGGCCTGAAGGTTTCTCTGCGGTGCGGTGGAGTACGGTCAGTCAATCCAAATTATTAAGTACACACGGGAGAATAGATTAGGCTAACCATTAAATTAAGTTTAGTGGACCTAATCAGACGGTGATAATGCGTCCGTGTACATTTTATGGGGTGTTTTTAGAGAAGATCATGTTTGATCTTTTATTAGTTTTTTTTGAGACACTGATTTTTTTTTGTTAGTTTTTTTTTGAGACAATCACGCGAAGCTTTATTATATCGTCACCACATTTACAGGGATGGAGGGAAGATTCCCCGGATGACCTAGCCATACATGACGGCCCGGACCCAATCGTAAAGCATGCTTCGCTAGATTGTGAGCCTTGAAATTCGAGCTCCTACTTTCATAAACTATATTACAAGAGATAAAAGCAGTAACACCTAATTTAATCTCCTGGATGATTGCACCATAACTTGATCTGCTTCCTTCCTTGATTTCATGCACCACATTCCTGCAATCTGAAGCTATATGAATCCTTTGATTGTTTAGATCTGTTGAGAGGGCTATGCCTTCCCTAACCGCCGTGGCCACCAACGTTGCTGGATCACTCACAGAAGGAATGACAACCAAAGAAACCCCCTCAAAACTTCCATCCCTTCTTCGACTAATAGCAGCTACAGCCCCATATCTGCTGGTGCGACTAACGGCGGCGTCAACATTAACCTTTGCATGGTTCTCTGGTGGTGACACCCATGCCCTACCTACTGGAGGAGCCCTTGCTGTACCCAGCTCTGGATGTGTGTCCAGTTTCTCTAATTCTGCCAAGTAAGAATTGATAAAGCCATTGATTGCATGCGGGCTTTGGAAGATACCTTCATGGAGAGCTTTTCGCCTGGCACTCCAGATTGCCCATAGAGAAACTGTCAGCCGAATGAACTCGTCCATATCAAGTTTTTCGCTCATACTGAAGATCCAGCTCCTTGCATTGTCATCTTGATTGATGCTAATCTGTTCAAGAACAGAATCGGAGGACAGGGCCCATGTACACCGAGACATAGGGCAACTCAAGAGGGCATGGCGCCAACTATCGTGTGCTCCGCATAACATACACGCCGGCGAGGTGGCCATATTCCTGTGATGAAGTAGCTCTCGTGATGGTATGCAGTGCTGTGCTAAACGCCACATGAAAAGCTTCAGTTTTGCCGGAACATGCAGCCTCCACAAATCATTCCAGCCTCCCTGGTTCATAATCGCATGTGATGTACTTTCCCTTTCTTCTAGCCATGCTTCCCTTTCCGTCTTGATCCTCACAATCATTCTGTACGCTGAACGAGCACTGAATATACCTCTTCTTTCTTCGTGCCAAGCCCAACAATAATGAACTCTCCTGTGACAAAGAGGAATCTTGAGTATTGCTTCCGCATCAAAGGGCGTAAACACCGCCCGAATGACTCCTTCCCTCCAGCTTGCTGTTCTGCTATCGATAAGCTCTGCCACTCGCACTGGAGGGTTTTGGATCAGAGACGTGATCGGGCGCTTGACGCTGTCCCGTGGTAACCAGTTTTGCTCCCATATCAATGTTGATTCCCCATCTCCAATCCTTTTAATGATCCCCTGAGACAGAACGTCACGCCCGTCAAGTATAGCTCGCCAAATCTGAGAAGGGTGTGAACCCAACTCAGCTTCTAGTATATCTGATTCTGGGAAGTAAGCAGCTTTCAAAATTTGAGCACTTAAAGATTCGGGCTCGGTTAGCACTCTCCACGCCTGTCTAGCAAGCAGAACAAGATTGAAAATCTACATGTCTCAAAAACCCAAACCTCCCACATGTTTTGGGCAAACCATTATATCCATTGCTACCCAGCACGGCTTTCGTCTGCCTCTTTTACTCCCCCACCAAAACTGGCGTATGATGGAGGTAATTTTGTCACACAAACCTCTAGGCAATCTAAAGCATGACATGGAGTAAACTGGAATTGCCTGTGCCACTGACTTAATTAAAACCTCCTTGTCACCAACTGACAGCAATTTCTCCATCCATCCTTTCACTTGTCCCATACTCTATCCACCAGGTATTTGAAAGTACCGTTTTTTGAGTGTCCCACCTCAGTAGGCATACCCAAATAGCGGTCTGTCAAAGACTCATTCTGCACTTGCAAGATGTTTTTTATGCTATCTCGCAATGGTTGGCTACATCCCTTGCTAAAGAAAATTGACGATTTCTCATGATTTATTATTTGACCCGAAGCCCCACAATAAGATCCCAGTAGGTTTGACACCGTATTTGCCCCCTCCACACTAGTCTTGAAGAGCAGTAGGCTATCATCTGCAAAAAGAAGGTGATTAATGGGTGGCGTTGTAGGAGCCACCTTCACACCGACCAAATCTGATGACTGAGAACTGGGGATTTCAGGAGGCATGAAAGGCCCTCTGCTGCAATCAAGAAGAGATAGGGGGAGATTGGGTATCCCTGTCTGATTCCCCTTGTAGGCTTAAAATTGTCAAGTTTCTCTCCATTGAACAGAACTAAAATGGAAACCGAAGACACCATACCCATTACGGTGTTAATCCATTGCTGCTCAAAACCCAATTTGCTCATGATGGCTTGTAGGTAGGACTATTCTAATCTATCATAAGCTTTCATCATATCCAACTTCACCGCACAGAAATTATTCCTTTTGGACTTGGTCCTCTTCATGAAGTGTAAACACTCGTATGCACAAATTATGTTATCTGTGATTAACCTCCCCGGAACAAAGGCAGATTGCTCCCTTGAAATAATATCCGGTAGGATGAGCTTCAATCTGTTGGCCAGCACTTTGGAGGCGATCTTATATAACACATTACACAAGCTTATGGGCCTGAACTGTGACAAGAGAGAGGGGTTAGTAACCTTTGGAATAAGAACCAAAACTGTATCATTTATGCTCTCAGGGCTATCTTCCCCCCTGGAAAGCCATCAGGCCCAGGTGCCTTTGTGGGGAACATCTGAAACAGCGCTGCTTTAACCTCATCGTTAGTATAAGGTGCACAAAGATTAGCATTCATACCAGCTATTACCTTCCTCGGAACATGTTGTAGAATAGCCTCCATGTCATGTACTCCTTCTGATCTGTACAAATCTTGATAAAACTCAAATGCCAAAGCTTTCAGTTCAGCCGGGTCCTCAACTAGCACCCCCAATGAATTCTGTAGCGCTCTAATCATGTTCTTCTTCCACCTTAGACTAGCCCGCAAATGGAAGAATCTCGTGTTTTTATCACCCGCCGCTAGCCATTTAAGCTCTTGTTGTTAATTTTGAGCTTCTCGTTAATTTTGAGCTGCGCATGGTTCGGCCCCATCCTCGCGGGATCATCTCGCAGCCTTTTAAGCTCTTGTTGCAACGTTTTTATCTCTTTGCGAACACTCCCAAAAGTATCACGGCTCCATGCTTCAAGATTCTGAGACATAGCCGCTAACTTCTGTCTCATATCTTCGACGGTCATGCATGGTGGGCCAGCCCATCCATTACTTACCGTGTCCTTCAATTCCTCATGCGTCTCCCACATCATTTCATAGCGAAAACCCCGTTTCGCTGGTGTTTGGTGCGGTCCGTCCCAATGTAGTAGGATCGGACTATGATCAGATGTAGACGCTTCCAAGTGATCCAAGTGAGCCAATGGAAACATAGTAGTCCACTGTGCATTAGAGAGCGCCCTTTCCAACCTGCATCTGGTGTAAGAGCCCCCTACTACCTTCTTTTCAAAAGTCCAAAAGTGGCCTCTGTAACCAATATCCAGCAACCCGCACACATCCGTAGCTTCCCGAAAGGCTTGCATCTGAGCATTGCTACGTCTCCCAACTACTTCATGTTCCTCCAAGTGCAGAACTTCATTAAAGTCCCCAATGCATAGCCACGGCAAATCACTAGATGTGCTGATGTTTTTCATAACATCCCACGCTTGATGCCTAAGGTGGGTATGGGCTTCACCGTATACACATGTCATGCGCCACATCTCCTTTCCCGGCTCGTCCACAGAGACATCAAGGTGATACACAGAGTAACCCAACACTTCAATATTTATTTCTTTATTCCAAAACAAACCGATACCTCCACTTCTACCCTGGCTATCGACTGCATAAGCACAATCAAAGCCTAAAGTTCCTGATAAAGCTTCTACCCTACCTCTATCTATTTGAGTTTCAATGATACATAGGAGGGTAGGGGTAAACTTCTTCGCAAGATTGCGAATTTCATGAACCGTCGCGGCATTACCCGCTCCGCGACAGTTCCACACCAAAGCACTCATTGTCCCCGGCGGCGCCCCTCGAGGGAGCCCGCCAAAGGGTTTTTTGGGATAGTGGCACCATCTTTTTCTGAAGTCTTGTTGCGTTTTGGGTCTCTCTTCGGGGGAGGGCTCAAAGGAGTAGCACCATGTGGTATGATTGCCATCTGATTACCATCTGAGCTAGTCGCATCTCCATCCATGCCTCTGACGATCTCCTTTGGTGCACTCTCTGTCATGATCGCCCTCTTTCTGTTGCTTTCCTCCATAACCGCATCCCTCTGTGTTTCCTCAGCGCCACCATCCTCATCCGTATACTCATCACCATAATGCTCATTGTCCCTCTCGTAGGTCTTTGCTCGACCGCCTGACCGGCCGCCAAGGCGACCTCCCCTGCGTCCTCTGCCTTCTCCTGGACCTCTCCCAGATCGCATGTACCAAGTAGCACGCAGTTCTTTGAAGACCAAAGCAGAAGGAGGGTGTATACCATTGTCGTGCTCCTTGAATAGGTGCCCCAACATGCCACACACGGCGCACCAGTCCGGCAGCCTTTCATACTTAACTCTGTAGATTTGACGCTTGCCATCTCTAATCATCGACACAGCATTCTTCAGTGGTTTATCAACCTTGATGCGAACCCACACACGATAGAAATTCCCCGTAAAGTCCTGAGACGACTGTTCGATGTGCAGAACCTCACCCACTTTTGATGCGAGAGGGCCGACGAGATGTGCATATAGGTCCGGCAGATCATGTATCTGAACCCAGATATCGATATAGTCAAGCTTGATCAACGACGGTTTCGTCACCCCGTCATATGGCACCAGGATCACTGCATCTCCTCTAAAATTCCAAGGACCATCGTTCATGACCATCTCCCAGTCCCCCAAACATGAGAATTGCACCGTGTACAGATTATCCTCTAGAGGCCGGAACTTCGATTCCTGTGCAATGTCCCAAGCAGCTCTCATATTGCGATAGAACCAGGTCCTACTGTAGGTTTTCTTGGTGTTCACCCTAGCTAGGGCAACCCACCTCGCCGCCTCCTGTGGCGCCTCCTTCTCATCAAAAACAACGTCGTCCAGATCCTCCTCACGCAGCCCCAACTCCTTCATCATTGCTTCAACATCACTAACCGCAGATGAGCCAGAGGCCCCGGTCGAATCCATAGAGAACACTAACCCGATGTAGAAGATCGGGCCTTTTGGTGGAAACCCTAGAACCGCGACGCGGCCAGGGACACAGACCAGGAGCGGGTAGCGATCCCAGTGATCGCCCCTTGATCGCTCCACAGACGTGCTCTGGTTTGATCGGCGAGAGGGAAGCGAAGATCTCGACGGCGGCGGAGATCGCCACCGGGAGGACCCAAACCCTAACTAGAGGGAAAACATGGAGCTGGAGCGGCGGGCCTATCTCTAAAAGCACTGATCTTTTATTAGTGGTAGAGATATTATTTCTACATCGCACATTGCTCCGTTGGGCCTCAGACTGGCTGCATCCTGGGCTGCGTCCGTGGCCCGGAAGAAGGCCGACAAGCCAACGATGAATTAAAAAAAAATTGATGGGGACAAGAGTCGAACCTGGGTTGGGAGTAACGTTTCAGAAACCAAATGAGCTAGCCAATGTTGTTTAGCAAAAGCAACCTCTTATAGCTTTGTACCTTCTGTTCGCATGTCCTCCGCTGAGTTTGCCCGTCCGTTTCTTCGTCCGTCTACCAGATTTCATTTCCCGTGAAGCCTCTGTCACCCACGAATCAAAATACAAATACTACTCGATTCGAGATCCTATTCTTGCTCGGACGGTTGTCATCGGGAACCTTCTCCCCCTCATATAATTGTTGTCCCCTGGACGTTGCACGATTAAGTTAGACAATCGATTCGATGATGATGATCTTAAGTGCTTCACATAATTGATCGCAAGTCAGGTCCCCCACATCCGACCGATCGGAAGAGCGAGGCCGGCGAGGAAGGAAGGGCAATGCAATGTTCTCGGCTGGCCGCATCAAGGAGGCGCCGGGCCACTTCTGCGATGCCATCGTGCTTGCCTATGCCTCGCTCCACTGGTACAAGGTGCTCGCAACGAAGACCGTCTCGCTCAAGTTCGACTGGGCCAATGGCTACGTACTACCGCCTCGAAAGCAATCGAAGGAGAAGCACGGGTTTGACCTTGAGGGTGGTCGATGATACATGCCACCACATGTTGGCGAATGGGCCAATGGCAGCGCCGACCGCAAAGGGGGGCCACGGGGATGGCGTCTCCTTCTCTCCACCCTCCATAGTACCGGTGCCTGCAGTCCTGCACTGACCCTCGCGTGTCGCGGGAAACTGAGTAGCAGCTGGCCACTGAAGTTGTCAAGGTCGCAGGCTCATGGAGACTACGCCCCACCAGGTCGTCCTGGCCGCTTTGGAAAGAAGAAGAGGCTCGACAACGTGGTCGAAGGGGAGGGAGATATGGCTGGAGACAGAATAAGGTAGATGAGAGCTGATCCGTGGCTGCTGAAGGAGCTGGTCACGGCGGCGTCGACGGCGACACAAGTGTGGTGAGTTTCACTGGTCATCAAGTCTAGAAGATTCCCTGCAAGTCGAGACTCGGGACATGTGTGGTTTTCGTCCATCGCTAATTTTTGAATCCTCCTTCTGTTCAAGATTAGCCATGCAAGTCGAGACATGCTGGATCCTAAGAGACTCACAAAGTCCTTCTAGCTGACTAAATCCGGCCATATATCATACTATACCTGAACATGATCATGCAGTGATTAATAATCCAACAAAGAATCTTATATCAGGGAGCTTGTTCACAAGAGAAGCTTGAAAACATCAAACGAGCCCTTGAGAGATGAGATGTGCAGACCAAATTACCTAATTTTGAAGCAGACCATGGGGCACAGGTATGTTATGGGGATCGACTAGAGTGTTTGTAAATTTCAGTTGTACATGCACAATATGGTATATCACCCAACCGTTTGCATGGGTTTCTAACATTCTTTGAAACAGGAGACATCAGGCAATCAATTCTTTAGTCTGTTTCCGCTAATGAACATGTTCAGTGCTCCTGGCCTAATATTGACGGGTCTAATATTTCGGTAGGCTAAGTCAGCAGATGACAACACATACGTCAATGGACGAGGAATTTTCGTTACTTGATAACCTATCCGGATTTGCATACCATCTGATACTAATGGTTGAAACACATTTTTTTGGTATGGTATATTCATAGTATCATAATTTTGTTTATAGTTTTAGTTTAGTGCCATTTCTTGTTCTTTGATAAATGGAGATTATCATTATCTTGTATTTTGCTTCTTTGCTTTATGATGTTTTAGTTCAACAATGCACATGGGTAACCTATCTAAGAACAATGGCACACTGTGAACAAAGGACTCAGAGATATGCAACTGAATCAATTGATGGATTTAGCTGCCATCATACTTTGTGCCTATTTGGGTTATTCTGCAAAAGAGATTCTACACACAGCCTAACATTTTTTGCGAGAATAAAGACATGACAAATTTGGCTTGTTCTTTGTAAAAATAATAATTAAGTTTGATCTCAATTTAAATGTGTTGTGGTTTTTAGCAGCAGGGTGCGGCATACTTTTTTCTCCCGTTGCAACGCACGGGCATATGTGCTAGTAGGTTGAAATTTACAATTCCGGAGCCTGCTCTGTCCTAGTGGTTTGTCCACTGTAGCCATCTTAAAAGTGAAGCTGAACAAAAAGTTCTGACCCCTACTAGCTAGGAAAATAGAAGGCCTGGTAGGCAACATCCTCGATTTAGTAGGGATTGTAGTCGGCAAGTTCAAATGTACCAAAATATTGTAACTTAAATTTAAATATTCCACTAACTCGATATCGTCAACATCTGCTGACCATCGTCAACATCGTCAACATCGGCTGCGGGACCACCCTGGCCATCCCATCGTTCCCGCTACTTTCCATCTATGCCGCATCCAAACTCTATATATACCACCTAGTACAACTCTACTGTTTTTTTTTTGAAAGATCCGCTTTTTGCTGGCTTCATTGATTTAGCAGAGAACTCTTCTTTCGTTTTCACCTGACATATCTGTGATATACCACGACATTTTCTGAGTTCAATCAACAGAGAGAGATAATTTACAGAGTACATTTCAGATACGTTGCTCAGTACTCCAGAAGCCTTCACGTTGAGTACAAGGGCAAAGGTATCGATGTACAATGTCAGGTTCGTACTTTTTTAAAAGAAAGAAGGATAACCCCCGGCCTCTGCCTCAGGATCATGCATGCAACCATATATTATTAATAGAACAAAATCCAATAGCCGAACATCATCGACCCGGCAAAAAGCAAAAAAAAAAAAAAACCCTGAGGCCATATACCTCCGGACAGTAATACCCCAGATAACCACTAACCCTATGATACAAGACACGATATAAACAAAAAATACACAACTCCTACGCTATCCTTCAAGAAGGAAACACCGCACGTGCGCCGATGATGGCGAGTTCACCACAAGGTTGAACTTCGGATTCGCATCCCTAAAGCAAAGCTTCAAACCACCACCTTCAGCAAGGACACGCCGCAAGCGCGCGACAACATAGCCCGATCAGAGATATTGTGTTTCCACCGGAGTGCATAAACTCGTCGTTGAAGCTGTCTGCACCAACCGCCTTTATCCGTATACCGACGCCTCGAGAGTTGGATACCTCTAGAGGAGACAACGGAAGACAAAGACGTCCCATACCGCCTTCCTCCTGCTACTGTCGCACCACCTTTGATCCAACAGCAACAGGCTAAACTTGACACCTCCGCCAGAGCCGCCATGCATCACCTGCCGGTAGCAGGCATGACTTGACGTCTCCGTATAAGACGTCGTGCGTAGCATCCGCCAGTTGCACATCCACCGGTGGCTTCACCTGTCGACGATAGGCAATGCCCTACAACTCCGAGAGAGGCTCATGGGTCACATGACGAGCTGTATCAAACCCGATCTGTTGATGGAGTGGACGTCCCATACCACCAGCAGCCTTAGAAGGACTCTGAGATCCGGACTCTGAGTCGCCCACAGGACCTTGGAGTCCGCCATTGTTGATGCAGAGGGGCCGCCGCCCCGATTCCGGGCGCTACATGGAGTACCCACCGTCGCGCCAGCCGGTGTCGTTGCGCATACAACGGCAACCGCCGCCGCGATCCCGTATCAAGGGCCATCGACGTCGGAGAAAGCTCCGGCCGACGAGCCCAGACACGGGATCCCAAGATCCGCTGCCACCGGCACTGCCACAAGGACCCACCACCTGGCCCGTCATCCCCGGCGGAGGGGACGCTGCCATCACCATGATCGGATCTGGGTCATCCATCGTCATCGCCACCGCAAGACCGGATCCAAGCTGAACGCCGCAGCCGCCGCCACGGGCCACGCCCAACCCCACCTCCATCTTCTAGCCCCGTCCAGCCGACCGGCACGCCACATCCAACCGATCCACCCGCGCCGCCAAGCGCCGCTGCCGGGATCTGCCGTGCCGCCGTGCCATGGATCTAGCAATACGTCATGGCTAAAGCCGTCGTCCCGCACCGCCGGCATCATGCGAGGAGAAGGGGATCCCTGCCGCCGCCTACGCCGACCGGATCGGCGGCGCACGCAGGCGGCGGCAAGGGAGGGATCTGGAGGCGGCGGAGTAGGAGCGGCGGCTGGGATTCGCCCCCTCGGTCGCTCGTGGGAGCAACGCGAGACGTGGGGCCTACTATAATATTAGAATGAAAATGCATATGGGCATTCAATGTTTGTTTCTACGTGTTCCTTAGAACCATCCGCCCAAATCTATCATTACTACTGAATGTTTCAAAAATGTAATACGTGCCCATTCCTATTTAAGGGTCTTGTTGAATCCTAGTAATACAAAGCGAGTTGCATATGAACAAGTCAATCCAAAAGACAAGCACGGTTGTGTAGATAAAATAGCAATTCGATTTCAAAATCTACAAACATTTGTCTGCCATTACCATCTAAAGCTTTGCTATGTACATCATGATGGATCGATTTAGACGCAACACAATCATCCTGAAGTGGATCAAAATTAATACCAATGCATGTGTCGTGCAACTGCAGCCGCCGTTGTCCGTGGAGACCAACATGACGTTGGGGGTGGCGGCATCCCGCAAGCGACGAAGACGAGTATGCCAGAGCGGCGGTGTGCTGGATCGGGCATGACCCACTCTGCATGCCTAACCCGAGCCACCGGCTCCAGTGGTGTATCTGCTATGTTGTGCCCGACTGGGTGCTCGATGAGTTGTGCCTCCGGGTGAACCTATGGCTTAGAGTTCGTTTCCAGCGCCTCAGCATCGTCACCTATCCTAAGTCTCTCTTGTCTTTCTCGTGGTGTTTGAATTCATGGTACGCTCTAGCTAGTTAGTTGTTGGACGATGTCATCTTGTAAGAATTCTGCCCTCCATGTGGGAACAGCACTGCTATTTCCATCAGAAGAAATAATAATGTTGTGGATTCTTGTTTTATTTTTGTCTTAATTTTGTTAGGAAGGTGTTCGTATCTTTCTAGTTTGGTCTATTATCATGCAATCTTCTCTCTTGTGCGTTCGAGTATGGCGTTCTGTAAATCTCTTCATTTAATATATTTTTCCTAAAAAAGATCTCTTCAGTTAATGCTTTTGAACTTGCACATATGTTGATCTGCTTCTGAATTTGTTGAGTTGAGTTCTTACTCTTGTAGTTTGGCACCGTTGGATTTCTCCTTCTGCTGTTTCCATTCCAATGCTCTGGGTTGCAGCAGATAGCAAATTCAAATTCCACGAATTGCTTTTGCTCCCTGAACTAGTTAGTGCCTTGCAAATGCAGTTGCGATTTCGCTGGACAACGACGTCGTCCAGCAGCAGCACCAGGAGAATTCAGGAGCATTGATTTCGTCATGCATGATTTTCTAATACTAATTCAGTACAGACAGTAGAGCCTGAATGACCGACGTCCATGTGTTTATGTACTCCCTCCGTGTCAAAAATGGTCTTACATTTTGGGACAGAGAGAGCACTACCTAGCTAGCAGAGTATGTTTACAGCAGAGCAGACTACTCTGTTTTACTTACTGAATTTGTGAACAACTGATCATCACTCTGTTGTCATGTGCACGCCTGCCTTTGTGGTTGATTATTTAAGATGTTGTCATGTGTTAGGCAAACTGGACTGAAGAAAAATATAAATAACTAAAGAGTGTTAGTAGTAACACCCAGCCATGATTGTAGCTTTGCAAATCTGTCTCGAATGTCGTCATTGTCAAGCATTTCTTTATCTTTTCTTGGTGAAAATCTGTCTCGAATGTTCAAACAAATCATCATTATTCACAAGTTGTACGGTTTGGCTTCTAAAAAAACGAGTGTATGCAGTATTAAGTTAAGGACCGTCATATTTGGCACACGTGTGGTGGATAGCAAAACTACCACACCCCTCCTTCCTCCCATATAAATACATGCATATGTGCATGCATTAGGATGCATCGATTAGGGTGACTAACTCTACTTCTACGTCCATCCCTCTCCCTAATTACATATGTCCATGTACTAGAGGACAAAAAAGCTGATGTCATACTAGATTCTCTCTTATTTCAAAAATTCAAAATGTTTTGTAGCTCAAACCGTTGGTCCGATGCAAAAACTGTTTTCACGTAAAAGATTCCTTACGACGAGATCTTCAAAACTAGATCCCATGTTGGTATGTTTCGACGATTTTTTTTTCTGGTCAAAAGTTACCATGCGTTGTCTACATAAATTGCCACGCCCAGTCTAAGCAAGTTATCATAGTATTTCCGCATAAGTTACCGGTGGTATAAAAAGGGTTTTCCCACCTTTCTCTATGTGTAGATGCATGTTTGCACTAGAGGACAAAAACTAATGTCTTCATAGACTTCCCTATTTTGAAAATTCAAAATGTTTTGTAACTCTAGTAGTAGGTCCAATGCAAAATCGTTTTCACATAAATGATTTGACACAATGATAATCTTCAAAACTAGACCCCACGTTGGTATGTTCCGATGAATTTTGTCCGGGACAAAAGTGACCATGCATGGGCTACATAAGTTACCACGCCAGTTCTATGCAAGTTACCATGCTATTTTCACATAAGTTACCGAGGTTATATTTTTTAACAACATTTCCCCCTTTGGTAAGAGTTATCGTGGTGTTTGTACGTAAGTTATGCGTCAAAAGTTATCATGCATGGGATACATAAAGTTACCCACGCGTGTCGTATGCAACTTATCGTGCTACTTCGCATAAGTTACCAGGGGTATGTTTTTTTAACAACTACCCATTTTCCCTTGGTCAAATTTACCGCAGTTTGTATGTGAGTTACTAGGTATGCGGTTCGTGCATTATCGTGCTATTTTCACATAAATTACCGCCGGGGGGTTATGTTTTTCAACGACTTTTTCCCCTAGTCAAAGTCATCATAGTGTTTCCACGTAAATTATTGGTGTTTCATATATTACCGTGCTATTTTCACATAAGTTACCAGGATTATGTTTTCAACAACATTTTCCCTCCTGGTCAAAGTAACCATGATGTTTGTATGCAAGTTATCGGATATGTGGTTCATATATTATCGTGCTATTTTCACATAAGTTATCGGGTTATATTTTTCAACAACTTTTTAACACCCTTGATCAAAGTTGCCGCGTTGTTTGTATATAAGTCATCAGGTATGCAGATCGTATATTACCGTGCTATTTTCACATAAATTACCGGGGTTATGTTTTCAATAACTTTTTTCTGTGGTCAAAAGTTACTGTGTATTTGTATGTGAGTTATCAGCTCTCTTGTGCGTATATTACCAATTTACATATAATTAGTGCATAAATTATCATCATATTTACACAAAAGTTACTGATGATGTTTGTATATAATTTATCGGGAATGCGGTGCGTAAATTATCATGCTATTTACACAAAAGTTATCGGACGTTTTTTCTTTAGAAAAAAGTCAGGTAAAATTTACCATGGTGTTGCAAGTTATCAGGTATGCAATGCATAAATTATCATGATATACAAATAAAAGTTACCGAGTATGCTTCAACAACTTTAAGGAAACATTTATTTCTAGGTCCATAAAGTTATCTGGCCGGGGCTATGTAAGTTAACACATTTGCGATATGTAAGTTACCATGTTGTTTATGCAAGTCTTACTTACAATTTTGGCCGATTATCTTACAATCTATAAAAGCGCAGATAAGATTGAAGCAAACATGAGATGAGATGCATCTCAAACATAAGAGAGAAAAACTCTCAAACAGACAAGTTACTTCTGGCAAAACAAGTACACAAATCACCACAGCTAGATTCGACGACAAGATAAAAAAAGACAACACACCACCACCCCGGATCAACAGCTGCTGATCTCTGTGTCCTAACAAGCAAAATCAACTCCAAGATAGAGAATAATGCATGGAAAACATCTCAAGAGAAATCTAACCATATTCCTCAAACTTTCTGCAAAAAATCACCTACAGACCCAACGCAATCCTAATTACCTCCAACAGTTGAACTGTGCCAGCCTTCTCCTTAAATAGTTGACGTGCAGCTCTGAATAATTCCATTTTCTGCTCTGAACAGTAGCTCTGATTCGATGCAGCTCGACGGGAGAAAAATCCACAACGGCGAGCCAGACAGCCGACGGACTGGTGAGGCGGGGTCGGTGGCAGACGTCATGGAGGCACCGGAGGTCGCAGCCGTCAGATGGAGCTGCGTTTTCGGCGGCAGCGAGCACCGGATCAAGCCGGTCTTCAGGGAGTCGCCGGAGGTCGCGGCCATCTGGGCGATGGGGGTACAGCAGAGGAGCTCCTTTCAGAGGGGATAGCAGCGAGAAGAAATAGATTAGAGAGGAGGAAGGAGGAAGGAAGATGGAGGGCATGAAAAGGAGCAGAGGGGGCGACGGCGGCGATGGCTCGTTGGAGGAGAAGGCAGCGACGCTGAACGGCGAAGACGGGCGGCGCGTTTGGTGCTCGGGAGCTCCTCCCCTTGAGGCGAGGCATGCTCGAGCGCTGCAGGGGACGGCGTATCGGTACAGGGCATCGCTCAGGGGAGATTTGGACCGAACGACAACGAGAGGGTGTGGCAGTTTTGCAATCTGCCACACAGTTGCCAGATACATATTTCGATTGAACAAATATAGATTTTCACATTTAGACGACATATCATCTAGATTTTTGGCAAAATATTTTCTTTGTGTTTTCAACACAAACAATTTCTCTGTAGAAGTCTGGCAGATCATCACATCAAAAAAAATATCATTCATCCAACCATTGCACAACCATCAACTCCACATGAGAACAATACAAAAATAGGGCAGAGTTCAGATCACATTGCACAAGTTTATTCATAAAACCCGACTGGAGATCATTTCTGATCTCATCATGACTCAATAACACAAACTTTCATAGTACACTAAGATGGATTGCAAGATAGGAGAGCATGATCTACTGCAGTAATGCACACACGCTAGTGAAATAATCGGAAATTGGGATCTAACAAACGCTTGGTACTTCCAGTTGGGCTGATGTTGTCTGGCATCTGACACACTTGACGCAGCACAATCGGGCGAGAGATCCGCCTCCAGCGATCGATCGAAACGAGTGAACAGCAAAGCCACTGAAGCTACGCGCTGTTGAATCTCTTGATCTTTTCGTCTGGCGGACATGGACGCCACAACTGGCCGGTTAGGGCTCCTTGCTTGTGTCTTCTCCGTCTCAGGAGGGCAGGACCAGGCATCCAGGCGAGAATATCCTTTCTAGGTCTCTCTTTTTTGCTGGTCCTTTCTAGGTCTCATTTGTTCTTCAGTTTTCCTGGATTACTTGCATCAGCTCTCAATGAGGAACGGTAGCCCACAGCCGGCAGGCAGGATCTGAAGGCAAGGAAAGTATTTTAGTGTTTGTATAACATGACATCAGATTTTATAGGTCTCGTTTGTAATAGAACTTAAGTAGAGGACTAAAAAAACTTACTAGACCCGGTGTTATAAGTATTTTCCATGTAATAGGAAAGTATTTTAAAGTTTGTAATAGGACATCGGATTTTGCCGGCCCAGCACTGGTCTGATCTCCGACGAAGCACTGCCCGACAACACAGGCCTTGGCCCTTTGATGACCTGTTACATCCACCAACACAACAACTTCAGAGTCTACAAGCAATGCTCGTCGTTGTCTAGGGACACGCACACATGCACGCACGCATGCACCAACACATGGACAGTGCATAGTGAACTTGAACAAACACGTGAAAAGATTGACATTAACATGTGAGACTAAGCTAGGTCCAACATATTGCCCATTTCAACATGGCAATCGGCGGACGTACTTCCGAAAAAGGAAAAAGGCAAGCAAGCACGCTTGCTTCTCAACGCCTCCACCGGTAGGGTTATCCAGTCTCACGGGCAACCACATAATGAAATACTAACCGTATTATTAGAACTCTCAATTCGTTGTTGTCCAAGCTATGTCCGCACGCATTCAATTTGGATGCTCGTGCCTTTGTCCACCGCAGCATATGGGTAGTTCGGGACTCACCGTACAAGGCGCGTTACAGACGGAGAGGCAGCCAAAGGACACAATTATATACTATATACCAAAACAAAAGGAGAAAGTACAAGCATAACCCTGCTAACGGCCGGATTTGGATATTCATACCTACTTGATCTACATCTATCTATCCCTAATAATAAAGGCAGTTTTGCTAAAGCACATCTAGATGTGCTATAAGTATTGGACATCTAAGTCCTATGTCATTGATCTTATGTTGAGATTCGTGTAGATATTTTCTTTTTCTTTTTTCTCTTTCTCTCTATGCTTAACTCACTCACTTAGATGTGCAATAACTAGAGCACATCTAGATGTGCCCTAGACACACCCAAAAATATTTATGATGTATAGAAAAAATGTACAATGTGTATGAATTTTTTTTTGATATATGTTGAATTTGTTTTTGTGAAAACTGAAGAAAGAAAAGAAAAGAAAAAGGAATAAATGGAAAACTGAAAAAGAAAAACCAATGAAAACCAGAGAAGAAAATAAGAAAACCCGAGGAACCCCGATACTGCAATAGTGATAAAAACTCGCGCTCAGCTACGGTGTTGCGCAGACCCAATACCCGCTGTGCTCTAGGCGATTCATGTATGAGAAGAAAAGAATAAGAATCAGTATGAGTGACACATAGCTCGCGCAGCGTATCACATACGGAAGTAGGGAAACGAAACTAGTCAATGAGGATGGCACACAAGAGATGGAAATTCCAATTGTACCTAACAAATCGCATATACACAAACTGCTGGTCTCAACTGAGACTTCTGCATCTAGTAACTGTAGCTGCTGAAGGTACAAAATTAGGAAGGAAGGCACTAACTTGAGCAAGCACAACAAATGGAGCTGCCGGTCATTTACTGTAGTGATGAGCCACCACATTTGCTTTCTCTCAGAAATGAACAGGAAGATCACTTGCACTGCCATCTGAGCTGAGCTCCAAATGGCATCACATTAAATAGACTGGTAGTAATAAACTAGACAGCACATTAACCAATTCTCTGGCATACATACATAGGACACCGAATAAATCATACTAGCTGCGGTGCTGGCAAACATTACTATGAATAATGAAATGGCTTTTATACTGGTGAATTCATGTTGTCCCGCACCCAAACATTCACAGTCTCCAACCTGCTATCTCTTGAAAGCCTTCTCACGTAATCCCTTCTGGAATTAAAGTTTTTTTATGCAATCCCATAAGAGTCGTCTGATTCTTCTTTTGAGGCTAGCAAATGGATGGTCAAACATAACCAGATTTAGTACCAGATCGTCAAGTACAGAGGCCTTTTTTGCTCAGATATACTATCAATGGGAAAAACAAGGCAACAGTGGAGATTACAGTCTTTAAAAAGAGCAGCAATGTGAATTACAGTCTTACTTGCTTGGTGTTCAAGTTCTTTCTCGGGGATGTGCTCAACCTTTTGCCAGTTTGGATGTCCCACTGTCTGACAGGACTTCAAGAACTCATCATTGCAGGTATAAAGGGAAAACTCCTCAAGAGACTGCGGCAATGTTGGGAGAGACCGAATATTCTGGCAGATATAGATCATCAGATTCTTGAGTGATGTGAGGTGCTCCATATTGCCTGGTAAGGCGTCCCAGCTGCAGTCCACAAGCATGAGCACTCGAAGATGAGGGAAAGCCTCAAGTTCAGGACACAAAAAGAGAAGCAAAGCGCTTGCAGGCCACCGTTCTGCTCACTCAGCATCCAATCTGGGTACCTCGAGCCTCTGTAGGCCAAGATGTGCAGTGTTTCAAGTCCCACGGGAGGGCACAGGCCACAGGCCCTCAAGTACCTCTGCCTCAATTTCTGGACTGCACCTTGTACCGTAACCACCACCCCATGATAGTTCCAGATTAGTGAGCCGTTCCTTGGCAGCTAGGTTGGCTTCAAGAGCTTCCTCCTTGCTTTCAACATTTTCGAGGCCATGGATCGACAGGCTGCCACGAAACATGTTTAGGTCCCTCAGCCTGCCAATGTTCGGAAATTCCATGCCCGAGCAGAATATGTGCCCTAGGTTTATAGGATCAGCAAAGGTAAATTCCAAAAGTTTGCCATCACCAAAATCCAACACCTGGATATGGTGAAGTTTAGTCAGTGTCCTTGGTAAAATTACCGTGCAATGGAGCTCCATCCTGAAAGAAAAATAGCGTAGGTGCTTCAACAGACTAATTGATTTGGGGACCGAGAATTTATCATCTTCCCTGATTTCACCATCTTCCCAACTGAAAGCAACGGCAAGAACTCGCAATTTCGGAAACATCTTGCATATACTCTCAATGACTTTTTCCTCAACTCGTGTACCATCTTCAACAACATAAATTATGAGAGTGCGTAAATTTTCCAGCTCAAGGATCTTCTCAGTGATCAATTTTGCATCATAGTTCCGAACAAAAAGATGGCGGACATCTCGAGGGACATCTCCTTTCCAGCCTTGTCTCTGGCTCCTTCCATTCTCAATTCTGAAGTAATCACTTCCAGTTACCTTGTCTATTAAATCCTTCTGGTTGCAGAAACGAGCATGACAGTAACTCATTAATGTAGCGCTCTGCTTCATCTTCCACGTCATTTGTTGCATTATTGGTCTTTACAAACCCATGCGCTGTCCACAGGTGAACTAAGTCATCCCTTCTCAACTTGTATCTTCTGGGGAAAATATTGCAGTATTCTAAGAATGGCCTGATGTCCGGATTAAGCCGTTGGTAGCTCCACCAAAGAGCATCCATGGTGTCATTCATCATGTCATTGCTTGCCGTAGTTTTCCAAAAACTGTTATCTCAGTTTGCCCCAAGCCATCCGGCAACTATTACTCCTGCAATAGGTGATTTGTGTAGCTTTTTTGCGATCACTCTACCAGCTTTTTTAAATTCTTCTTCATCAGCAACACTTATACCACCAAGTGCATAATGCATAAACATCTTTAGGTATTGATTCTCATCCAAGTCAGGCATTTCAATAGGCTCATGATCACATAGAGCTGTAGCTGCAACTTTTGTTCGTGCTGTCACCAAGATTTTGCTTCCTTTCAACCCCACATTGAGTGGATAGATTAGTTCCTCCAGCTGCGGGTCATTCTTGCTCTTCACCCAGAGATCATCAAGTATCAATAAGAAACGTTTGTCGTGCAATTCTTTCTTCAACTTCTCTTCGAGATCCTCATGATCTGAAACACTGCAGTGTCGATCTGCTGTAATATCCTTCAGCATTTCATGAAATATATCATCAACACTGAAATTCCCAGACACATGAATGCACATGGTGGTGTCAAAAAGTTTCTCCTTGCATTCCTTCTTTATGTAATCTCGAATATATTGTGCAAAGGTAGTCTTCCCGGACCCTGCAACACCATATATACCAATCACCGAGTAACACATACTAGTACTCGTGCTTGGTGCATCATCCTGTGGTATCTCACGGAGCCGTGCCATGACAGAATCACGCAACCCCTCTCGACCAAATACCTTCCGGTTGCTAGCAGTTCTAATCTTACTCCTGTTCTCGTTGGCAATATGATCTGGTGTGCTGTTGCTTGCTACAGACAAGAGTGACTTCTTCACTTCACTGATGGTGTTTTCTACCTTCTCTATTTTGTTCTTCAATTTTCGTCTTGAGATAGCAGTAAGGGCAAAATCTAATGCGGTAGCATTCTCCTGCAAGAGGCAATATCTCAAATGAGCATTCTCACATATCTATTCTCTCTGATGCATAACAAATGGGACATTGCTGCTGGAACAAAAATGGGAAAATGTATATGCAGAAAAATACAAAAATCATTGATAAAACAAAACTGACCATGATGGAAACATTAACCGGCTACTAGTGACTACTCCCTCCGTCCCATAATATAGGACGTTTTTCAACACTGGTGTTGTGTCAAAAAACGTCCTACATTATGGGACGGAGGGAGTACATAGTACAGCTTTGGAATCAATGCTGCATACAAACAAGAGAAGGAAAAATATGATATTGGTAACTAATATTGTTTATTACATTCCAAATCTGGAAATTGAGACCTATCCCTTTTCAATGTAAATTCAGGTGTAGAAAAACTTAAGTGTTGTGCACACATCATAGTATCACGGCGCAAATCAACAATTTTATTACTACATACTTAAACTGAGACGGACCTATGGGACATGATTGGCCATTGCATTGTAGAATGTAGACCAACCGTAATTAGTAATTGCGTGTGCTCATCTATCACATATATTCCCATTTATGTTGAAATACAAGTCTGTCTGTAGCATGGGGCATTTTATTTTCTTTTTTGACCTTGATGATGTGAAATTATAGAATTAGTATTACGTTGACTGCCATGTTAGAAATTTAGACAGATATATACATATGAGATGACTGTTGTCCACAGAGCACAAATATGTGATTCAATTTTGAACACTCGCTAACAGAAAAAAAAAATCAAAAAATGAATTATTTTTTACACGTGTACATAAATCTTTTTACATGTGCAGAGAGTGCATAAGAAAGAAACAAGGAGTCGAAGGAGATGAAATTGACGAGTGTACCTGGTAACTTGTGATGCCAACCACGTTGTATGACCAGTTTCTGTAGAAGCAGGCAGCCTCAAACACATGAACAAACCAGCTGTATAGTGATTTACAACAATTCCCGAAGAAGTCGAGCGAGGTGCACAAACAAGAGAGCCATGGCCCCGAGGAATCTGAGACTGTAGTCGCCGGATCAGGCTCGACGGAGGCTGCAGCACCAGTAGCCACCGGAACCATCTCACTGCCAGAGGCCACATCACTGATAGGATAGCCAGCTCGTTGGAGGAGATGACGGGCGGCCCGGACCGTGTCCACCCGGGTGAAGTTGCTTTTGCAGAGGGCAATGCACGTGGTCACAGCATGGCAGAGGCGGTGCCGAAACCTGTTGCGGTACAACTCGATCTCGTGATGATCATCCAAGATGTGTTCCGCTTCCTCCCGGGCGTGCCGCAGCAGGGCCGCCATCTTGTCCAGCGCAGCCACTTCAGATTTCGGTTTCTTTCCTCTCTGCATCATCCTCTGCTCATCTACGGCCTCCAGCGTGTTCTTCAGCTCCAGGCTGATGCGGATTTCCAGCTCAAGGAGCTTCTGCGACGCGTCGAAGCCGAGGTAGCAGAGGATCTTGGGCGCAAGCGAGCCGATGATGGGCGCCAGTAGCCAGCCCAGCACGGTCATGGTCCAGCCAACCGAGGCAACATCCCAGCTGGAAGCCATGGATTCTTCTTGTCCAGGAAGGTGGAATTTTGCTGGGAACAGAGTGAATTGGGGAATATTATTATTTTCTTGGCTACAGGCGGAAAAAACAGAGGCAAGAGAAGTGGCGTTAATTAGCTAGTACATAGATGACGAGGAAGATATCTTTACCGGGTGGTCGATGTCGCCGTCCGCCGCGGTGGAGGGGGGTCGCCGGTGCCGGTCCGGGCGCCTGGCTGGGTTAGGCGCTCGGGGGATTTTTTTTTTTTTTGCTTTGCCTAGGCGGTGAGACTGAGAAGTAGGAAGGAGCTACGGCTTTGCTGAGGAGGAAAGGGCTCCCGAGCCACGGGCTTCGAGCGGCGCCGCCGCAGCGGTGGAAGGCGGCTGGAGCTGGGGTTCGCCGGTGGCGGTGCGGGCGGCTGGGGTTTTTCGACTATCCGGAGCTGGGGGAAGAAGAATGCGCGTGGGGGAGCTGGGAAAAGAGGAGGCCGCTCGCCTTGTGAAGGCGGGGGATGCTTTTCTTTTCAGAAATTCATTTCTAACACACATGACACTGCAAAAGAAGGCTTTTTCTAGAAATAATAATAATCGAAAACACTATGTATATGCCTCAAAAACTACTGGGTTTTTTTACATATACATGCGTACACATATGTGGCTACGTATGAAAATTCATATATAAATATATATTATTTATATGTGTACCACAATAAGAGCATCTACAGCCGGACCCCCTATTTCATCTCTAAACGCGTGCAACGTCCGCGTAGCCAGTGCCTGGTCAAAAAAGGTTGATCCAACCGGACCCTTTACTTAGTCCCTATACGTCTGAACTGATCGGGGCCCCTCAAATCGGGACCAAGTATGAGGGCGACCTAACGCGGCCGGCGGATGGCGGGAAGCTTCTCTGTTGTTGCATAAGTCGATCAATTCTCGTTGTCTGAACATGGTGGCCTGACACTGGATTTCATTTCTTCATTGATGATTGTTTATCCAGTGTCAAGTTCATCTCGTTCATATATGTTGATGGCCCTACTACAATGAAAGAGATTTTTAAATTATCATCGAATTTTATTTTATTCGGCACATTGTGATTCAAAAAGAGCCGTGCAAGCATTAATGTTTCGTTTGTGAAGAAGATATACCATGCCTATTTAGTATTCTCTATGATAAGCAAAGAAGATTAACAGTGACAGTCTATCTCCTTAACAAAGGGCACGATGATGATTGAACCTTATCAGTTCTGGATGATCCGGCTATTTAAGCCGATCGACTAGCTCTTCATGCGGCGAGATGGGACCAAACATCCAAAACCCGCCGGCTCAATATGGATGTGAAAATCTTAAGTATGAGCAATTTATTCGATGTTTCATGACAGCCCTGACCGACAAACACAGACTAAAACATCCAACATGATTGATGTGCATGCGTTTGCATGTATTAGCTGTTTTGGAAATAGGCTTATGGTTGCATATGGTAAAATTTGAGACCCGCCCGGTCATAGTCCACACGCGCGTTAGCGGACGTCCGCGGGCACGTAAGTCACAAATTTGTCTTTTGTGCGTAATCTAAAACCCACTGCATTGTTTAATAAAATTCTATAGATATCTAGAGGGCATCTATATGTATATGTAAAAAATGTTTTTTTAATAAACACTTGGATGTGTCTTTCTGTTTTTTTAATACACGAAGTCCCTAGAGAGTTTGAGACCTAAATTGCCTCACCCCATGATACTGGATCGATGTACAATGATGTTTTCCTTCCCCGTCCGGTCATAAGTATAGGGTAGGGCAAACTCTTCCCCACCATGCTATGTCGGCAAACCCGTGGATTCACCTCCTCTGTGCCTGCCGTTCCGGTGGCCAGTGGCAGAGAAGCGACTCCCGGTGCCTCGGCTCCTACTAGTGTTTAGGTTAAGACTTTTCTTTTAATCCTCGCATGGATGACTCTTGGACGAATGGCGCGATTCTTCTTTAAGTTGGTCTTTTGGGCTTCAATCCTTCTCGAGTTTGTTTGTCTGAATGAATCGACAGAGCTCTGGGAGAGATTCCTATCATCTCCTTGGGGCAGCGAGGTTAGAATGTCTTGCCGTGTGTGCGTTATTGAAAGGTTTCATACAGATATGCAACTAGGTGGTCAACCTATATGTCAAGCTCAACAACACAAGACAAGGTACCGAAGATCCAAAGTAAAGCAAGCTTGCAACAAGTAAGTGAAGTAAAGAATAAAGCGCAAGTGAAGATGTAGTTTCCGGCTTTCTAGATGAAGCACTCTACGAGTATTCTACCAAGGAAGGAACTATCATAGAGAAACATAGAAAGTTTGACAAATTTACAGTGGTACGCTTCGGCCGGAAAACTCACCTCTGTTGCTTGCAGCAACTATAAAACAATGATGTAGATACCTACTATGTCATCCACCACATGCAGCAGTACATGCGGGAGGGAGAATTTATTCTGCGCTCCGGCCATTCAAACCACGCTCGAACTCGCTAATTACAGAAGTGACCACGTCCCCACCAAAGTTCCACCTGATGGTAAAAGACTCTAGTACATTACCATGTGTGACAATGACTTTTACTATCCGGACCCACAAGTCCCTTCAACTAGTAAAATTGACTAGTAAATTACTATATATCACACTGTTGTTACTATCGCTCTAGCATGTGGTAAAATTGATCAACAATTACATATTTTGAACAATTAGATCTTGGTTATAATTTTCTCACCGTGCGTACATGTAACATTATGATTACTTTGAAATCAATTTTACTAGAGAGGTCACGTATTTACTACATGCTATCTGAGATTTTATTAACAATTTCCATGCATCTATAGTAAACATATTACTATTTTTGTGGGTATAGTAAAGAGATTAGTAATTGTACTACATGTTATTCTTCTGATTATTTTGCCAGGAATGTGTAGTAAGGTGGTTAACATGCTTTACTAACACTAGTAGAAAACAGGGCTATGGTCACGGGGCAATATTCACATTAGTCCCGGTTCAGTCACGAACCGGGACTAATGTGAGCATTGGTCCCGGTTCGTGCGGCTAAGGCATTAGTCGCGGTTCACTCGGGCCCTTTAGTCCCGGTTTAAGACATGAACCGGGACTAAAGAATGCGATGACCTTTAGTCCCAGTTCATGCCTCAAACCGGGACTAAAGATTAGACCTTTAGTCCCGGTTTGAGGCACGAACCGGGACTAATGGGGTTGAGACCTTTAGTCCCGGTTCGTGCCACGAACCGGTACTAAAGGTCCCATTTTCAAACTCTACCCCCCCTCCCCTGTGGATCGCCTTTTCAGTTTAAAAAAAATAAAAGAAAATAATGGAAATGTCAAAAAATAAAAGAAAATAAGTTTCTCATGTGATATGTGGTCTAGTTGTTGGGAAAATTTGCAAATATGAATTTTGACTTTATTTGCAAAATCTCTCTGAAATTTGTAAAAATGGGCATAACTTTTGCATACTAACTCGGATGAAAAAGTTTTTTATATGAAAAATCATCTACTCGACAAGTTACATCCGAATTTAACCGGGGGAACCCCGTTAAACATTTGCAAAATCCTCAAAAACCTAATAGAAAAAAGTTACGGGGCTTTTAAGATCTAGAGTGGTAAAAATTGAAAAATATTCAAACAGTGGGCAAACTGTGGTCAAACAATGGTCAAACTAATTATTCTAGAATATTAGTGTTACTAAATAATTATTTTAGTTATTTTAATTTTGGTCAAATCTGGTCAAACTGTGGTCAAACAATGGTCAAACTAATTATTCAAAAAATATTAGTGTTACTAAATAATTATTGTTTTTTAAAACAATAGTTTCAAACTCAAACAGTGAAATGTGTCACTTCATGCTCAAGCAAAATTCCTGAAGGTTAATAGGATTGGCATCTTACTATTGTCAGGAAAACAACAAGTGCAGACTTGGAGCGAGGGAGAATAGAACCCGGAAGTTAAGCGTGCTCAGGCTGGGGGAGTGGGAGGATGGATGACCGTTCGGGAAGTTAGATGATTTGGAATGATGAGGGGTGATTAGAGGATAAATTCAGAAGTGATGAGGGGTAGTGATTACAGACTAGAGGTTAAAATAATTCAGAAATTTGAAAATCAAAAAAAAATTCAAAAAAAAATTTCAAAAAAAAAAATTTCAGAAAAAATCATAAAATTTCCTTTAGTCCCGGTTGGTGTTACCAACCGGGACTAAAGATGGAGCTCCACGTGGCCGCGCCCTTTAGTCCCGGTTCTGGATTGAACCGGGACTAAAGGGTCAGGGCATTAGTACCGACACTTTAGTCCCGGTTCAGGAACCGAGACTATAGGCCCTTTTTCTACCAGTGTAAATGTTTCATGGGGTGTTACGGCAAACTTCATGACCAGACATCTGTAGTACAAATGTGCATCTATAGTAAAGAGATTACTAGTTTTACTACAGGTTTACTATCGATTGATTCCCTGGGAACGTATAGTAAATAGGTTAACATGTGTTACTACATTTCACATGGGATCTTACCATAGACTTTGTGACTAGGCTTGTGTAGTAAAAAGGTTACCATGCTTTACTACTAGTTGCCTACGAATTTACGATCAAGTGGGAGACCAAGGCACCAGGTGCGTGCACGTTGGTTGCTTGGTTGGGTGCGCAGTTTCGGCCGGAGCGCAGAATTAGCATTGTACGCGCAGGCACAGTTTAGCGCCACCGTATAGGAAAAAGCAAACCTATGCAACAATCTTGTAGGGGTGGCAATCATAACCACATGTTCTGCTTGGGATCCGGTCCAGATCTTCCCCCTCTTATCATTTCTAACATTTTAGGTGGATCAAATTTATTTCCTCTTTAGACAAAGTTGGACCACGTCTGCATGTGCATAGCCACTAGGCCCAGCCCGTAGGCTGGCATGCCTGCACCGTGTCAGACCTCGGCCCATGATCGAAGGGTTCCCAACTGATGGGAGGTTCACCAGACGTCTGATGGTGCCTAGCACAGGAAAGGTTCGTGCATTTGGGGAGGCTGATTGCAACCCAGCAAAAAATTACGATCGGTTTACTGCTAAAAAATTGACTCCGTGCAAATGGGTAGGCTGACTCTGCAAGATTCAGTAGTTGACGTATCTGTAGAACCTATATGCTTACCAGTGCTAAAAGAAGCAAAATGATACCCCCTAGTGATTGTCTCATGCCAATAGAAGCCCATCGATTGGGAGACTCAAGCTTCATGAGGCACTAATTGGCTTGGTGCTGGGAGCTATATAGACCCTAGATTAAGTTGTAAATATTATTACTAACCACTGAATCCTAGTCAGTACCACTCCAGTCAATAAGCGTACTATGATCGTCCAGAGCAAGAGTAAATACATCAAACTATCATCAATAGCAGCTAGCTTTTGCACACAAGGATAGCTACGTTCCAAGATACACGTAGTGTGGTAACGCAAGTCAACACTCCACGGCGAATAGTGGCGAGGCAAAATCAGAACATGGGGTAGCGAGCTGTGAAAATAGCAGATCCAAAAATGGCAAGAAACAAGGACAAAAAACAATGGGGTAGCAGACACCCCACTTCGTCTAGTGTTAGGGCTACCACAGGTTCTCCTAGGGCAGCTGCCGCTCCATGCCATTCTTCTGCTTCGCTTCTGCCTGTTGGTCTGGCGTTTTCCTACGATGACAAAGCTTTGATCCATACGGATCAGTCGTCATCAGAATCGCTCTGAGTTAATCCCTGAAAAATCGCTTTGATCCATACGGGTCAGTCGTCGTCAGAATCGCTCTAAGTTAATCCCCGAAAACTCTTCGTCATGAGCCATGGCCACGCCGTCCCGAACTCCACCTTCACTCCTCACGTGAGGGCACCTCGAAGGAAACGCGAGCGGCGACCTTGGCAAACACGGATCCACCTTCTCTCCCTCTCACAAATTGATTGGTTCCTCGGTTAATCTTGCTCGCCATTTTTTTTGCACTTCTGGATTACGTGATTTTTTGAACTTTCCTTGTATTCAGTTTGATCTCGCGGTTATCATGGACACTGAGAGGCCCTCTGTGATTTTCTATTTGCGAGTTTGGGGAGCCGCTTGCCTCGACCTGTACCGTGGTTCGGTAATGGTTTTTGGTTGCATATTGATCTATTTGTCTGAACTTCTTGTATATCTCTGAACTTTTTTTATCTATTCGTGACCTTAGAGCCAAAAACTTTTGTTCAATCTTTTCAATGCATTCCTCCTGGGCGCACATGTATCAAATGGTTGTGCTCGTGTGCCTAATTTTTTGGATGCTGATTAGTCTATAAACACACACGTCTCTGGCCGAATTTGTTTTTTTTGGTTGCAGGTTGAGGGACATACCATGCGGCTGTCGCGCTTGGAGACTTCATTTATCTGTCCTCTGTCCGTGAGCATTCTTAGTTTGTATTCCCTTCATTCCTAAATATAAGTCTTTGTGAGATTTCACTATAAATACATATAGAGAAAGTGAGTGAATCAACACCTAAAGTGTATCTATATACATTCATATTTGGTTCATAATGAAATCTCTACAAAAACCTGTATTTAGGAACGGAGGGAGTACATGATCTTGCAAGTCACATTTGATTACATACTGGATTTAAATAGCTTTCGGTTGGAGCTTCTGATGATGAGTTCTTTGGCTATATGCACACTACTACTTGTACCAAAGTGACTTCTTGGAGTTGAGTTCCACCCTTGGTTACACTTGGCTATTATGTATTCCCTCTGTCCCATAATTTGTCCCATAATGTAACACGTTTTTTGACACTACACAAAAACCGTCTTACATTATGGGGCAGAGGGAGTAGTTACGTTGTTTGAAACTTTTTTTATACTATAAGAGCATGCGGCCGGGTATAGCAAGTCTTGCTCCCTATACGTCAATGTGACCGGTCACCCCTCAAATGCACGCATCCACAGTTGGATACTTCATATTCGGTACCCCAAATCCACGCTATCCATGCAACATGATGAACGAAACTACATAGATAACAAAACAAAGCAAAAAACAAAACATAGATCAACGAAATTATATAGGGGAATATATACATCGCAGTTCATCGGACCAAAATACACACAGTTTATCGCGGACAATCTAGGATCTAAACTAAAATAACTAAACAGGGACGAAGATGATTGGGGGAAATTACCATTTCCTCACCGGCACCTTCCCCTTGCAGTCATCGGTGCGTCTGTACCCCTTAGTGTTGGCGTCGGCGGTGAAAGGAACATCCTCGTCAGAGCTAGAGCCGTCAGAGAGGTCGGACTCCTCATCGGAGGAGATGACACCGGTCATGCTCCGGGCCGCACGCAACTACGCCTTGGCATACGGGCTGCCTATGATTTCGCCGCCTCCTCCGCGCTAGCCTTGCGCTTTTACTGCTCAATGGCGAGCCAGAGGGCTTTGGCGTTTTTGTGGCGGAGTCGCCATGTGTCGGTCTTCATCGACGTGAGGGAGCGGCAGAGCACTGTCGCGAGGAGCTAGTCCTCTAGATCCACTGGCGCGCACGCACGGTCCCGGCGTGCGGCCAATGCATCCCCACCGCTGCCACCTCCTTTGCCTGCTGCCATTCGGTGGCATGCAAAACATTCCTCCGATTCGCGTGTCCATGTCCTGGCCAGCACCGGCACGGGCACGAGTACCTAGTGGTGGTGCGTCCTGCTCGCTACGTGTGTGGTCTAGCCTCTAGCCTCTAGTTATATCTAATCTGGCCGGTGCGTCCTGCTGGCTGCGTGGCAGTGGAGATCAGTGGCGGTACCGTGCACACTGTTAGAAGGGATAGAGGGATTGGCGGAATATGATGGATGTATTATTGAGCCTCGAGAGCGAGTATATATTGAGTGCAAGACTTGGAGGGCAAGAAGCCTCTCTGGGAGATATGGTAGGAGACAAATTACAAATCCTAGACTACCAAATACATGTATCCCAAATATATCTCTAACATCCCCCGCGGTCGTAGTGGTAGCGTTGCGAACAACGGGAGCGTCGCAGACGATCAGACTAGAAACGTGTGGGTGTTGCCAGCACCAGGCATGCGTAGATGGACAAAGACGAAGTTGATGAAGCGCCGCAC
>NC_053022.1:15542994-15605510 GCF_003073215.2 Triticum urartu | reverse complement strand
GTTCCGAACGGGCCCTAAGCTTTGCTTTGCTGGGAAGAAGAGGAGGCAGCAGGGAGCGCGAGAGCTATGTTTCGCCTCAAGCGAGCTGTAGGATGGGCCGGCCCAATAACGTGGAACCATCTCTGGTTTGGGCCAATTTTAGAAGGTTCCAGGCGGAGTTTTTCTTTTCCATTTTACTTTTTCTGTGTTTTTATTTACAGTTTTTATTAAGTTTTTTTCAGGAAAATTTCCAATCTATTTATGTTCAATCATAACAGTACAACAAATAGCATAAATAGAAAAAAATACATCCAGATCCATAGACCTCCTAGAGACAACTACAAGCACAGAAACGAGCCGAAAACCCGACGCCATCATCGCCCCTCCCTCGTTGGATCCGGGCAAAACTTATTGTAGTAAACAGTCAGGAAGTCGTCGTGCAAAGGCCCCGTCGGACCAACGCCGCAAAACAGAAACCTCCGTCGATGAAGAGTAGCATATATCAGAAGGATTTAACCTAAAGACATGCAAACGTAGACGAACTATGACCAGATCCGAGCAAAACCATCAAGGACAGATTTATCGAAGACACACCTCCACACGCTCACCGCCGATGCTAGACACACCATCGGGACATGGGCTGGGCGGGGTGAACCTTATTCCATCTTCAAGGAGCCGTTGCCGTTTTGTCTTCCTGAGCAGGACACAAACCATAACAAAATAGAAGGAACATCTGAAAATAGAGCCCTCTTGCCGGCAAAGGACGGGATCCGTGACGGCGCCATGGCCCTAAGGCCATCGGAGATATTTCTGGTTTGTCTTTCTTTTTTCAAACACATGTTTACTTTTTTAATACATGTTACACATTTTTTCTATGCATGTGGAACATTCTTTGATACACGTTGAACATTTTTCAAATGCATAATGAATATTTTTTCAAATATAAGTTTGAACATTCTCGAATACGTGCTAAACATTTTATAAATACATGCTCAACATTTTTTTTGGATGATACGCAACATTTTCTCAAAATTATGTAAACATTTTCTATGCTGTATACAATGTTTTAAAAACATCAAGAACAGTTTTTCCAAACGTGTAAACATTTTTTTCTAAAATGTCATGATCATTTTTGTAATTTCTACTGGACGTTTTTAAACGTTTGGTGGACAATTTTTTACGATAAATAAAATTTTTTCAAAATTTTCATGACCATTTTTTAAATATGTACGAATATTTTGAAAATGTCATGGATATATTTTGGAATGGTATGAATATTTTGCATGCAGCAAAAGAGTGGCACTATGTGTCGCCTGTAGCGAGCTAGATGCCCTAGTCGCCTACAGCGTTCCCACTTTATAAGCCAGTCCCAACATCACAACAAAAGCGCACGTTCCCATTCGGCAGAATATAGCGCAAGGTTTTCTCCACTCTACTATTTCGTTTTTGTTGAGAGGAAAATGAATCAAGTATCTTCTTTACTAGATGGCATCTGCTATTTATACAAGGGAAAGGACACCATTGGAAAAGGTGTCTATTCAAAGGAGGTGCCTGTTCGGCAGGAACCGACACGGCAGTTTTACAACTGCCTGTGGTTAGTACAAGCAGGGATTAATCCCATAATTAACACATGGTTAATTAATTCTAACACTCTCCTTAATCAATGCTTGATCTTGTGAGCAGACATCATCTTGATAAAGTTTCCTTCAAAACCCCATGGGAAAAAAAATGAGGATAGAGGTGTTTGATATGTTGCCAAAACTCCTTCAAACCCAGTAGGAACAATAAGGAGAAAAATGCCACAACATATAATGATTATTGTCTGTTTAACTCAATATGAGAAAAATCCATAGAATTAAAGGACAATAAGTATGTCGTATATACTTTCTTAAAAACCCCGGTTTTCAGAAAATATGACATATGGTCTTGTGTTGATATTACCTCATTAAAAACCTTTATGAGAACCTATAAAGTAAACTCATGAAGGGAAAAAGAGTATAATATGATGCTTTTAACATGAACAATTCAGGAAGATACTCCCCTTGACTCTTGCATATTCCAAAGTCATCATATTGTTGGGGAACGTTGCAGAAAACAAAATTTTTCTCTACGTTTCACCAAGATCTATCTATGGAGTCTTCTAGCAACGAGAGGGGAGTGCATCTACATACCCTTGTAGATCGCGAGCGGAAGCGTTCAAGAGAACATGGATGATGGAGTCGTACTCGCCGTGATCCAAATCACCGATGACCAAGTGTCGAATGGACGGCACCTCCGCATTCAACACACGTACGGAGCGGATGACGTCTCCTCCTTCTTGATCCAGCAAGGTGGAAGGAGAGGTTGACGGAGATCCAGCAGTACGACGGCGTGGTGGTGGATGCAGCAGTGATCGCAGGAGGGTTTCGCCGAGCTTCTGCGAGAGGGAGAGGTGTAGCAGGGGAGAGGGAGGCGCCAAGACATGGGGTGTGGTGCCCTCCCTCCCCCCCCCCTTTATATAGGCCCCCTAGGGGGTGCGCCGGCCCTAGGAGATGGGATCTCCTAAGGGGGGCGGCGGCCAAAGGGGTGGAGTACCCCCCAAGGCAAGTGGAGGCGCCCCCTCCCCTAGGGTTCCCAACCCTAGGCGCATGGGGGGCGCATGGGGGGGCCCAAGGGGGGGCCCACCAGCCCACCAGGGGCTGGTTCCCCTCCCCACTTCAGCCCATGGGGCCCTCCGGGATGGATGGCCCCACCCGGTGGACCCCCGGGACCCATCCGGTGGTCCCGGTACAATACCGGTGACCCCGAATCTTTCCCGATGGCCGAAACTGCACTTCCTATATATAATTCTTCACCTCCGGACCATTCCGGAACTCCTCGTGACGTCCAGGATCTCATCCGGGACTCCGAACAACTTTCGGATTACTGCATACTAATATCTCTACAACCCTAGCGTCACCGAACCTTAAGTGTGTAGACCCTATGGGTTCGGGAGACATGTAGACATGACCGAGACGGCTCTCCGGCCAATAACCAATAGCGGGATCTGGATACCCATGTTGGCTCCCACATGCTCCTCGATGATCTCATCGGATGAACCACGACGTCGAGGATTCAAGCAACCCCGTATACAATTCCCTTTGTCAATCGGTATGTTACTTGCCCGAGATTCGATCGTCGGTATCCCAATACCTCGTTCAATCTCGTTACCGGCAAGTCACTTTACTCGTACCGTAATGCATGATCCCGTGACCAAACACTTGGTCACTTTTGAGCTCATTATGATGATGCATTACCGAGTGGGCCCAGAGATACCTCTCCGTCATACGGAGTGACAAATCCCAGTGTTGATCCGTGTCAACCCAACGGACACTTTCGTAGATACCCGTAGTATACCTTTATAGTCACCCAGTTACGTTGTGACGTTTGGTACACCCAAAGCACTCCTACGGTATCCGGGAGTTACACGATCTCATGGTCTAAGGAAAAGATACTTGACATTGGAAAAACTCTAGCAAACGAACTATACGATCTTGTGCTATGTTTAGGATTGGGTCTTGTCCATCACATCATTCTTCTAATGATGTGATCTCGTTATCAATGACATCCAATTTCCATAGTCAGGAAACCATGACTATCTGTTGATCAACGACCTAGTCAACTAGAGGCTTACTAGGGACATGTTGGTGTCTATGTATTCACACATGTATTACGATTTCCGGATAACACAATTATAGCATGAATAAAAGACAATTATCATGAACAAGGAAATATAATAATAATCCTTTTATTATTGCCTCTAGGGCATATTTCCAACAGTCTCCCACTTGCACTAGAGTCAATAATCTAGTTACATTGTGATGAATCGAACACCCATAGAGTTCTGGTGTTGATCATGTTTTGCCCTAGGGAGAGGTTTAGTCAACGGATCTGGGACATTCAGATCCGTATGTACTTTACAAATATCTATGTCTCTATCTTGAACATTTTCACGAATGGAGTTGAAGCGACGCTTGATGTGCCTGGTCTTCTTGTGAAACCTGGGCTCCTTGGCAAGTCCAATAGCTCCAGTGTTGTCACAGAAGAGTTTGATCGGCCCCGACGCATTGGGTATGACTCCTAGGTCGGTGATGAACTCCTTCACCCAAATTGCTTCATGCGCTGCCTCCGAGGCTGCCATGTACTCCGCTTCACATGTAGATCCCGCCACGACGCTCTGCTTGCAGCTGCACCAGCTTACTGCTCCACCATTCAACATATACACGTATCCGGTTTGTGACTTAGAGTCATCCAGATCTGTGTCGAAGCTAGCGTCGACGTAACCCTTTACGACGAGCTCTTCGTCACCTCCATAAACGAGAAACATGTCCTTAGTCCTTTTCAGCTACTTCAGGATATTCTTGACCGCTGTCCAGTGTTCCTTGCTGGGATTACTTTGGTGCCTTCCTACCAAACTTACGGCAAGGTTTACATCAGGTCTAGTACACAGCATGGCATACATAATAGACCCTATGGCTGAGGCATAGGGGATGACACTCATCTCTTCTATATCTTCTGCCGTGGTCGGACATTGAGCTGAGCTCAATTTCACACCTTGCAACACAGGCAAGAACCCCTTCTTAGACTGATCCATATTGAACTTCTTCAATATCTTATCAAGGTATGTGCTTTGTGAAAGACCTATGAGGCGTCTTGATCTATCTCTATAGATCTTGATGCCTAATATATAAGCAGCTTCTCCAAGGTCCTTCATTGAAAAACTCTTATTCAAGTAGGCCTTAATGCTGTCCAAAAGTTCTATATCATTTCCCATCAAAAGTATGTCATCTACATATAATATGAGAAATGCTACAGAGCTCCCACTCACTTTCTTGTAAACGCAGGCTTCTCCATAAGTCTGCATAAACCCAAACGCTTTGATCATCTCATCAAAGCGAATGTTCCAACTCCGAGATGCTTGTATTACGATTTCCGGATAATACAGTTATAGCATGAATAAAGACAATTATCATGAACAAAGAAATATAATAATAATGCTTTTATTATTGCCTCTAGGGCATATTTCCAACAGTCTCCCACTTGCACTAGAGTCAATAATCTAGTTACATTGTGATGAATCGAACACCCATGGAATTCTGGTGTTGATCATGTTTTGCCCTAGGGAGAGGTTTAGTCAACGGATCTGCTACATTCAGGTCCGTATGTACTTTACAAATCTCTATGTCTCCATCTTGAACATTTTCACGAATGGAGTTGAAGCGACGCTTGATGTGCCTTGTCTTCTTGTGAAACCTGGGCTCCTTGGCAAGTGCAATAGCTCCAGTGTTGTCACAGAAGAGTTTGATTGGCCCCGACGCATTGGGTATGACTCCTAGGTTGGTGATGAACTCCTTCACCCATATTGCTTCATGTGCTGCCTCCGAGGCTGCCATGTACTCCGCTTCACATGTAGATCCCACCATGATGCTCTGCTTGGAGCTGCACCAGCTCACTGCTCCACCATTCAACATATACACGTATCCGGTTTGTGACTTAGAGTCATCCAGATCTGTGTCGAAGCTAGCATCGACGTAACCCTTTACGACGAGCTCTTCGTCACCTCCATAAACGAGAAACATATCCTTGGTCCTCTTCAGGTACTTCAGGATATTCTTGACCGCTATCCAGTGTTCCATGACGGGATTACTTTGGTACCTTCCTACCAAACTTACGGCAAGGTTTACATCAGGTCTGGTACACAGCATGGCATACATAATAGATCCTATGGCTGAAGCATAGGGGATGACACTCATCTCTTCTTTATCTTTTGCCGTGGTCGGGCATTGAGCCGAGCTCAATCTCACACCTTGCAAAACAGGCAAGAACCCTTTCTTGGACTGATCCATTTTGAACTTCTTCAAAATCTTATCAAGGTATGTGCTTTGTGAAAGACCTATGAGGCGTCTTGATCTATCTCTATAGATCTTGATGCCTAATATATAAGCAGCTTCTCCAAGGTCCTTCATTGAAAAACTCTTATTCAAGTAGGCCTTGATGCTGTCCAAGAGTTCTATATCATTTCCCATCAAAAGTATGTCATCTACATATAGTATGAGAAATGCTACAGAGCTCCCACTCACTTTCTTGTAAACGCAGGCTTCTCCATAAGTCTGCGTAAACCCAAACGCTTTGATCATCTCATCAAAGCGAATGTTCCAACTCCGAGATGCTTGCACCAGCCCATAAATCGAGCGTTGGAGCTTGCACACCTTGTCAGCATTCTTAGGATCGACAAAACCTTCCGGCTGCATCATATACAATTCTTCCTTAAGGAAACCATTAAGGAATGCCGTTTTGACGTCCATTTGCCATATCTCATAATCGTAGAATGCGGCAATTGCTAACATGATTCGGACGGACTTCAGCTTCGCTACGGTGAGAAAGTCTCATCGTAGTCAACCCCTTGAACTTGTCGATAACCCTTAGCGACAAGCCGAGCTTTATAGATGGTCACATTACCATCCGCGTCTGTCTTCTTCTTAAAGATCCATTTATTTTCTATGGCTCGCCGTTCAACGGGCAAGTCAGTCAAAGTCCATACTTCGTTTTCATACATGGATCCTATCTCGGATTTCATGGCTTCTAGCCATTTGTCGGAATCCGGGCCCGCCATCGCTTCTTCATAGTTCGAAGGTTCACCGTTGTCTAACAACATGATTTCCAAGACAGGGTTGCCGTACCACTCTGGTGCGGAACGTGTCCTTGTGGACCTTCGAATTTCAGTAGGAGCTTGATCAGAAGTATCTTGATCATCATCATTAACTTCCTCTCTAGTCGGTGCAGGCACCTCAGAACATTTTCTTGAGTTGCGCCACTTTTCCGGTTCAAGAGGTAATACTTCATCAAGTTCTACTTTCCTCCTACTTACTTCTTTCGAGAGAAACTCTTTCTCTAGAAAGGATCCATTCTTGGCAACAAAGATCTTGCCTTCGGATCTGAGGTAGAAGATATACCCAATGGTTTCTTTAGGGTATCCTATGAAGACGCATTTTTCCGATTTGGGTTCGAGCTTTTCAGGTTGAAGTTTCCTGACATAAGCATCGCATCCCCAAACTTTTAGAAACGACAGCTTAGGTTTCTTCCCAAACCATAATTCAAACGGTGTCGTCTCAACGGATTTCGACGGAGCCCTATTTAAAGTGAATGCGGCAGTCTCTAAAGCATAGCCCCAAAAAGATAGCGGTAAATCGGCTAAGAGACATCATAGATCGCACCATATCTAATAGAGTGCGATTACGACGTTCGGACACACCACATTACGCTGAGGTGTTCCAGGCAGCGTGAGTTGTGAAACTATTCCACATTTTCTTAAGTGTGTACCAAATTCGTGACTCAAGTATTCTCCTCCACGATCTGATCGCAAAAACTTGATTTTTCTGTCACGTTGATTCTCAACCTCACTCTGAAATTCCTTGAACTTTTCAAAGGTTTCAGACTTGTGTTTCATTAAGTAGATATACCCATATCTACTCAAGTCATCAGTGAGGGTGAGAACATAACGATAGCCACCACGAGCCTCAACACTCATTGGACCGCACACATCAGTATGTATGATTTCCAGTAGGTTGGTTGCTCGCTCCATTGTTCCTGAGAATGAAGTCTTGGTCATCTTACCCATGAGGCATGGTTTGCACGTGTCAAATGATTCGTAATCAAGAGACTCTAAAAGTCCATCTGTATGAAGCTTCTTCATGCGTTTGACACCTATGTGACCAAGGCAGCAGTGCCACAAGTATGTGGGACTATCATTATCAACCTTACATCTTTTGGCATTCACACTATGAATATGTGTAGCATTACGCTCGAGATTCATTAAGAATAAACCATTCACCATAGGAGCATGACCATAAAACATATCTCTCATATAAATAGAACAACCATTATTCTCAGATTTAAATGAGTAGCCATCTCGTATTAAACAAGATCCTGATACAATGTTCATGCTCAAACTTGGCACTAAATAACAATTATTGAGGTTCAAAACTAATACCGTAGGTAAATGTAGAGGTAGCGTGCCGACGGCGATCACATCGACCTTGGAACCATTCCCGACGCGCATCGTCACCTCGTCCTTCGCCAATCTCCGCTTATTCCGCAGCTCCTGCTTTGAGTTACAAATGTGAGCAAATGCACCGGTATCAAATACCCATGAGCTACTACGAGTATTGGTAAGGTACACATCAATTACATGTATATCACATATACCTTTCGTTTTGCTGGCCTTCTTGTCCGCTAAGTATTTGGGGCAGTTCCGCTTCCAGTGACCACTTCCCTTGCAATAAAAACACTCAGTCTCGGGCTTGGGTCCATTCTTTGGCTTCTTCCCGGCAACTTGCTTGCCGGGCGCGGCAACTCCCTTGCCGTCCTTCTTGAAGTTCTTCTTACCCTTGCCTTTCTTGAACTTAGTGGTTTTATTCACCATCAACACTTGATGGTCCTTTTTGACTTCTACCTCTGCTGATTTCAGCATTGCAAATACTTCAGGAATGGTCTTTTCCATCCCCTGCATATTGAAATTCATCACAAAGCTCTTGTAGCTTGGTGGAAGCGACTGGAGGATTCTGTCAATGACCACGTCATCCGGGAGATTAACTCCCAGCTGAGTCAAGCGGTTATGTAACCCAGACATAGTGAGTATGTGCTCACTGACAGAACTATTTTCCTCCATCTTACAGCTGAAGAACTTGTCGGAGACTTCATATCTCTCGACCCGGGCATGAGCTTGGAAAACCATTTTAAGCTCTTTGAACATCACATATGCTTCGTGTCGCTCAAAACGCTTTTGGAGCCCCGGTTCTAAGCTGTAAAGCATGCCGCACTGAACAAGGGAGTAATCATCAGCACGTGCCTGCCAAGCGTTCATAACGTCTTGGTTCTGTAGGATGGGTGCATCACCTAGCGGTGCTAGTAGGACATAATCTTTCTTGGCAGCTATGAGGATGATCCTCAGGTTCCGGACCCAGTCCGTATAGTTGCTGCCATCGTCTTTCAGCTTGGTTTTCTCTAGGAACGCGTTGAAGTTGAGGACAACGTTGGCCATTTGATCTACAAGACATTCTGTAAAGATTTTAGACTAAGTTCATGATAATTAAGTTCATCTAGTCAAATTATTCAATGAACTCCCACTTAGATAGACATCCCTCCAGTCATCTAAGTATAACATGATCCGAGTTGACTAGGCCGTGTCCGATCATCATGTGAGACGGACTAGTCAACATCGGTGAACATCTTCATGTTGATCGTATCTTCTATATGACTCATGCTCGACCTTTCGGTCTTCTGTGTTCCGAGGCCATGTCTGTACATGCTAGGCTCGTCAAGTCAACCTAAGTGTATTGCGTGTGTAAATCTGTCTTACACCCGTTGTATGTGAACGTTGGAATCTATCACACCCGATCATCACGTGGTGCTTCGGAACAACGAATTGTCGCAACGGCGCACAGTTAGGGGGAACACTTTCTTGAAATTATTATGCGGGATCATCTTATTTACTGCCGTCGTTCTAAGTAAACAAGATTGACATGATATGGCCAATATCACATAGCTCCTTTGATCTCCATCTTGGGGCTCCATGATCATCTTGTCACCGGCATGACACCATGATCTCCATCATCATGATCTCCATCATCGTGTCTCCATGAAGTTGCTCGCCAACTATACTTCTACTACTATGCTAACGCGTTTAGCAATAAAGTAAAGTAATTTACATGGCGTTCAATGACACGCAGGTCATACAAAAAAATAAAGACAACTCCTATGGCTCCTGCCGGTGTCATACTCATCGACATGCAAGTCGTGATTCCTATTACAATAACATGAAATCTCATACATCACATATATATCATTCATCATTCATCACAACTTTGGCCATATCATATCACAAAGCACTTGCTGCAAAAACAAATTAGACGTCCTCTAATTGTTTGCAAGTTTTACGTGGCTGAATAGGGTTCTAGCAAGAACGTTTCTTACCTATGTAAAGCCACAACGTGATGTGTCAACTTCTATTTACCCTTCATAAGGACCCTTTTCATCGAATCCACTCCAACTAAAGTGGGAGAGACAGATACCCGCCAGCCACCTTATGCAACTAGTGCAATGTCAGTCGGTGGAACCGGTCTCACGTAAGCGTACATGTAAGGTTGGTCCGGGCCGCTTCATCCCACAATACCGTTGAATCAAGATAAGACTAGTAGCGGCAAGAAAGTTGACAACATCAACGCCCACAACAAATTGTGTTCTACTCGTGCAAGAGAACTACGCATAGACCTAGCTCATGATGCCACTGTTGGTGAACGTTGCAAAAAACAAAAATTTTCCTACGGTTTCACCAAGATCCATCTAGGAGTTCATCTAGAAACGAGTGATCGGATTGCATCTACATACCTTTGTAGATCACGCGCGGAAGCGTTCAAAGAACGGGGATGAGGAAGGCGTACTCGACGTGATCCAAATCACCGGAGATCCTAGCGCCGAACGGACGGCACCTCTGCGTTCAACACACGTACGGTCAGCGTAACGTCTCCTCCTTCTTGATCCAGCAAGGGGGAGAAGAGGTTGAGGAAGATGGCTCCAGCAGCAGCACGACGGCATGGTGGTGATGGAGCTGCAGTACTCCGGCAGGGCTTCGCCAAGCTCTATGGAGGAG
The DNA here is from genome assembly GCF_003073215.2 of Triticum urartu. NCBI lineage: Eukaryota > Viridiplantae > Streptophyta > Magnoliopsida > Poales > Poaceae > Triticum > Triticum urartu. The sequence goes on along the minus strand of NC_053022.1, from coordinate 15,594,865 downwards.
GAGGATGTGTTGGAGAGGGAGAGGGAGGCACCAAAGGCGTGGTATGAGAGGCCCTCCTTCCCCCACTATATATAGGGAGCCTAGGGGGGCGCCGGCCCTAGGAGATGCAATCTCCTAGGGGGGCGGCGGCCAAGGGAGAATCCCTCCTCCCCAAGGCACCTAGGAGGTGCCTTCCCCCTTTAGGACTCTTCCTTTCTTGATCTCTTGGCGCATGGGCCTCTTGGGGCTGGTGCCCTTGGCTCATACAGGCCAAGGAGCACACCCCTACAGCCCATGTGCCCCCCAGGGCAGGTGGCCCCACCCGGTGGACCCCCGGGACCCTTCTGGTGGTCCCGGTACAATACCGGTGACCCCGAAACTTGTCCCGACGGCCGAAATAGCACTTCCTATATATAATTCTTTACCTCCGGACCATTTCGGAACTCCTCGTGATGTCTAGGATCTCATCTGGGACTCCGAACAACTTTCGGGTTACTGCATACTTATATCTCTACAACCCTAGCGTCACCGAACCTTAAGTGTGTAGACCCTACGGGTTCGGGAGACATGTAGACATGACCGAGATTGCTCTCGGTCAATAACCAACAGCGGGATCTGGATACCCATGTTGGCTCCCACATGCTCCTCGATGATCTCATCGGATGAACCACGATGTCGAGGATTCAAGCAACCCCGTATACAATTCCCTTTGTCAATCGGTATGTTACTTGCCCGCTACTTGCCCGAGATTCGATCGTCGGTATCCCAATACCTTGTTCAATCTCGTTACCGGAAAGTCACTTTACTCGTACCATAATGCATGATCCCGTGACCAGACACTTGGTCACTTTGAGCTCATAATGATGATGTATTACCGAGTGGGCCCAGTGATACCTCTCCGTCATACGGAGTGACAAATCCTAGTCTTGATCCGTGTCAACCCAACAGACACTTTCGGAGATACCCGTAGTATACCTTTATAGTCACCCCGTTACGTTGTTACGTTTGGTACACCCAAAGCACTCCTACGGTATCCGGGAGTTACATGATCTCATGGTCTAAGGAAAAGATACTTGACATTGGAAAAACTCTAGCAAACGAACTATACGATCTTATGCTATGTTTAGGATTGGGTCTTGTCCATCACATCATTCTCCTAATGATGTGATCCCGTTATCAATGACATCCAATGTCCATAGTCAGGAAACCATAACTATCTGTTGATCAACGAGCTAGTCAACTAGAGGCTTACTAGGGACATGTTGGTGTCTATTATTCACACATGTATTACGATTTCCGGATAACACAATTATAGCATGAATAAAGACAATTATCATGAACAAGGAAATATAATAATGCTGCTTTTATTATTGCCTCTAGGGCATATTTCCAACAGAACCTGGATGCTCATATTGGCTCCTAGATATTCTACGAAGATCTTTTATCGGTTAGACCGCATAACAAAATACGTTGTTCCCTTTGTCATCGGTATGGTACTTGCCCGAGATTCGATCGTTGGTATCTCAATACCTAGTTCAATCTCGTTACCGGCAAGTCTCTTTACTCGTTCCGTAATACATCATCTCACAACTAACTCATTAGTTGCAATGCTTGCAAGGCTTATGTGATGTGCATTACCGAGAGGTCCCAGAGATACCTCTCCGACAATCGGAGTGACAAATCCTAATCTCGAAATACGCCAACCCAACATGTACCTTTGGAGACACCTGTAGAGCACCTTTATAATCACCCAGTTATGTTGTGACGTTTGGTAGCACACAAAGTGTTCCTCCGGCAAACGGGAGTTGCATAATCTCATAGTCATAGGAACATGTATAAGTCATGAAGAAAGCAATAGCAACATACTAAACGATCGGGTGCTAAGCTAATGGAATGGGTCATGTCAATCAGATCATTCTCTTAATGATGTGATCCCATTAATCAAATAACAACTCATTGTTCATGGTTAGGAAACATAACCATATTTGATTAACGAGCTAGTCAAGTAGAGGCATACTAGTGACACTCTGTTTATCTATGTATTCACACATGTATTATATTTCCGGTTAATACAATTCTAGCATGAATAATAAACATTTATCATGAAATAAGGAAATAAATAATAACTTTATTATTGCCTCTAGGGCATATTTCCTTCAGTCTCCCACTTGCACTAGAGTCAATAATCTAGATTACACAATAATGATTCTAACACCCATGGAGCCTTGTTGCTGATCATGTTTTGCTCGTGGAAGAGGCTTAGTCAATGGGTCTGCTATATTCAGATCCGTATGTATCTTGCAAATCTCTATGTCTCCCACCTGGACTAGATCCCGGATGGAATTGAAGCATCTCTTGATGTGCTTGGTTCTCTTGTGAAATCTGGATTCCTTTGCCAAGGCAATTGCACCAGTATTGTCACAAAAGATTTTCATTGGACCCGATGCACTAGGTATGACACCTAGATCGGATATGAACTCCTTCATCCAGACTCCTTCATTTGCTGCTTCCGAAGCAGCTATATATTCCGCTTCACACGTAGATCCCGCCACGACGCTTTGTTTAGAACTGCACCAACTGACAGCTCCACCGTTTAATATAAACACGTATCCGGTTTGCGATTTAGAATCGTCCGGATCAGTGTCAAAGCTCGCATCAACGTAACCATTTACGATGAGCTCTTTGTCACCTCCATAAACGAGAAACATATCCTTAATCCTTTTCAGGTATTTCAGGATGTTCTTGACCTCCTAGATTACTTTGGTACCTCCCTGCTAGACTTATAGCAAGGCACACATCGGGTCTGGTACACAGCACTGCATACATGATAGAGCCTATGGCTGAAGCATAGGGAACATCTTTCATTTTCTCTCTATCTTCTGCAGTGGTCGGGCATTGAGTCTTACTCAACTTCACACCTTGTAACACAGGCAAGAACCCTTTCTTTGCTTGATCCATTTTGAACTTCTTCAGAACTTTGTCAAGGTATGTGCTTTGTTAAAGTCCAATTAAGGTTCTTGATCTATCTCTATAGATCTTAATGCCTAATATGTCAGCAGCTTCACCGAGGTCTTTCATTGAAAAACTCTTATTCAAGTATCCCTTTATGCTATCCAGAAATTCTATATCATTTCCAATTAGTAATATGTCATCCACATATAATATCAGAAATGCTACAGAGCTCCCACTCACTTTCTTGTAAATACAGGCTTCTCCAAAAGTCTGTATAAAACCAAATACTTTGATCACACTATCAAAGCGTTTATTCCAACTCCGAGAGGCTTGAACCTATCCATAAATGGATCGCCGGAGCTTGCACACTTTGTTAGCTCCCTTTGGATCGATAAAACCTTCTGGTTGCATCATATACAACTCTTCTTCCAGAAATCCATTCAGGAATGCAGTTTTGACATCCATCTGCCAAATTTCATAATCATAAAATGTGCCAATTGCTAACATGATTCGGACAGACTTAAGCATCTCTACGGGTGAGAAGGTCTCATCGTAGTCAATCCCTTGAACTTGCCGAAAACCTTTTGCGACAAGTCGAGCTTTGTAGACAGTAATATTACCGTCAGCGCCAGTCTTCTTCTTGAAGATCCATTTATTCTCAATTGCTTGCCGATCATTGGGCAAGTCAACCAAAGTCCATACTTTGTTCTCATACATGGATCCCATCTCAGATTTCATGGCTTCAAGCCATTTTGCGGAATCTGGGCTCACCATCGCTTCTTCATAGTTCATAGGTTCATCATGATCTAGTAGCATGACTTCCAGAACAGGATTACCGTACCACTCTGGCGCGGATCTCACTCTGGTTGATCTACGAGGTTCAGTAGTATCTTTTTCTGAAGTTTCATGATCATTATCATTAGCTTCCTCACTAATTGGTGTAGGTGTCACAGAAATAGGTTTCTGTGATGTACTACTTTCCAATAAGGAAGTAGGTAAAGTTACCTCGTCAAGTTCTACTTTCCTCCCACTCACTTCTTTCGAGAGAAACTCCTTCTCCAGAAAGTTTCCGAATTTAGCAACAAAAATCTTGCCTTCGGATCTGTGATAGAAGGTGTATCCAATAGTTTCCTTTGGATATCCTATGAAGACACATTTCTCCGATTTGGGTTTGAGCTTATCAGGATGAAACTTTTTCACATAAGCATCACAACCCCAAACTTTAAGAAACGACAACTTTGGTTTCTTGCCAAACCACAGTTCATAAGGCGTCGTCTCAATGGATTTAGATAGTGCCCCTTTTTTAACGTGAATGCAGCTGTCTCTAATGCATAACCCCAAAACGATATTGGTAGATCGGTAAGAGACATCATAGACTGCACCTATATCTAATAAAGTACGGTTATGATGTTCGGACACACCATTACATTATGGTGTTCCAGGTGGCGTGAGTAGTGAAACTATTTCACATTGTTTTAACTGAAGACCAAACTCGTAACTCAAATATTTTACCTCTGCGATCATATCGTAGAAACTTTTATTTTCTTGTTACGATGATTTTCCACTTCACTCTGAAATTCTTTGAACTGTTCAAATCGTTTCAGACTTGTGTTTCATTAAGTAGATATACCCATATCTGCTTAAGTCATCTGTGAAGGTGAGAAAATAACGATATCCGCCACGAGCCTCAACATTCATCGGACCACATACATCTGTATGTATGATTTCCAACAAATTTTTGCTCTCTCCATAGTACCGGAGAACGGTGTTTTTGTCATCTTCCCATGAGGCAAGGTTCGCAAGTACCAAGTGATTCATAATCAAGTGGTTCCAAAAGTCCATCAGTATGGAGTTTCTTCATGCGCTTTACACCGATATGACCTAAACGGCAGTGCCACAAATAAGTTGCACTATCATTATCAACTCTGCATCTTTTGGCTTCAACATTATGAATATGTGTATCACTACTATCGAGATTCATAAAAATAGACCACTCTTCAAGGGTGCATGACCATAAAAGATATTACTCATATAAATAGAACAACCATTATTCTCTGATTTAAATGAATAACCGTCTCGCATCAAACAAGATCCAGATATAATGTTCATGCTCAACGCTGGAACCAAATAACAATTATTTAGGTCTAATACTAATCCCGAAGGTAGATGTAGAGGTAGCGTGCCGACCGATCACATCGACTTTGGAACCATTTCCCACGCGCATCGTCACCTCGTCCTTAGCCAATCTTCGCTTAATCCGTAGTCCCTGTTTCGAGTTGCAAATATTAGCAACAGAACCAGTATCAAATACCCAGGTGCTACTGCGAGCATTAGTAAGGTACACATCAATAACATGTATATCACATATACCTTTGTTCACCTTGCCATCCTTCTTATCCGCCAAATACTTGGGGCAGTTCCGCTTCCAGTGACCAGTCTGCTTGCAGTAGAAGCACTCAGTTTCAGGCTTAGGTCCAGGTTTGGGTTTCTTCTCTTGAGTAGCAACTTGCTTGCTGTTCTTTTTTGAAGTTCCCCTTCTTCTTCCCTTTGCCCTTTTTCTTGAAACTAGTGGTCTTGTTGACCATCAACACTTGATGCTCCTTCTTGATTTCTACCTCCGCAGCTTTCAGCATTGCGAAGAGCTCGGGAATAGTCTTATTCATCCCTTGCATATTATAGTTCATCACGAAGCTCTTGTAGCTTGGGTGGCAGTGATTGGAGAATTCTGTCAATGAGCAATCATCTGGAAGATTAACTCCCAATTGAATCAAGTGATTATTATACCCAGACATTTTGAGTATATGCTCACTGACAGAACTGTTCTCCTCCATCTTGCAGCTATAGAACTTATTGGAGACTTCATATCTCTCAATCCGGGCATTTGCTTGAAATATTAACTTCAACTCCTGGAACATCTCATATGCTCCATGACGTTCAAAACGTCGTTGAAGTCCCGATTCTAAGCCGTAAAGCATGGCACACTGAACTATCGAGTAGTCATCAGCTTTGCTCTGCCAGACGTTCATAACATCTGGTGTTGCTCCAGCAGCAGGCCTGGCACCCAGCGGTGCTTCCAGGACGTAATTCTTCTGTGCAGCAATGAGGATAATCCTCAAGTTACGGACCCAGTCCATGTAATTGCTACGCATTAAAATTCAACGGAACAACAGCACGGGCCATCTATCTACAATCAAACATAATAAGCAAGATACTATCAGGTACTAAGTTCATGATAAATTTAGGTTCAATTAATCATATTACTTAAAGAACTCCCACTTAGATAGACATCCCTCTAATCCTCTAAGTGATTACGTGATCCAAATCAACTAAACCATGTCCGATCATCACGTGAGATGGAGTAGTTTCATTGGTGAACATCACTATGTTGATCATATCTACTATATGATTCATGCTCGACCTTTCGGTCTCCGTGTTCCGAGGCCATATCTGTATATGCTTGGCTCGTCAAGTATAACCTGAGTATTCCGCGTGTGCAACTGTTTTGCACCCGTTGTATTTGAACGTAGAGCCTATCACACCCGATCATCACGTGGTGTCTCAGCACGAAGAACTTTCGCAACGGTGCATACTCAGGGAGAACACTTCTTGATAATTTAGTGAGAGATCATCTTATAATGCTACCGTCAATCAAAGCAAGATAAGATGCATAAAAGATAAACATCACATGCAATCAATATAAGTGATATGATATGGCCATCATCATCTTGTGCTTGTGATCTCCATCTTCGAAGCACCGTCATGATCACCATCGTCACCGGCGTCGACACCTTGATCTCCATCGTAGCATCGTTGTCGTCTCGCCAATCTTATGCTCACGACTATCGCTACCGCTTAGTGATAAAGTAAAGCATTACAGCGTGATTGCATTGCATACAATAAAGCGACAACCATATGGCTCCTGCCAGTTGCCGATAACTCGGTTACAAAACATGATCATCTCATACAATAAAATTTAGCATCATGTCTTGACCATGTCACATCACAACATGCCCTGCAAAAACAAGTTAGACGTCCTCTACTTTGTTGTTGCAAGTTTTACGTGGCTGCTACGGGCTTAAGCAAGAACCAATCTTACCTACGCATCAAAACCACAACGATAGTTTGTCAAGTTGGTGCTGTTTTAACCTTCGCAAGGACCGGGCGTAGCCACACTCGGTTCAACTAAAGTTGGAGAAACTGTCACCCGCTAGCCACCTTTGTGCAAAGCACGTTGGGAGAACCGGTCTCGCGTAAGCGTACGCGTAATGTCGGTCCGGGCCGCTTCGTCCAACAATACCGCCGAACCAAAGTATGACATGCTGGTAAGCAGTATGACTTATATCGCCCACAACTCACTTGTGTTCTACTCGTGCATATAACATCAACATAAAACCTAGGCTCGGATGCCACTGTTGGGGAACGTAGTAATTTCAAAAAATATCCTACGCACACGCAAGATCATGGTGATGCATAGCAACGAGAGGGGAGAGTGTATCTACGTACCCTTGTAGACCGCAGCGGAAGCGTTAGCAACGCGGTTGATGTAGTCGTACGTCTTCACGGCCCGACCGATCAAGTACCGAATACGGCACCTCCGAGTTCTAGCACACGTTCAGCTCGATGACGATCCCCGGACTCCGATCCAGCAAAGTGTCGGGAAAGTTCCGTCAGCACGACGGCGTGGTGACGATCTTGATGTACTACCGTCGCAGGGCTTCGCCTAAGCACCGCTACAATATTATCGAGGACTATGGTGGAAGAGGGCACCGCACACGGCTAAGAATATGATCACGTGGATCAACTTGTGTCTAGGGGTGCCCCCTGCCCCCGTATATAAAGGATCAAGGGGGGTGCGGCCGGCCAGGAGGAGGGCGCGCCAGGAGGAGTCCTACTCCCACCGGGAGTAGGATTCCCCCCCTTTCCTAGTTGGAATAGGATTCGGGAGGGGAAAGAGGAGAGAGAGAAGGAAGGGGGGGCGCCGCCCCCCTCTCCTTGTCCTATTCGGACTAGGGAGGGAGGGGCGCGCGGCCCAGCCCTGGCCACCTCTCCTCTCTTCCACTAAAGCCCACTAAGGCCCATATACCTCCCAGGGGGTTCCGGTAACCTCCCGGTACTCCGGTAAAATCCCGATTTCACCCGGAACACTTCCGATATCCAAATATAGGCTTCCAATATATCAATCTTTATGTCTCGACTATTTCGAGACTCCTCGTGATGTCCTTGATCACATCTGGGACTCCGAACAAACTTCGGTACATCAAAACTCATAAACTCATAATATAACTGTCATCGAAACCTTAAGCGTGCGGACCATACGGGTTCGAGAACAATGTAGACATGACCGAGACACGTCTCCGGTCAATAACCAATAGCGGAACCTGGATGCTCATATTGGCTCCTACATATTCTACGAAGATCTTTTATCGGTTAGACCGCATAACAACATACGTTGTTCCCTTTGTCATCGGTATGTTACTTGCCCGAGATTCGATCGTCGGTATCTCAATACCTAGTTCAATCTCGTTACCGGCAAGTCTCTTTACTCGTTCCGTAATACATCATCTCACAGCTAACTCATTAGTTGCAATGCTTGCAAGGCTTATGTGATGTGCATTACCGAGAGGGCCCAGAGATACCTCTCCGACAATCGGAGTGACAAATCCTAATCTCGAAATACGCCAACCCAACATGTACCTTTGGAGACACCTGTAGAGCACCTTTATAATCACCCAGTTACGTTGTGATGTTTGGTAGCGCACAAAGTGTTCCTCCGGCAAATGGGAGTTGCATAATCTCATAGTCATAGGAACATGTATAAGTCATGAAGAAAGCAATAGCAACATACTAAACGATCGGGTGCTAAGCTAATGGAATGGGTCATGTCAATCAGATTATTCACCTAATGATGTGATCCCGTTAATCAAATAACAACTCTTTGTCTATGGTTAGGAAACATAACCATCTTTGATTAACGAGCTAGTCAAGTAGAGGCATACTACTGACACTCTGTTTGTCTATGTATTCACACATGTATTATGTTTCCGGTTAATACAATTCTAGCATGAATAATAAACATTTATCATGATATAAGGAAATAAATAATAACTTTATTATTGCCTCTAGGGCATATTTCCTTCATGTATTGCACCTCATGAAAATATAATTGTGAAAGATAATGATACTTCTTATGATCTTGAAAATCTTTTTGGCACTTGCTTGGAAGAATATGAAAATTGCTATACTATTGGTGCTATCCATACTATTAATGATGAGAGTGATTATGCTTATGATATGAAAAGGAACAAGCTTGGGGATGCTATGTTTGATGAAGATGATGTTTTTGAGAATATATTTGCTGCAATTAATGTTTGTCCCAAGCTTGGGGATGCCACGTTTAATGAAGATGATATTTTTAGTCTCCCAAGTTTTGATATGCAAATTTATAATGATGATAGCAAGCCTCCTACTTATGATGATTATTGTGATGATATTTATGCTATAAAAAAAGTGATTATGTTTATAAAACTTGTCATGATTATGGTTACCCCTTTTCTAAACGTTACTCTTTTAATGTGGAAACAATTTATAGTATTCGAGTTTCTTATGATACTCCCACTATTCCGAATGAGAAGAATTTTGCTTATGTGGAGAGTAATAAAATTTCTATGCTTGTAGATCATGAAAAGAATGCTTTAGGTGCTGGTTATATTGTTGAATTCATTCATGATGCTACTAAAAATTATTATGAGGGAGGAATATATGCTTGTAGGAATTGCAATAATATCAAGTTTCTCTCTATGTGCTTAAAATTTTGAAGTTATGCTTGTTTTACCTTCCTATGCAAGTTGATTCTTATTCCCACAAGTTGTTTGCTCACAAAATCCCTATTCATAGGAAGTGTGTTAGACTTAAATTTGCTAGTCATATTCTTCATGATGCTCTCTTTATGTTACAATTCTTATCTTTTATGTGAGCATCGTTGAAATCATCATGCCTAGCTAGGGGCGTTAAACGATAGCGCTTGTTGGGAGGCAATCCAACTTTATTTTTGTTCCTTACTTTTTGCTCCTGTTTAGTAATAAATAATTTATATAGCCTCTGTTATGATTGATTTTTTATGTTTTAATTAGTGTTTGTGCCAAATAGAACCGTTGGGAAGACTTGGGGAAAGTCTTGTTGATCTTGCTGTAAAAAACAGAAACTTTAGCGCTCACGAGAATTGCTGCCATTTTTTATTGGAGAGTGATGTTTAGTTAATTATTTTTGAAGATGATTAATAGATAAATTACTCACGTCCAGCAATTTATTTGACAATTTTATGAGTTACAGAAGTTTGCGTTAGTCACAGATTACTACATACTCTTCTGTTTATGACAGATTCTGTTTTCTATGTGTTGTTTACTTATTTTGATGAATCTATGGCTAGTAAAAGAGTTTATAAACCATATAGAAGTTGGAATACAGTAGGTTTAACACCAATATAAATAAAGAATGAGTTCATTACAGTACCTTGAAGTGGTGTTTTGTTTTATTTCGCTAACGGAGCTTACGAGTTTTCTGCTAAGTTTTGTGTTGTGAAGTTTTCAAGTTTTGGGTAAAGATTCAATGGACTATGGAATAAGGAGTGACAAGAGCCTAAGCTTGGGGATGCCCAAGGCACCCCAAGGTAATATTCAAGGACAATCAAGAGCCTAAGCTTGGGGATGCCCTGTAAGGCATCCCCTCTTTCGTCTTCGTTCATCGGTAACTTTACTTGGAGCTATATTTTTATTCGCCACATGATATGTGTTTTTCTTGGAGCGTCATTTTATTTTATTTAGTTTTGCTTTCTTCTTGAATAAAATACCAAGATATGAAATTATTAAATGTTAGAGAGTCTTCACATGGTTGCATAATTATTCGACTACTCATTGATCTTCACTTATATCTTTTTGGAGTAGTTTGTCATTTGCTCTAGTGCTTCACTTATATCTTTTAGAGCACGGTGGTGGTTTTATTTTATATAAATAGACGAACTATCTTGCTTCACTTATATTATTTTTAGAGTCCTTTAGAGCAGCATGGTAGTTTGTTTTGGTTATGAAATTAGTCCTAATATGATGGGCATCAAAGAGGGATATAATAAAAACTTTCATATAAGTGCATTGAATACTAAGAGAAGTTTGATACTTGATGATTGTTTGGAGATATGGAGATAGTGATATCAAAGTTGTTCTAGTTGGGTAGTTGTGAATTTGAGGAATACTTGTGTTGAAGTTTGCAAGTCTCGTAGCATGCACGTATGGTAAACGTTGTGTAACAAATTTAAAACATGAGGTGTTATTTGATTGTCTTCCTTATGAGTGGCGGTCGGGGACGAGCGATGGTCTTTTCTTACCAATCTATCCCCCTAGGAGCATGCGTGTAATGCTTGGTTTTTGATGACTTGTAGATTTTTGCAATAAGTATGTGAGTTCTTTATGACTAATGTTGAGTCCATGGATTATACGCACTCCTACCCATCCATCATTGCTAGCCTCCACTACTAGGAAAAACACTACTAGTAGCGTTGGTTTTTTGCATACTAGTAGCGCGGGGTACCGCGCTACTACTACGATGCTACAGCTATTTTTTAGCAGTAGCGCGTTTTTTAACCCGCGCTACAGCTAAAAAGTTAGTAGTATTGCCTGCCACCCACGCTACTACTATTCTTAGCCAGTGTTACTACTATCTAAGTAATAGTAGCGCACAATTTTACCCCGCTACTACTATGTAAGTACTAGTAGCGCTCCATTTTGTCCAAATTCTAATGCTAGCTAATTACAAATTTAAAAAAATAGAAGCAATATTCATGGATGGAAATGAAGACATGTCTAGTGCAAAGGTCACATAACCATCTTAGCACTTGCAGCATTCTTGGATGCAACGTTGAACATCTCAAATCGAAAAGATCACGTGATCCCATTTAACATCAGACGCAAACAACCAGACCACTTCTCTAGATGTATCTACCAAGCCTCGAAGTTCAAACTCCGGTGGATCCGAACCCTCCCTCGCCCCGGACGATGGCGTTAGCGTTGAGGTCCTCCACCTCGGCGACCTCTGGCATCACAATCACCTGGACGATCATCTGCGCGATGCAGTCTCCGGGCTTCATGGCAAAGTCCACCAGGCTATGGTAGTCATGCGTTATCTCTCCTGCTTGAAGAACGTTTCCGGTGGTTAAAGAGCGTTTCGGGTGGGTCACCGTACCTGCAAAAAGGTGAAGACAATATCAACGATCGTATCAACCGGCGGCATCAAATGATCATTACTGCGCAAAAGATTTTCGTTGTGACTAGTTGTTGCTAAACCAAAAACATTTGAAATTTTAGAAGCATGGATGCAATGCAGTGTATGTACATTACCTGTGCGTTAACGCACAGAACAACAATATGAGTTGTTCAGCATGGGTTCATTTGGCACTATCATGACTGTACAATAGAGATAAGCAAACCCTCTTTATCTTCTTCAGCAATCGATTAAGGTTGTCAAAGATAATTACACAGTTAACTGGCAACCATGCCAGTACACATCATACAAAAGACAATTTGAATTAAATTTGCTACATGTAGAAATAGCAAGTGCCTACCAAACATCTAAACAGCCATAGCTCGAAGGCCTAGGTCGTGGAATAGAAAAAGGAAAGGGAGATCAACAGCTCACCAAAGGACATGGTTGTGGAAGCAATAAACAACACCGAAAAACCAATAGTTTTTACTAAGACGCTAAATGAGGATGAAAAACATGTTCCAATGAACAAACACTCTTCACACGGATCTTTATAGAACAGACATACCACATATATATACATCAAAATATAAATCTAGCATATTACTATATTCAGGGATGGCATGAACATATGGAGTGCTTCCTATAGTATTTACCTTGAGACGGGTTTAGTTCCGAAAGAATATATTATGTGCTTCAATCCTGGTTAGAGTGAGAAGGTCACCTAGCTGTGTGCAAGTGCCGCGGGAACCTAGCAACAATGAAACCAGAATGAGGCGAGAAGGCAACCTGGTTTCCTCACCAGTGAGAACGATGGCAATGTTACAGTCTGGTGTTTGCGTCGCGATGAATTGTGCCGTGTAGAACTGGGAGTCCACCGATGCCCGTTCCCAGCCTACAAGCTGAGCCCACCCCTTGCTCTATATCCATTATGTGAACACCGAAAACACTAATTAATGCAACTCCAACTTCACAAGAATTCAATCAGAACAATCTTTTTCAGAGAACAAGCCAAAATTGATGCAGCAGTTGTGTGTGCACCTGCCATTGCATGAATTACTTGTGACAATCTTCACAAGAACGCTCATGCCTCAACGATGCGATATCCGCCAACAGTTTCTGTGTGAAAGAATCATATAGATCAATCGGAACAGAATGCAGTTAACTCTGAGTGTATAGATGTATGTATAGCTAGTAATGTTGGGTTTCGTAGTAATTTCAAAAAAATTCCTACGCACACGCAAGATCATGTGATGCATAGCAACGAGAGGGGAGAGTGTTGTCTATGTACCCACGCAGACCGACTGCGGAAGCGTTGACACAACGTAGAGGAAGTAGTCGTACGTCTTCACGATCCAACCGATCAAGCACCGAAACTACGGCACCTCCGAGTTCGAGCACACGTTCAGCTCGATGACGATCCCCGGACTCCGATCCAGCAAAGTGTCGGGGAAGAGTTCCGTTAGCACGACGGCGTGGTGACGATCTTGATGTACTATAGCAGCAGGGCTTCGCCTAAACTCCGCTACAGTATTATCAAGGACTATGGTGGCTGGGGGCACCGCACACGGCTAAGGAATAGATCACGTGGATCAACTTGTGTGTTCTAGGGTGCCTCTGCCTCAGTTTATAAAGGACTAGAGGGGGGAGGCTGGCCGGCCAAGGTGTGGCATGCCAGGAGAGTCCTACTCCCTCTGGGAGTAGGATTCCCCCCCCCCCAATCCTAGTTGGAATAGGATTCGCGGAGGGGGAAAAGAGAGAGAGGGGGCCGGCCACCTCTCCTAGTCCTAATAGGACTAGGGGAAGGGGGAGGCGCGCAGCCCATGAAGGGCTGCCTCTTCTCTTTTCCACTAAGACCCATCATGGCCCATTTAGCCTCGGGGGGGGGGGGGGTCCGATAACCTCCCGGTACTCCGGTAAAATCCCGATTTCACCCGGAACAGAATGCGATATCCGCCAACAGTTTCTGTGTGAAAGAATCATATAGATCAATCGGAACAGAATGCAGTTAACTCTGAGTGTATAGATGTATGTATAGCTAGTAATGTTGGGTTTCGTAGTAATTTCAAAAAAATTCCTATGCACACGCAAGATCATGTGATGCATAGCAACGAGAGGGGAGAGTGTTGTCTACGTACCCACGCAGACCGATTGCGGAAGCGTTGACACAACGTAGAGGAAGTAGTCGTACGTCTTCACGATCCAACCGATCAAGCACCGAAACTACGGCACCTCCGAGTTCGAGCACACGTTCAGCTTGATGACGATCCCCGGACTCCGATCCAGCAAAGTGTCGGGGAAGAGTTCCGTCAGCACGACGGCGTGGTGACGATCTTGATGCACTACAGCAGCAGGGCTTCGCCTAAACTCCGCTACAGTATTATCGAGGACTATGGTGGCAGGGGGTACCGCACACGGCTAAGGAATAGATCACGTGGATCAACTTGTGTGTTCTAGGGTGCCTCTGCCTCAGTATATAAAGGACTAGCTGGCCGGCCAAGGTGTGGCGCTCCAGGAGAGTCCTACTCCCTCTGGGAGTAGGATTCCCCCCAATCCTAGTTGGAATAGGATTCGCGGAGGGGGAAAAGAGAGAGAGGGGGCCGGCCACCTCTCCTAGTCCTAATAGGACTAGGGGAAGGGGGAGGCGCGCAGCCCATGTAGGGCTCCTCTTCTCTTTTCCACTAAGGCCCATCATGGCCCATTTAGCTCCCGGGGGGGTTCCGGTAACCTCCCGGTACTTCGGTAAAATCCCGATTTCATCCGGAACACTTCCGATGTCCAAATATAGGCTTCCAATATATCAATCTTTATGTCTCGACCATTTCGAGACTCCTAGTCATGTCCGTGATCACATCCGGGACTCCGAACAACCTTCGGTACATCAAAATGCATAAACTCATAATATAACTGTCATCATAACCTTAAGCGTGTGGACCCTACGGGTTCGAGAACAATGTAGACATGACCGAGACACGTCTCCGGTCAATAACCAATAGAGGGACATGGATGCCCATATTGGCTCCTACATATTCTACGAAGATCTTTATCGGTCAGACCGCATAACAACATACGTTGTTCCCTTTGTCATTGGTGTGTTACTTGCCCGAGATTCGATCATCGGTATTCCAATACCTAGTTCAATCTCGTTACCGGCAAGTCTCTTTACTCGTTCTGTAATACATCATCCCGCAACTAACTCATTTAGTTGCAATGCTTGCAAGGCTTAAGTGATGTGCATTACCGAGAGGGCCCAGAGATACCTCTCCGACAATCGGAGTGACAAAACCTAATCTCGAAATACGCCAACCCAACATGTACCTTTGGAGACACCTGTAGTACTCCTTTATAATCACCCAGTTACGTTGTGACGTTTGGTAGTACCCAAAGTGTTCCTCCAGTAAACGGGAGTTGCATAATCTCATAGTTATAGGAACATGTATAGGTCATGAAGAAAGCAATAGCATCATACTAAACGATCGGGTGCTAAGCTAATGGAATGGGTCATGTCAATCAGATTATTCTCTTAATGATGTGATCCCGTTAATCAAATAAGAACTCATTGTTCATGGTTAGGAAACTTAACCATCTTTGATTAACGAGCTAGTCAAGTAGAGGCATACTAGTGACACTTTGTTTGTCTATGTATTCACACATGTATTATGTTTCTGGTTAATACAATTCTAGCATGAATAATAAACATTTATCATGATTATAAGGAAATAAATAATAACTTTATTATTGCCTCTAGGGCATATTTCCTTCAAGTAATACATGACTAGATGTGTTTGTGTATTAACCTGATATTCACCATGATTTATTCCCTTGTAGCGCTCGATTAAGTCACTCCAACTGCGCAAATGACAAGTGAAGGAGTTTATCAGCACTATACACTAGTACTATTAATTGTAGACTAGATATACAGAGGCAAGTAATCAAATTTATGCATCTGAATCTAACCAGAGGATTACAATCAGAGCGAGATCAAAAGCATCGTCTGACTAACTGGTCACGAAACACAATGAGAGCTACGATGGCATGCCAAAGTTTGTTTGTTCATCCTGTATTTCACACAAATCAATCGCATCTGCAGACTGCAGGGCAAGATCCGATGGCATTTGCATGCGTCTGGTAACCTAAATGTTCTCCAAGGATGCAGATTCAGCAGTTGGTAAATCCATCAACACATAATGCAGAATTCCGCTTGTCCGGAAACAATCTGAAAGTAAACAGGGCATTGTAGGATGTACGTTGTCGTCCTCGTCGTCGATGGAGAGGTTGATGCAGGAGCAGCACTCGAGCGAGGCGAAGAAGGCAGAGGTGACGCCAGCGCCGAACCAGCTCGCCCTCCACCATAGCAGAGGGGGGAGATATGCCCTGGATGGCGCGGTTGCGCGGAGGCCGACAGGTCAGCAGCAGACTTGGCGGGAAGGGAATGGGGGTAGGGGGAGGGTGGCGCCGCGGTGGCCTGGTCGGCCGGCTGCGGCGGTCGGTGGGGGACGCACACGCTCGTGGATTGGGAGAGGAGAGGAGGTGGAAGGAGGCCGGTGGTGGAGGGGATTTGGATCGGGGGTTGGGTGGTTTTTTTTATAGGGGGTGTTTTTCTTGAGATAAACGGGGGCGGGTGGATGGTGGAGTGAGACGGTTGGTGGGGTGGGAGTATATTAGTAGCGTGGGCGCCTCACCTACGCTATAGCTATCTACATAGTAGTAGCGCAGGTTTTATAACCTGCGCTACTACTATGGTCTGTTCGCGGGGCACGATTGAAAATATTTACTAGTAGCGTGTTTTTTGGGCACGCGCTACCAGCAAGTAGCAGTAGCGCGGGGCAATATAGCGCGCTACTAGTAAGCGTCTGTCTATAAGCTTTTTCCTAGTAGTGCTCTTCGGTACCATGCATTGCCCTTTCTCACATTGAGAGTTCGTGCAAACTTCGCCGACACTACTAGTAAACTTCTTTCACACATAAACCTCCTTATATCTTCCTCAAAATAGCCACCATACCTACCTATTATGGCATTTCCATAGCCAATCCGAGATATATTGCCATGCAACTTTCCACCATTCCTTTTATCATGACACATTCATCATTGTCATATTTCTTAGCATGATCATGTAGTTGACATAGTATTTGTGGCAAAGCCACCGTTCATAATTTTCATACATGTCACTCTTGATTCATTGCATATCCCGGTACACCGCCGGAGGCATTCATATAGTCATCTTTTGTTCTAGTATCGAGTTGTAATCTTTGAGTTGTAAATAAATAGAAGTGTGATGGGCATCATTAATAGAGCATTGTTCCAAAAAAAGGAAAAAAGAAGAAAGGCCAAATAAAAAAAGGGAAGAAAGGCCAAATAAAAAAAAGAAGAGGAAGGCCAAATAAAAAAAGGAAAGGCCAAATAAAAAAAGGGACAATGCTACTATCCTTTTTCCACACTTGTGCTTCAAAGTAGCACCATAATCCTCATGATAGAGAGTCTCTTGCTTTGTCACTTTCATATACTAGTGGGAATTTTCATTATAGAACTTGGCTTGTATATTCCAACAATGGGCCTCCTCAAGTTCCCTAGGTCTTCGTGAGCAAGCAAGTTGGATGCACACCCACTTAGTTTCTTTTGTTGAGCTTTTATACATTTATAGCTCTAGTGCATCCGTTGCATGGCAATCCCTACTCCTTGCATTAACATCAATTGATGGGCATCTCCATAGCTCATTGATTAGCCTCGTTGATGTGAGACTTTCTCCTTTTTGTCTTCTTCACATAACCCCCATCATCATATCCTATTCCACCCATAGTGCTAAATCCATGGCTCGCGCTCATGTATTGCGTGAAGGTTTATAAAGTTTGAGATTACTAAAGTATGAAACAATTGCTTGGCTTGTCATCGGGGTTGTGCATGATGAGAGCATTCTTGTATGACGAAAATGGAGCATGACTAAACTATATGATTTTGTAGGGATGAACTTTCTTTGGCCATGTTATTTTGAGAAGACATGATTGCTTAGTTAGTATGCTTGAAGTATTATCATTTCTATGTCAATATAAACTCTTATCTTGAATCTTTCGGATCTGAATATTCATGCCACAATTAAGAAGAATTACATTGAAATTATGCCAAGTAGCACTCCGCATCAAAAATTCTGCTTTTCTCATTTACCTACTCGAGGACGAGCATGAATTAAGCTTGGGGATGCTGATACGTCTCCAACATATCTATAATTTTTGATTGCTCCATGTTATATTATCCTCTGTTTTGGATGTTTATGGGCTTTATTATCCACTTTTATATCATTTTTGGGACTAACCTATTAACCCAGAGCCCAGTGCCAGTTTCTGTTTTTCCTTGTTTTAGAGTATAGCAGAAAAGGAAAATCAAATGGAGTCCAATTGACCTAAAACTTTACGGAACTTATTTTCGGAAGGAAAGCAACCTGGGAGACTTGGAGTCGACGTAAGGGAACCAACGAGGAAGCCACGAGGCAGGGGGCGCGCCCACCCCCCTGGCCGCGCCCTCCACCCTCGTGGGCCCCTCGTGGCCCCCCTGACATACTTCTTCCGCCTATATATCTCCATATACCCTAAAACGATCGGGGAGCACAATAGATCGGGAATAACGCCGCCAGAAGCCTCCGTAGCCACTGAAAACCAATCTAGACCCGTTCCGACACCCTGCCGGAGGGGGCAATCCCTCTCCGGTGACCATCTTCATCATCCCGGTGCTCTCCATGACGAGGAGGGAGTAGTTCTCCCTCGGGGCTGATGGTATGTACCAGTAGCTATGTGTTTGATATCTCTCTCTCGTGTTCTTGAGGTGGCACGATCTTGATGTATCGCGAGCTTTCCTATTATAATTGGATCTTATGATGTTTCTCCCCCTCTACTCTCTTGTAATGGATTGAGTTTTCCCTTTGAAGTTATCTTATCGGATTGAGTCTTTAAGGATTTGAGAACATTTGGTGTATGTCTTGCGTGGGATAACCGTGGTGACAATGGGTTATTCTATTGATTCACTTGATGTATGTTTTGGTGATCAACTTGCGCATTCCGCCCATGAACCTATGCATAGGGGTTGGCACACGTTTTCATTTTGACTCTCCGGTAGAAACTTTGGGGCACTCTTTGAGGTCCTATGTGTTGGTTGAATAGATGAATCTGAGATTGTGTGATGCATATCATATAATCATACCCACGGATACTTGAGGTGAAATTGGAGTATCTAGGTGACATTATGGTTTTGGTTGATTTGTTTCTTAAGGTGTTATTCTAGTATGAACTCTAGGGCTGTTTGTGACACTTATAGGAATAGCCCAACGGATTGATTGGAAAGAATAACTTTGAGGTGGTTTCATACCCTACAATAATCTCTTCGTTTGTTCTCCGCTATTAGTGACGTTGGAGTGACTCTTTGTTGCATGTTGAGGGATAGTTATGTGATCCAATTATGTTATTATTGTTGAGAGGACTTGCACTAGTGAAAGTATGAACCTTAGGCCTTGTTTTAACGCATTGCAATGCCATTTGTGCTCACTTTTATCATTAGTTACCTTGCTGTTTTTATATTTTCACATTACAAAAACCTTTATCTACCATCCATATACCACTTGTATCAGCATCTCTTCGCCGAACTAGTGCACCTACACAATTTACCATTGTATTGGGTGTGTTGGAGACAAAAGAGACTATTTGTTATTTGGTTGCAGGGTTGCTTGAGAGAGACCATCTTCATCGTACGCCTCCTATGAATTGATAAACCTTAGGTCATCCACTTGAGGGAAATTTGCTACTGTCCTACAAACCTCTGCACTTGAAGGCCCAACAACGTCTACAAGAAGAAGGTTGTGTAGTTGACATCAGTCCTCCTTTGATTGTATTGATTTGGATAGAGTACATAGTACATGTTTTTCTACCATGAGATTGTATATGACCCTTTATGTGCCCTACCCCCTCATTTATATAGGAACCTTAAGGGTCTACGGTTATAGATATGTCGGCTACGTATATGGCAGATAGTATTGTAGTCGACATCTAAATCTTAGTAGTATACGCCAAGTCTTCGGGGACATTCCTTGTACACGTCATGGATCTTCTGGGCCTGGCCCATTATCAAACCGCCATGGGGGACCTCGTCTTGGCCCACCTGGCCGATACACGACATGGTGAGTACCCTTGGTCCATGATACTATCAGTAGCTCCTGAACCAGTCTTCAAGTCGGGGACGCTCCTAGTTGTTTTGAACTGATCTTCGTCTACAGTAGTCGGTCTTGAAAAGGTGGTTCAACAAATATTTCCATCTTTAATCTTGAGTATCAACAAATGTGCCCTTTGTCCTACTTTGACTGCATTGATTTAGGATAGAGTACGCACATGTTTTTCTACCACGAGATTGTATATGCCCCTCTACCTGCCCTATCCCCTTGTTTATATAGGCACCCGAAGGATCTAGGGTTACAAATATGTCGGCTACGTATATGGCAGGTCGTGTTGTCGTCGACATCTAAATCTTAGGAGTACGCGCTAAGTCTTCGGGAACATATTCCTTATACACGCCGACCATGAGTCTTCTGGGCCCGGCCCATTATGAAACCGCCATTGGGGTCCTCGTCCTGGCCGATCTGGCCGGTAGACAGCATGGTGAGTATCCCCAGTCCTTGATACTATCAGTAGCTCATGTACCGGTTAAGTCGGGGACGGTCATTAGCTCTTCCAAACTGCTCTTCGTCTATAGTTGTCAATCTTGAAAGCTGGTTCAACAAATATTCCCATCTTTGATCTTGAGGATCACCTAGGTGTATCCGAAAAGTTCACATGTCGAGCATCCGAGGAGCTCCTTCTGGGTTCCCTTAGTTTTTATCAGACGCTTTATTATTTTCATGCCGCACCTTAGGTAAAAGTCTATTCCGCGCGGTGGTGCCTTAGCCTCAAAGTGTTCCCGCGTTGAGACTGCCATTTCGGCTATCATCATATTCCATCTATATTCCCACACAACAGTGGTGAGCCGTCATTTTGGCTATCATCATAACGTGTGAGCGTAGCTCGAAGTCCCATTATTTTCACATCCCATCAGCGAAGGATATTTTTCCTCGATATATGTGGTAATTTAATCAACTACCCTCGATTCTCATGCATGATCAACACATGACATATGGGAGACTGGCGGAATTACAACCATGCAGCGCGTCTTACCTCGTGGTAGCTTCATGTTCTAATTTGCCCATAAAAGACCAATGGCGAGAGAGAGGCGCCCTCAATATCTGAAGCCCTCATCTTCTTCCTTGAGCTTTTGTGTCTATGAGCTTCTCAACGCCCAAGTCGGAAAGCTACCAACCCTTCTTTCATTTCACCAGTTGCTTTCATGGTGGGCAGGTAGACTCAAGCGGTGACGACCGTCAAGGCAGACAAGAAGACCTTTTAATTATCTCAATTTAAATATTCATTTGAATGTCAAAAGCTTCAAAAACTCACCACACTCAAGCAAAACAAGCAAAAACTTTAATTAACCGTATTTAAATAATTCACATTCCAAAATCTAGAAATTTTGGGATTTGGGATATGACAGATATACCTTCAACTACCTTTGCGTGAGCTGGAGAATGAAGAGGTTCAGTCAACGAGGATAAGGCTGAAATTCGACGTTACCAAGGAAATTTAGGAGTAAGTCCTTTGTACCATGTCGGTACACATCCTCCTCGCCATGGACCTATCCCCTCCCATCCTCCAGATGGCTAATCGGGTGATCTACGATTTCCTCTGGAACGGTCACAAGGATGCACGTTTCGGCTGCAGCCTCGTGGGCTAGGTTAGAGTTCACCGACCCCTGGACTTATGTGAGCTAGGGATCCGCAAGTTGCACTGCACTGAAATTTCTCTATGAATCAGGTGTCTATGGCTCAAGACCACATATCCCTCTCGCCCATGGAAGCATCTGGACCCCGGTCTGACCCCGAGGTCCTCCAGTTCTTCTAGGCGTCCATGTTTTGGACAGTGGGCAATGGAACCTCCTTCCACTTTTGGATTGACATTTGGCTCGACGGCAACTTGATCTCTGAGCTCGCGCCCGCCCTAGGTGTTCTTGTGCCTAGTAGGAAGCGACGATCACGGTTTGCTGCCGAGCACCGATGGTACCCTCAAAACCTAAACATAAACTCTACTATCTAAGACTCTGTTATACCTCTCAAGTTTGGTCCATGCTCACCTCCTTCAGTGTCAAATGTTGTAATTGAGGAAGTCATGATGAACCATGGGATGTCGTTTGTAATATTGAAATATATGTATTGTGGCGCGTGCGTGAGTTGTATTCTTTTATGGTTGAGTTTGGTTGTGTAATGCTTGAACTTATCTGTATGGTTGTCATAGACTGCTAATATCATAGAAATCAACCATGCAAACCATTGTATCCCAACGATGTAATCTTCTTTGTAATCTCACTAGTATAAAAAGGGTCAAACGTGAAGCACATTAGTGCCGGTTTGAATTTGAGCCAGTACTAATGTGTGCATTAGTGCCGGTTCCAACGGCTAGCCGGCCGCTCTCATTAGTACCGGTTCGTGGCAAACCTTTAGCACCGGTTCGTGCCACGAACCGGTACTAAAGTGAGTGGTGGCAGGATGTTGTCAGTCCGGGGCCCCTCCAGCACCTTTAGTAGCGGGTCATATCACGCACCGGTACTAAAGGTCGTCCTACATAGACCCTTCGTCCACCCGAGCTCGCTCTGTTCTTCCCCTTTCCCCTCTCCTCTCTGTTCTTTTCCCTCTTCCTCTCAAGCTCATCACACATTTTGCCCAAAATTTGTCAAGATTTGAAGGCCCCCATCCATTCAAACGATCACAAAGGTTAGCAACTTTGTCCTTTCATCTCTCATTGCTAGATTAGCTCGTGCAATGCTTTATATAGTGATTGATTTTTGAGTTTAGTAATTTGGGAGGAATTATATATATGTGCTAGTATTTGATTTATATGCAATTTGAGGTCAAAAATAACACTTAGTTTTCATATGTAGGTGTGGTTTACTTAGTACCTTCTAAATCTCCATCGTAACCACCGTCGATCGCTCGCAACGTCCCGTCGCCGGCACCACCTTGTGGTGAGCCTCTTGTTCATGAAGTTTTATATAAAAAATTGATATTTGTGTGATTTGGATATATAGTTACTCGTATAATTATCTTACCCATACGTTGTTTGTTATACATAGTGCCATGGTTTTGATATCCATCCCTGTCGGCCCTCGTCCGGGTTATGATTCGGATGTGGTATATTCTCTTTTAAAACTATTCATTGCATTTCGTGCTTATGACAAATTATGCCCATCAAGTTGACATAGATATTTGTATGTAGGAGGTAGTTGAACCGGAAATTTCAACCGACCCTATTGTCGAGAGGTTAAATTTAGTTGAAAGAGAAAACGAGGATTTGAAGGAAAAATTGAAAAGAATTGAGGGGGAGAAGATGGAATTGGAGTTCCATGTTGCTGATGTCGTCGATGATCACAAGATTAAGATGGAGAAAATGCGCTTGAAGATTAGAAAGATTAGAAAATATGCCATTCATAGTGAGGCTTGGTATCATTATGCTGTTGGATCAATTGTTACCTTAGTTGCGATCTTGATCACATTTGTTGTCGCATTTAAATTCTTTAGCTAGAGAGTTATTTGTTTGTTGCATTTAAGTGTTGTGTGATCTTTATGTATGAACTTTATGTATTGTATTAATTTGGTGTTTTCGGTGCTGTGTATTGAAGATGAGCCGGCAATGGATGTACGATGACCGATGCTGTCCCGAGTTCATTAATGGTGTGCGTACTTTTCTGCTTGCGGCTGAGGCAAACAAGCGGGCGGATGGTTTTATGCCTTGTCCAGGTGTTGGCTGTAAGAATGGTCACAATTACTCTACGTCAAGAACCATTCACGTCCACCAGTTTGAGTCCGGTTTCATGCCCCACTATAATGTTTGGACCAAGCATGGAGAAAGAGGGGTTATGATGGAAGACAATGAAGAAGAAGAGGACGACGACAGCTATCCTGGCCATGGGTTCCCTGAATACGATGATACAACAATGAGGGAAGAAGCTAAGCTGGTAATGCGGGAAGAAGCTGAGCCGGCAATGCGGGAGGAAGCAGAAGAAGAGGCATCGGATGAGCCCGTTGATGATCTAGGTCGGGCCATTGCCGATGCAAAGAGAAACTGCACAAGTGATTTGGAGAAGAAGAAGTTGCAGCGCACGTTAGAGGATCACAAAAAATTATTGTACCCGAATTGCGTAGGTGACAAGAAAAAGCTGGGCACCACACTGGAATTGCTACAATGGAAGGCAGAGAATGGTGTATCTGACAAGGGATTTGGAAAGTTGCTAGTAATGATAAAGAATATGCTTCCAACGGACAACGAATTGCCTGAGAGTACGTACGAAGCAAAGAAGGCTGTCTACCCTCTAGGGTTAGAGGTGCAGAAGGTACATGCATGCCCTAACGATTGCATCCTCTACCATGGTGAGTATGAGGATTTGAACGCTTGCCCAGTATGCGGTGCATTGCGCTATAAGATCAGCCGCGATGACCCTGGTGATGTTGAGGGAGAGCGCCCCAGGAAGAAGATTCCTGCCAAGGTGATGTGGTATGCTCCTATAATACCACGGTTGAAACATTTGTTCCAAAACAAAGAGCATGCCAAGGCGATGCGATGGCACAGAGAAGACCGTAAGAAAGACAGAAAGTTGAGAGTACCCGCTAACGGGTCGCAGTGGAGAAAAATCGAAAGAAAGTACGGGAAGGAGTTTGCAGATGACGCAAGGAACGTATGGTTTGGTCTAAGCACAGATGGCATTAATCCTTTTGGGGAGCAGAGCAGCAACAATAGCACCTGGCCTGTGACTCTATGTTTGTATAACCTTCCTCCTTGGTTGTGCATGAAGCGGAAGTTCATTATGATGCCAGTGCTCATCCAAGGCCCTATGCAACCCGGCAACGACATTGATGTGTACCTAAGGCCATTAGTTGAAGAACTCTTACAACTCTGGAATGGAACAGGTGTACGTGCATGGGATGAGCACATGGGGGAAGAATTTGACCTAAAGGCGTTGCTGTTCGTGACCATCAATGATTGGCCTGCTCTCAGTAACCTTTCGGGACAGACAAACAAGGGATACCGCACATGCACGCACTGTTTGGACGATACCGACAGTATATATTTGGCTAATTGTAAGAAGAATGTGTACCTGGGACATCGTCGATTTCTTCCGAGTAGGAATCCCGTAAGAAAGAAAGGCAAGCATTTCAAAGGTGAGGCGGATCACCGGATGAAGCCTCGCCACCATACTGGTGCTGATATACATGATATTGTCAAGGATTTGAAGGTGGTCTTTGGAAAGGGTCCTAGTGGACAACCTATTCCGAATGACGCTGACGGACGAGCACCCATGTGGAAGAAGAAATCTATATTTTGGGACCTGCCCTATTGGAAAGACCTAGAGGTCCGCTCCGCAATCGACGTGATGCACGTGACGAAGAATCTTTGTGTGACCCTGCTTGGCTTCTTGGGCGTGTATGGGAAGACAAAATATACACCTGAGGCACGGGAGGACCAGCAACGTATGCACGGAAAAGATGGCATACATCAGGGTCATGCAAGCTACACTCTTACCAAACAAGAGAAGGAAATCTTCTTTGAATGCCTACTTAGTATTAAGGTACCGTCTGGCTTCTCGTCGAATATAAAGGGAATAATAAACATGGTAGAGAAAAAGTTCCAGAACCTAAAGTGTCATGACTGCCACATGATTATGACGCAACTGCTTCCAGTTGCATTGAGGGGGCTTCTACCAGAAAACGTTTGATTAGCCATTGTGAAGCTATGTGCATTCCTCAATGCAATCTCTCAGAAGGTAATCGATCCAGAAATCATACCAAGGTTAGAGAATGATTTGGTGCAATGTCTTGTCAGTTTCGAGTTGGTGTTCCCGCCATCCTTCTTCAACATCATGACGCACGTCCTAGTTCACCTATGTGAAGAGATTAACGTTTTGGGTCCTGTATTTCTACACAATATGTTCCCCTTTGAGAGGTTCATGGGAGTCTTAAATAAATATGTTCATAACTGTGCTAGGCCAGAAGGAAGCATCTGCAAGGGCCATGAAAATGAGGAGGTCGTTGAGTTTTGTATTGACTTTATTCCTGACATTAAGCCGATTGGTGTTCCTGAATCACGGCATAAGGGCAGACTGGATGGAAAAGGCGCGCTAGGAGGGGAACAAATAATATGTATGGACAGACATTCTCTCACTGAAGCACACTACACAGTTCTACAGAATTCCGCCTTGGTGGCTCCGTATATGGATGAACACAATAATTTGCTACGCTCCGAACACCCGGAGCGGTCTGATGACTGGATTACACGTGAACAAACCAGGAGTTTCGCCAGCTGGTTGCAGACACGTACCATGCATGACGCCTCTATTGAAGATGACCTGTACTTGCTGTCCCAGTTACCATCTTCGAATATAATGGCTTTCAAAGGGTACAAGATAAATGGTAATACATTTTACACGATCGCCCAAGATAAGAAGAGCACCAACCAAAACAGTGGTGTCCGCTTTGATGCAGAAACCAAGACGGGAAAGGAAACATATTATGGTTATATACAGGACATATGGGAACTTGACTATCGACGTGGTTTGAAGGTCCATTTGTTTCGGTGCAAATGGGTCAATATGACACGAGGCGGGGTAACGGAAGACCCGCAGTACGGAATGCAATAGTGGATCTCAACAATCTTGCGTATGCAGACGAACCATTCGTCCTAGCCAATGATGTGGCACAGGTTTTCTATGTCTACCAAGCCGAGAAAAAGAAAAGATAAGGAAGCGAATGCATCGTACGATGAGCCAAAGCGGCACATAGTTCTTTCTGGGAAGAGAAACATCGTGAGAGTGGATGACAAGACAGACATGTCAGGAGATTATGAAAAGTTTGATGAAATTGCTCCATTCACAGTGAATATTGACCCGAGCATCTAGTTAAATGATGAAGATTTTCCATGGCTACGGCACAAAGGGACACACGCAAAGAAAAAGTTTCACACCCAAAGATCTGGGATGTGATCGGCTTCACTATCATCACTTTCTTCTGTGTTTCACACCCAGGAGGGAATCTCTGTAATAGTTAGGGTTGCTAGTTATGTGTTTTGGCATTTGAACGCGAAGAGATTTTATGTGCAAGCAAATTCTTTAATGCATTTACTGATTTTTTCAGCTAAATGACCCTGAAATTGAAAAGCATTTCAAATGAACTTAGAAAAGGTTGAAAGTTGGCATGGTATCATAATTTCACCCACATAGCATGTGCAAAAAAGTAGAGAGGGTTACCGCAAATACTGGATGCACTTCATGTACAAAATGGACAATCTCTTTCGAAGTATCAGGGTTTCGGACGAAAACTCATCCGTTACAAAGCCATTTCATTTTTTAAATAACCTAAGCATTACCAAATTGAATATAATGATAAAACAAACTAATATTAAACATAAGAAAAAAGAATCACTGAAAAATCTATTTTCAAAGTTAAGTTATTCACAAACTAGTGATTCACACAAATTTCAAATAATTCAAAATTTAAACTATTCAAATTTGTAAACTACCGGTACTAACAGAAAGTTTGTAATTTTTTGTACCTAAAGCAAAAATATTCATAAACAAACTCTAAATACAGCAAAAAACAACTCTAAAATAAATAAAACAAAAATAAATAAAGCAAAAAAATAAGAAAAAAAGCCCACCTACTGGGCCACAGCGGCCTGCACACGACTAGAAACCCAAATTCTAGTTGGGCCAGGATGCAGGCCCGCTAGCCCAGTAGGCCCAACGGGGCATCGCAGAAGAGGTACGCCCAGAAGGCCTGCTTAAGAGAGGAGCTCGAGATAGTAGCGACGGCGGGGCTTATAAGCAGGTGCGAGTGCCCCTCGGCTAGCGAGGTGGGACTAAACATTTGTGCCCCTCGCCTGGCAGCGCACACCCTTTAGTACCGGGTCTTGGCTCCAACCGGTACTAAAGGGGGGGGGTCTTTAGTACCGGTTGGAGCCACCACCCGGTACTAAAGGGGTGCCGTTCCCGCCGCTTGGCCTGGCCAAAACAGACCTTTAGTACCGGTTGGTGGCTCCAACCGGTACTAAAGGTTGTTCTATATAAGAAAACACTTCAAAAAAATTGTCAGTTTCTCATCTCTCCCTGCTTCTTTCTCCTTTGCCCCATCGCCGCCGCCCCTCGTCGCCGCCCCCGTCGCCGTCCGTCGCTGTCACCGTCCCCGTCCCCGTCGTCCCCGTCGCCGCGCCGCGCCCCATCGCCGCACCCCGCCCAGCCCGTCCTCCCGTACCCCCGCGCCGCCCCCGCCCCCCCCCCCCCGCCCCCCCCCCCGCCCCCCCCCCCCCCCGCCCCCCCCCCCCCCCCCCCCCCCCCCCCCCCCCCCCCGCCCCCCCCCCCCCCCCCCCCCCCCCCCCCCCCCCCGCCCCCCCCCCCCCCCCCCCCCCTCCCCGTCGCCGCCCCCCGTCGCCTCTCGCCTCGCCGGTGAGCACACACACACATACATTTTTTTAGTTTTTTAGTTATAGAAATAGTTATAAAAATGTTAGAAATTTTTCTTTTTTACTTATAGAAATAGTTATTTATATAGCATTGTTAGAAATGTTATAGAAAAGTAGAATTGTTAGGAATTTTCTATTTTTTAGTTATAGAAATAGTATAAAAGTTAGAAATTTTTCTTTTTTTAGTTATAGAAATAGTTAGTTATATAGCAATTGTTAGAAATGTTATAGAAAAGTTAGAATTGTTAGGAATTTTTTTGTTTTTTAGTTATAGAAATAGTTATAAAAAGTTAGAAATTTTTCTTTTTTTAGTTATAGAAATATTAGAAATGTTATACAAATGTTAGTTATATATATAGAAATGTTATATTTTTTTCTTCTGTTTGTTAGTTATAGAAGTATTAGAAATGTTAGTTATATAGCATTGTTAGAAATGTTATAAGAAATGTTAGAAATTTTAGTTATCAAAATCCAATCATAAAAAATGTTACTTTTTGCGGGCATATAGCTAGTATTTGTTCTCGACGATGCCCGGCCCGCATCCTCGCCGTCGACCCGTCCGCGACGACGTCCGGCTGACCCATGTCCGGGACTGGGCTCCGCCGGGCTAGCACTGGGTGGTGCTGCCTGGAGGATTGCGCCGCTTGATGAGGAACCCAGCCCCGGTCGTTGAACCTGATCTCGTTTGGTGGCGTTCGCGTGGGCCAGTTTCGGTGCGGAGGGAGCCGGCCCCGCCGGAGGTGGTACGTCGCCATGTCAAGGAGGAGGGACGAGCACGTCCATCGCTACATGGTTGCGTTAGAGGGCGGCAGGTTCTCCAATACCTGGCAGTTTCTACAGATCTCACTTCAAGCTATGATCCTGTGAGGGTTCCTTCTCTTTGGGTGTCCACCGCCGCGCTCTGCACTGATCCGACGATGTATTCGAGATTATATCTATTATTCGAGATGATGTATTCGAGATTATATCTATTATTCGAGACGATGTATTCGAGATTATATCTTACGAGAACGTATTCGAGATTATATTCGATGATGCTTATTATGTACTATGATTGATTCAGTTTTTCCTTATTAATTGATTGCATCCATGCATTGTAATTTGAATATATTTCTTTTGGATTAGTTAAACAAAACCTATGGCGACAATACCGACAGAGAGGGAGAAGAGGCCCTGTTCAATATCATACGCAATTCCTCGGGCCAGATGATGATCAGAATGAAGAAGATTATGACGGCTCCGAATATCTAAACAACACCGGGGAGGGTGATATGATATTCGATCGCGACGACCGAATTGATGAAGTCATGAACTATGAACATGACGAAGAAAATGTTGATCTTGAAACAACAAAGACCGGCGAGGTATATATATTTATATAAGCAGGCATCTGGTGATCATCACATGTTTTAAATGACTTGAAGATATATTAACGAATCGATCTTTCTTCTTTCAGCCATCCGGATCGAGCAAATCTTCAGGCAACAGGACGAAACGAGGCCCGAACAAAAAGTTGAAGGAGGGCGTAAAGTACAATATCGAGGCAATCAGACCTAATGGCGAACCATTCGCGCCTAAGAAGATTGCGGACAAGTTCGTTCGTCAGTGCGGAGTTCTTGTGAAGGACCAACTCCCGATCTCCCTTCAAGAATGGAGAGAGCCAGCAAAGCCACGTCCAGGAGTTACTTTTGTCGACGACAGACAAAAACATTTGCTTTGGGAAACGCTCATGGAACATTTCACCCTACCAGATCATTTCACAGATGCAGATGTGGAGAAAGTCAAGGACGCTGCTCTTAGGAAGATGGCGGTTGCATTCAAGAACCACAAGATTCGTGAATGGGCCAAGTACGTCAACGGAGGAAGGAAGACTCCAGTATTCGAGGGAACACTAGAGAACAAAGTGCTCATTGGGACGATTTCGTGAAATTCAAGGATTCGAATTATCTAAGGAACGGTCGAGAATAAACAAGGCCAATGCCGCAAAAAAGGATAAGTTCCATAAGCTGGGGCCAGGTGGCTATGCGGTGGGAATGCCTAAGTGGGATAAGTCTGAGAAAGAGATGCTGGATGCAGGTGTCACTCCAGAAACATTGAGCTGGCCCCCCAGGTGCAGGACTTGGTTCTATGCGCATGGGGGGGAGTTGGACCCGAAGACAGGCAAAGTTTCGAAGAAGGCATGTCTGGACGGAGCCGAAGATAAGCTACTTGTTGCAATAGAAGAGGCTCGATCCGGGTTGTTCGAGCCCAACAGAGAGAACGACGAGCTTACGCGTGCCCTGGGAAATCCTGAACACCCGGGAAGAACACGAGGCATGGGCGCTATTCCGTGGTATGAGGGGTTTTCGGACTGGAACGCCGACTACAGAACCCGTGCGAGAAAGAAGATTGCAGAGGAGAAGAAGAGGAAGATGGAGGAGGAGCAGAGGAAGCTAGACTATGAACGCCTTCAAGGCCTAGAATCAGCGCACGCGGACTTGGCAATCAAATTCCAGCGGCAGCAGGAGCAGATCGACTCACTTAGCCAGCAAAGGGGGTCTCAGCAGCTAGCGGATGATCACCAATGGATAGCACCGTCCCATCCATGCCGAGAAGCAGCGTGGGTTCCGCCCCGGGCGACGCATTGCTGGATAGCTACCCAGTGGATGACATCATGGAGAACACTAACTGCGAGCTACACTTCAAAATGAAGAACATATCCATGAAGGTGGCGGACGCCCTTGCTTTTACAAATCCCCCCGAGGCAACCTTCCATTGCAACCCGATTCCAGCGGGCTATGCTCGTGTCTTGGTTGATGAGGTGGTGGACCAATATTCGGGGCTAGAGCTTGACATTCCTGGAGGTGACGATGAGCACACACTAGGAGAGGCCAACCATCGTATCATCCTATGGAGAAAGGATTGCATCATCTTTCGAAGGCCACCGACACCGCGTCATCCGACTCCTCGTCGCAGTCCGCCACCGAGTCAGCAGACTCCCGCTCCTCCAAGTCCACCAACGCGTCAGGCCACTCCTCCTCCAAGTCCGGCACAGCTTCAGGCCACTCCTCCTCCAAGTCCGGCAAAGCGTCAGGCCACTCCTCCTCCAAGTCCGGCACAGCTTCAGGCCACTCCTCCTCCAAGTCCGGCACAGCTTCAGGCCACTCCTCCTCCTCCAACTCAGCCACGTCAGCCGTCTTCGCCGCCTCAGCAATCACGGAAGAGAGCCGCCTCAGCTATGGTGCGTAGCGGTACAAGTCGAGGTAGTACTGGAGGTACAGGCGGAGGCAAGCGATTTCAATATGGTC
This sequence comes from Triticum urartu, assembly GCF_003073215.2. Classification (NCBI taxonomy): domain Eukaryota; kingdom Viridiplantae; phylum Streptophyta; class Magnoliopsida; order Poales; family Poaceae; genus Triticum; species Triticum urartu. The sequence goes on along the minus strand of NC_053022.1, from coordinate 15,562,833 downwards.
CAAGCCTCGCGCCTCTTCCGCAGAGGCCTTACGACAAGTCCGAGGAGGAAAACGTAGCCATATCGAAGGCCGAGGTGGAAGCCCATTTTGCACCGAAACCGGCCACCACCGCCGCCAAGGGAGAAAGTGCCTGTGGAAAAGATTGACCACTTCATTCGTATGGCTAGAGCACCAGCTCCCAAGCCTGTTGACACAGACTATGAGCGCCACATCAGAAGTTAAATCGAGCACGTCTACAGAAAGAGGCGAGCTCGAGCTCGAGCAAATCAGCTGGCAAAAGGAGCGGTAAAACCGTTCCCCAGCTGGGAGAACAGGCGGCGCAATCAATCCCCCCTTGTTGTGCCAACAACACATGAGAGTAGGCGCGCCCAATATTATTGTGGGCAAACCGTTAACGTTCCCGGGGTGGGCGATGTGGTAATAACCGAGGAGCATATTGCGCAGGCTGAATCGATCGGGATCACTGTTGGACAACTCCTCGATATCGAGCCCATGTCTCCGACTAGAGAGGAGGAAATAAAACGGAAATATGCCCGGGGCCAACCTTTGGTCGAGCCAGAGGAGGTCAATAAGCTCCCAACGAGAATGTATGAATTGCATCAATGGTACATGGACATTACCAAGATTTCCAATCGAGAGTCCCTCATGGTGAATGTCAACGAGGAGCATTACTACCATAAGAAAGCTGTGACCGTTGAGTATTCAGAACTTTTTCAGCTATACAATAAAGACGCACTCGACAAATCTATCGTCAGTTGCTATTGTCTGTAAGTGATTTCTTTCTGTAATTTAAGTCTCAAGCTAGCTGATCATTTTGATCAATCATTACCTGTAATTATCCTCACTATATTCTTTTCTGTGGTATTATGCAGGATGAAGATTTATGAAATGAAAAAAGGTGGACGCTATGGCATTGGGTTCGTTGACCCAAATACCATTAATGAATACACATGGAAAATAGATCCATATCACGCAAAATGTGTAGAGGAAAGCATGCTACAGTTCTTCAAGGAACTCAAATACAATGAAGATATACTACTTCCTTACAACTTCCAGTGAGTCACACTGTCTTGTACTACAAATTCTGTTTTTCCCTACTAGCTATAGCTACATGTTTTTGCTTACATATGCCCGCTTAATTAAGACATGCAAACGTGTGTGCATGCAGATTTCACTGGATCTTGTTAATCATTAAAGTTGATGAAGGAACAGTTGAAGTACTAGACTCACTACTTAAGAAAGCAAGTGACTACACCATCGTGAAGGGGATAGTCAACAGGTAATTTCAATCATTATTAACTATATCTCGGCCTATTTAATTAGTTCGTCATTTCCTGATAACAACTATTTAATAACCCATTTATTCATTTTCTTTGTCGGCGGGCAGGGCTTGGGCAAAGTTCATCAGGGTCACTCCAGGCCCATGGAAACAAAGTCTGAAATGGTATCGACCCAAGGTAAGTAATTAAGTAGTACTAGCTAGCTGCCATCTCTTTAATTATCATGCTTGATTAATTATTATCTGATCAAAATTCCATTCTCGTAAAGGCCCTGAAGCAGGCGCCGGGGAATGATCTATGTGCATACTACGTTTGCGAGAACATTCGCATGATGGCGTCCGAAAGGAGCAAATCTCAAAGACAGGAGTGGGTACGATATCGATTGTCAGAACACTATTCACAATTTTTACACCATTATCGATATCTAGTCACACAACTAATACACATGCATATTGATCTCCTTCTTAACAGTTCAAAGAGGTGCGGGACAAGCTCCTAGCACAGGACCGCATAGAAGCAATTCAAGAGGAAATAGCGGGATTTTTGCTCGACCAGGTCATAGATCCCAAAGGAGAATACTATTACCCGCTACCGCCCCCATGAACCACTTCCAATTGTTATCGTGCTCCGAAGGCACCAATTAGCTAGGCTAATGCCACTGGCTCCGAAGGCACCAATTAGGAGAAATTGTATATATTATATATACATGTGTGTATATATGTGTGAATTAATTAATGGTGGTTGTGAGACATTCGATGATATATATATATATTATGATCGGTTCTACTAGAAATTCTATTTATATATATGCATAACGTGTACAATATGTAGTATCGTAAAATACCAGCAAACGAAAAATTAAATGGAAAACACAAAATTAAATGAAAAAGAAATCATAAACCCAAACCCCCCAACATTTTAATACCGGTTGGTGACACCAACCGGTACTAAAGGGCTCCCTGCCCCCGAAGCTGGCTCGTGCCACGTGGTTGCCCTTTAGCACCGGTTCGTGCTGAACCGGTACTAAAGGGGGGGCCTTTAGTGCCTACATTTTAGCGCCGGTTACCAAACCGGCACTAAAGGGCCTTACGAACCGGTGCTATTGCCCGGTTCTGCACTAGTGCCTATCTCTTGTTTCCCCACACATACGGATTCTAAAAACAGCCTATACTTATGTATTTCGAAATTACATGGGCCTGGCCCAATAATAAGGTGACACAGCACCTATAATAGCCTCTGGATGAAATTTGTGAAGTGGCATCTTGTATATTTCGTCCAAGACTTCATGCACTCATTACGGTGGCTTCATAGTCCTGAAATCATCACTTGAAACTCCGTTCTTGTTTCCCTTGCGCATGCCATCATCTCCATGATTGTTCTTGCTCCAATGTTTATCCTTCTCCAAACTAGGCCCTTCATTTGTAAGCAAAACAAATGTATCCAATTTAGGCAGCATCATATTCTCATTAACATTATAATCATTACCAAGAAACGAAAGTACCTGGTAAATTAATTGGCGTGCACGAGCTCTACTAATTGGTCCAGTATGTATAGTAGCAGGGGCTGTCGGTGTAACAATGGTATTGATGTCCTCATCACAATGCAACATCGAACACACCAAGGCGGTGGACGACTGCGAGGCCTCGGACGGGAACGAGTCAGAGATGGGAAGACATAGGAGTGGAGTCGCAGATGGAGAGGAGTACGAGGGTTAACTGGTTATGGTGTGGCGTGGAGCTGCAATCGGTGGAAAATAACAGAAGGTGTGGAGGGTTAGCATGGCCGGCGGTGGGGTAGCGCTTCACAATGATGCGTGCTAAGCAAAGCCGCTAGCCGCCGGAGGCCGGAGCAGGCGGTCCCAGCAGTGCTGGAGGAAGAAGACGATAGATTGAAGATGCATGCCGAGTGTCACATATTTAACGCATGTTTTCTAGAATTTACTGTCCATTTGTTGGTTTTGTGAACAAATGATGTAGCGTCTATGCGGCTCATTTTTTTAAGAAATCACAGCCCATTTGAACTTTCTTCGAATACACAAAATTTGTTGAGCTTGCTGTAAATATAATGTTAGGTTAGAATTGATACATGATAATATAAAATTAGCTAATTTGTGAGTTATTGCTAAAAAGAAAAATGAGCGCGTTATTATTATATTGGTCCTTCAATCTTGGCAAGCTTTTGTACGCAATTACCAGGATTTTCGTTTCCTTAGAGTAAAAAACAACCAAGATTTCCTTGCCAACTTGTGTTAAACATTTATTTCTATAAGTTAATAAGATGTGGGATGTTTTTATAATGTATATATAAATTTCTATTAAATATATGATTACACACACACACATATATAATGTAGTTAGAAGGGAAAACATAAATTGGACCTGGCATTCTTATTCTTATATACAGAAAAATAGAACATAGATCTGCATTTTATTCAAAAAAGATAAATTGAGGTGGTGATGTTTAAGAAAAAATAAAACCTAGGCTGGGAGGCCCATAGGCCGGTTGATACATGATGGACCTAAAATTAAGTTGAAACCACTGTGTCGGTATGTCGTGGGGTGCGCATGTTCCAAAATAAAACCTAGGCTGGGTAGGCCACAACCAAGCTGATACTTGTTCGCCCTTTAATAAAAATGATATCTACTAGATCCCCGATACCATAAAAAAGCTCTTCGATGACAGTCTTCGTTGTAAATTTATTTCGTTTATTGACTAGTTTGACAAACCCATGGGCCCCAACGTCGGTATACAATTAAGATGAAGCTTTTTTTCAATGAGGCACTTGTTTGCGTACAGCCATGGACCTGGTGGGTCCCGACTGTCAGCCTCTCGACATACAATCCTCTCCGGATTCCTCTCATTTGTTGAGCATGTTGACAACGGTAGACAGCGGTGCCACGACGAATGCACAAAGCCGGAGGACGACGTCATGGACTCGGATGGGAATGAACTGGAGCTGAGGAAGACGCCTAGAGTAGTGAAATAGCGTGCCTTCATTCTTTCGAACATACTGCGGTAGCCTAGTGGCTACAACCCTCTCACCCAAAAGTTGTACTGCCCGTGTTTGATTCCACCTGGTGCAGTTGAAAAATATCTAATTTTTTGCCTCGGCTATTACTGACATGTGGGTCCCGCCATGTCACCTACACACACCACCTCTACCACTTGCCAAAATTTCATCCCTAGTTTACTCAATTTTTCGCACACTCAACATTGTCTGGGCATTTTAAAAATAGCATATCTTTTTGACTGTGCATCATATGAAGATGTGATATACATGAATGTTGATCAGCATGATGTTAACTTGTTAGTTCCATTTTTGACCATGAATAAAATTTGCAACATGCTGTTATCCATGTTTAAAAAGGGCACGTTGATACGCTCTGCCTCTGAAACATGCAGTTTCTTATCCGAAATTGAAACTTACAGTTTTTTCTTTGAAAATCACTTGGACATGTAGCCATCGCCGGTGGTGGATTGGATGTTGCGCTTCTTCAATCCCCCGGTGGCGCGAGGGGGAAGAAGTTGAAACTTCCATCCCGTGCTGGCGGTTGGGGAATGGAGCGAACTGGATTTAAGAGTGGGCAGGGGCACGGTGCAGGCAGCGCCACCGGCCCCTGAGCGGTAGTTGGCAGTTCGGTCGTGCTGCTGGTTTGGGCGGCGGAAGAACAAGTAGAGGGAAGACTGAAGAAGCACATTAGATGCGATTTTTTTGAGTGGATGGCTCTCGATGGCATATTTTTAACTTGCCTCTGCACGATACAACTTGTATTTTTGGCCTCCTAGTCGATGGCGGGCCAACAACCCATTTGTTGGGCGGGCTAACCTACAGAAAACAGCACTTGATTCTCATCAAGCCCCAAAAACAATGCAATACTCTATTTTTTAGGCCGAAAACATTATGGTGGGGGTTGAGCCGGGCGGGGGGGGGGGCTGAGAAAATAATAAAAAGAAGAGTTGATGCGCCATTGCTACCCTAACAAACAGGTGCCATTCTTCTCGGGGCGAAGGTGTGCCATGTGACACTCACATGTCATAATACCACAGTATACATTCTAACAAGTTCACACACAAGTACAACAGAAAAGGTAAACATTTGGATCAAACTCAGGTTCATGGGATACGTTCATATTCATAGCCAACATTCAAAATCAACAACTCAGAAGATTCATATATACACAAGTTTAGCATGTCTATGCATCCAAATGATTGATAGATCACAAGCCAATATTCATAGCTAACATTAACAAAAAGATTCAGATATACACAAGTTCAACATGTTTACCCGTTCAAATGATTGAGAGATCACAACCAACATCATCCATCGACACAGTTTAATTACTCAGGGTACAGACTGGTAAGTGATGTTCACTCGGTGGTACTTCTTGTTAAAATTAATGCTTGTCTGAGCAAACTTTAGAGTACAGAAGAGGCAACACAGACCATATGAACTTTGCTTGTAGGTTTATCCTCATGATAGTGGCCTCAATGCTGCGAGAGGTTTGAGCAACTTGGCCACTACTTTCATCCAACTAGTTTACTAGCTCATCTTGGTCCTGTAGCTCGCCAAAATTCTACATTGCAGACAAGAAATGAGGTGATCAACAAAATGAACCACCCAAAGTTTTTGTGCAGTTCAACTGAAATGGAGCATCCGAGGCATACAGACTGGTTAAGTGCCATATGAATATACGCGTCAACCAACTTGTCTGGAATCTTTAGACTCCATGGCATACAGTTCACTACCAGCATACATGGCGATAACCAAAAAGCGCAAGTTGGGGCCAAAGACTAGACTGCATTTTTCTGGGCTATGCGCCAAGCAATATTGTTGGCGTTCACTCCGGCACTTCGTCTTGTCAACATTGATGCTTGTCAGGGTGAACTTTGGAATACATAGAAGCAACATAAGTATTTGTCCATCTGATCTTCTTGTGCAGTTCTACTGAAATCGGCCAATGTAACTGTTTTCCTACGAGTTCAGGCTCCAAGTTACTCCTTTATGAAATCGGCCAACAGTAGCGCAATACCAAATTACCAATAGATATGACAAGCACAATAGCCAGGATGAAGACTGGTACCAACCTGTGTGAGGAAGCATATCAATTTACTTCCTTTGACAGGAAGCTAAGCTAAGTGACTGACAGGAAAGGAAGTAAGCAGTTGAGGCAATGAACCACCCAAAGTTTTTGTGCAGTTCCACTGAAATAGAACATCCCTGTTGGAACATATATTGAGAAAGTGAGATTACTATAATAGTGGCACTAGTTGATAAAACATACACTAACAAATAAAAACATCCTCATTATCTTAATAGGTAAAGTTAGCAACACAGTAGCCTTGCTTAAAGGGAGGTATTACTTTATTTTATCAGTGCCAATTAGTTGAACATTGAAAGCATTGCCATGTATCATAGGTTGCAAAGATTTAACGTGCAAAGATAAAGGACTTTCTCATGGCATGAGCAAAACAGTAGCATGATACAAATAGGGATGACAACACACTAATATGGATGAAGGCCTTAGGACGGTACCAACCTGAGCAAGGAAGCTTATTCAAGTAATCCCAAAAGAGAAGATAAAGCACTGATTGGGATTATTCAATAGTATATCTTTTTGTGCACTTCCAATGTATGGTTGACATCACTCTGTTTACCAATGGTGAGATTATATGAAGAGATTATCAAGAACTTCCCGCAGATATAAAGCACTGGCTAGGACATAGTTCATTGTATCCTCTTGTGCATTTCAACTAAAATGTACAGTTGACACAACATCATCCCTGTTTGCACAAGTAGGAATGAGGTGAAACCTTCATTAGCTTAGTGAGGAAGGATAGAAAGACAATAACATATTACTTTAACAACAACATATCTTTATTTTACCAGGGGCATTAGATTAAGAATAGCTAAATAGTTGCTATAAGGGCATGGGACAGTGGGTGCACCAGCAGTCTAGCACCATGTACCTTAACTAGGGCACAAAGTGGCGACTCAGAGTTTGTTGCCTCGAGAAACAAACATCGAAGCAACATATCTGGGTTGGTCCTATTTTTGTTTACTTTATCCACCTATTCATATGTGTGGATTGCAAATCTAGTCCTGGTCATACGAGTGTGTACAACGTTTCCCCTATATTTCCCTTTTCGACCAAGAGACCGGTTCGATGGCCAGTATGTACTATTTTCACCCCTTTCTTTCCTGTTTGTACCAAGTCCTATGTACATACTACATCTTTCCCCCCTTTTATTTCCTATTTGAACCAAGTACAAGATTTGAACCCTTGAAGTAGCTTTACCTCTAACAATAGAAAAAAATTTAGGTGACGTTGGACCATTTGATTGAGCCTAGCTACGTGGGGATGACAGGTAGAAAATGATGCACATGCAGCGACGTGGCGAGCTGGGGAAGTAGAGTTAGGCCGGTTTCGAAGGAAGATATACCTAAAGGTCATCCAGGTGTGGCTAGGTGGGGGCGGGAGGCCGGATCCGCCCACACTACAACAATGATGAAGGAATCAGAGGACCTCCCGCGCCAGCACTTGGCCAAAGATAATGGTGCGGCCGGTAGTGGTGTTGGAAATATGCCCTAGAGGCAATAAGAAATTGGTTATTATCATCCCTGTTCAAGAATTCATCCGATTAACCAGTTAACTTGCCGATTAATCCCTACTCATAGGGTCCCCGAGTAGCCGATTAACCCGATAAATCGTCCGATTAATTGATTAAATGGCCGATTAACTTGCCGATTAGCCTATTAATCCCCTACTAGCCAACCGAGCATTACCTGTTAATGATTTCCTTGATCTCTTTATGCTTATCCTTTAGTTTTTATTACTTTGATTTCTCTATTATCTATTGGATTATCGAATTTTATTCCCTGTTCATGATATGTTTTTCTATTTATCATGGCTAGAATATTATTGATTCCTAGTTTTATTTTCTAAATATCATTGTTGTGAATTCTATAATATTACTATCATCCCTTGTTCCCTCTAGTAATGTTTCTCCTCTTATTATTCTTCTTCTTCTAACATTACTATTATTTCAATTCGATGTGGAATGAGGATTATATAGATGAGGAGATTGTGTGCTGTTATTCTTAGGGTATTCGGTGTAGTTTTATGTATTCACACATGTATTTAAGTTTCTGGTCAATATAATTCTAGCATGAATAATGAACATTTATCATGAACGGGAAATATGATAATCATTGTTGAGGAAATCGTTAACTGGTAGCTGCTCGGTCGGCTGGTGAGTAGGGGATTAATAGGCTAATCGGCAAGTTAATCGGCCATTTAATCAATTAATCGGGTGATTTATCAGGTAATCGGCTACTCGGGGACCCTATGAGTAGGGATTAATCGGCAAGTTAACTGGTTAATCGGATGAATTCTTGAACAGGGATGATAATAACCAATTTCTTATTGCCTCTAGGGCATATTTCCAACACCACTACCGGCCGCACCATTATCTTTGGCCAAGTGCTGGCGCGGGAGGTCCTCTGATTCCTTCATCATTGTTGTAGTGTGGGCGGATCCGGCCTCCCGCCCCCACCTAGCCACACCTGGATGACCTTTAGGTATATCTTCCTTCGAAACCGGCCTAACTCTACTTCCCCAGCTCGCCACGTCGCTGCATGTGCATCATTTTCTACCTGTCATCCCCACGTAGCTAGGCTCAATCAAATGGTCCAACGTCACCTAAATTTTTTTCTATTGTTAGAGGTAAAGCTACTTCAAGGGTTCAAATCTTGTACTTGGTTCAAATAGGAAATAAAAGGGGGGAAAGATGTAGTATGTACATAGGACTTGGTACAAACAGGAAAGAAAGGGGTGAAAATAGTACATACTGGCCATCGAACCGGTCTCTTGGTCGAAAAGGGAAATATAGGGGAAACGTTGTACACACTCGTATGACCAGGACTAGATTTGCAATCCACACATATGAATAGGTGGATAAAGTAAACAAAAATAGGACCAACCCAGATATGTTGCTTCGATGTTTGTTTCTCGAGGCAACAAACTCTGAGTCGCCACTTTGTGCCCTAGTTAAGGTACATGGTGCTAGACTGCTGGTGCACCCACTGTCCCATGCCCTTATAGCAACTATTTAGCTATTCTTAATCTAATGCCCCTGGTAAAATAAAGATATGTTGTTGTTAAAGTAATATGTTATTGTCTTTCTATCCTTCCTCACTAAGCTAATGAAGGTTTCACCTCATTCCTACTTGTGCAAACAGGGATGATGTTGTGTCAACTGTACATTTTAGTTGAAATGCACAAGAGGATACAATGAACTATGTCCTAGCCAGTGCTTTATATCTGCGGGAAGTTCTTGATAATCTCTTCATATAATCTCACCATTGGTAAACAGAGTGATGTCAACCATACATTGGAAGTGCACAAAAAGATATACTATTGAATAATCCCAATCAGTGCTTTATCTTCTCTTTTGGGATTACTTGAATAAGCTTCCTTGCTCAGGTTGGTACCGTCCTAAGGCCTTCATCCATATTAGTGTGTTGTCATCCCTATTTGTATCATGCTACTGTTTTGCTCATGCCATGAGAAAGTCCTTTATCTTTGCACGTTAAATCTTTGCAACCTATGATACATGGCAATGCTTTCAATGTTCAACTAATTGGCACTGATAAAATAAAGTAATACCTCCCTTTAAGCAAGGCTACTGTGTTGCTAACTTTACCTATTAAGATAATGAGGATGTTTTTATTTGTTAGTGTATGTTTTATCAACTAGTGCCACTATTATAGTAATCTCACTTTCTCAATATATGTTCCAACAGGGATGTTCTATTTCAGTGGAACTGCACAAAAACTTTGGGTGGTTCATTGCCTCAACTGCTTACTTCCTTTCCTGTCAGTCACTTAGCTTAGCTTCCTGTCAAAGGAAGTAAATTGATATGCTTCCTCACACAGGTTGGTACCAGTCTTCATCCTGGCTATTGTGCTTGTCATATCTATTGGTAATTTGGTATTGCGCTACTGTTGGCCGATTTCATAAAGGAGTAACTTGGAGCCTGAACTCGTAGGAAAACAGTTACATTGGCCGATTTCAGTAGAACTGCACAAGAAGATCAGATGGACAAATACTTATGTTGCTTCTATGTATTCCAAAGTTCACCCTGACAAGCATCAATGTTGACAAGACGAAGTGCCGGAGTGAACGCCAACAATATTGCTTGGCGCATAGCCCAGAAAAATGCAGTCTAGTCTTTGGCCCCAACTTGCGCTTTTTGGTTATCGCCATGTATGCTGGTAGTGAACTGTATGCCATGGAGTCTAAAGATTCCAGACAAGTTGGTTGACGCGTATATTCATATGGCACTTAACCAGTCTGTATGCCTCGGATGCTCCATTTCAGTTGAACTGCACAAAAACTTTGGGTGGTTCATTTTGTTGATCACCTCATTTCTTGTCTGCAATGTAGAATTTTGGCGAGCTACAGGACCAAGATGAGCTAGTAAACTAGTTGGATGAAAGTAGTGGCCAAGTTGCTCAAACCTCTCGCAGCATTGAGGCCACTATCATGAGGATAAACCTACAAGCAAAGTTCATATGGTCTGTGTTGCCTCTTCTGTACTCTAAAGTTTGCTCAGACAAGCATTAATTTTAACAAGAAGTACCACCGAGTGAACATCACTTACCAGTCTGTACCCTGAGTAATTAAACTGTGTCGATGGATGATGTTGGTTGTGATCTCTCAATCATTTGAACGGGTAAACATGTTGAACTTGTGTATATCTGAATCTTTTTGTTAATGTTAGCTATGAATATTGGCTTGTGATCTATCAATCATTTGGATGCATAGACATGCTAAACTTGTGTATATATGAATCTTCTGAGTTGTTGATTTTGAATGTTGGCTATGAATATGAACGTATCCCATGAACCTGAGTTTGATCCAAATGTTTACCTTTTCTGTTGTACTTGTGTGTGAACTTGTTAGAATGTATACTGTGGTATTATGACATGTGAGTGTCACATGGCACACCTTCGCCCCGAGAAGAATGGCACCTGTTTGTTAGGGTAGCAATGGCGCATCAACTCTTCTTTTTATTATTTTCTCAGCCCCCCCCCCAGCCCGGCTCAACCCCCACCATAATGTTTTCGGCCTAAAAAATAGAGTATTGCATTGTTTTTGGGGCTTGATGAGAATCAAGTGCTGTTTTCTGTAGGTTAGCCCGCCCAACAAATGGGTTGTTGGCCCGCCATCGACTAGGAGGCCAAAAATACAAGTTGTATCGTGCAGAGGCAAGTTAAAAATATGCCATCGAGAGCCATCCACTCAAAAAAATCGCATCTAATGTGCTTCTTCAGTCTTCCCTCTACTTGTTCTTCCGCCGCCCAAACCAGCAGCACGACCGAACTGCCAACTACCGCTCAGGGGCCGGTGGCGCTGCCTGCACCGTGCCCCTGCCCACTCTTAAATCCAGTTCGCTCCATTCCCCAACCGCCAGCACGGGATGGAAGTTTCAACTTCTTCCCCCTCGCGCCACCGGGGGATTGAAGAAGCGCAACATCCAATCCACCACCGGCGATGGCTACATGTCCAAGTGATTTTCAAAGAAAAAACTGTAAGTTTCAATTTCGGATAAGAAACTGCATGTTTCAGAGGCAGAGCGTATCAACGTGCCCTTTTTAAACATGGATAACAGCATGTTGCAAATTTTATTCATGGTCAAAAATGGAACTAACAAGTTAACATCATGCTGATCAACATTCATGTATATCACATCTTCATATGATGCACAGTCAAAAAGATATGCTATTTTTAAAATGCCCAGACAATGTTGAGTGTGCGAAAAATTGAGTAAACTAGGGATGAAATTTTGGCAAGTGGTAGAGGTGGTGTGTGTAGGTGACATGGCGGGACCCACATGTCAGTAATAGCCGAGGCAAAAAATTAGATATTTTTCAACTGCACCAGGTGGAATCAAACACGGGCAGTACAACTTTTGGGTGAGAGGGTTGTAGCCACTAGGCTACCGCAGTATGTTCGAAAGAATGAAGGCACGCTATTTCACTACTCTAGGCGTCTTCCTCAGCTCCAGTTCATTCCCATCCGAGTCCATGACGTCGTCCTCCGGCTTTGTGCATTCGTCGTGGCACCGCTGTCTACCGTTGTCAACATGCTCAACAAATGAGAGGAATCCGGAGAGGATTGTATGTCGAGAGGCTGACAGTCGGGACCCACCAGGTCCATGGCTGTACGCAAACAAGTGCCTCATTGAAAAAAAGCTTCATCTTAATTGTATACCGACGTTGGGGCCCATGGGTTTGTCAAACTAGTCAATAAACGAAATAAATTTACAACGAAGACTGTCATCGAAGAGCTTTTTTATGGTATCGGGGATCTAGTAGATATCATTTTTATTAAAGGGCGAACAAGTATCAGCTTGGTTGTGGCCTACCCAGCCTAGGTTTTATTTTGGAACATGCGCACCCCACGACATACCGACACAGTGGTTTCAACTTAATTTTAGGTCCATCATGTATCAACCGGCCTATGGGCCTCCCAGCCTAGGTTTTATTTTTTCTTAAACATCACCACCTCAATTTATCTTTTTTGAATAAAATGCAGATCTATGTTCTATTTTTCTGTATATAAGAATAAGAATGCCAGGTCCAATTTATGTTTTCCCTTCTAACTACATTATATATGTGTGTGTGTGTAATCATATATTTAATAGAAATTTATATATACATTATAAAAACATCCCACATCTTATTAACTTATAGAAATAAATGTTTAACACAAGTTGGCAAGGAAATCTTGGTTGTTTTTTACTCTAAGGAAACGAAAATCCTGGTAATTGCGTACAAAAGCTTGCCAAGATTGAAGGACCAATATAATAATAACGCGCTCATTTTTCTTTTTAGCAATAACTCACAAATTAGCTAATTTTATATTATCATGTATCAATTCTAACCTAACATTATATTTACAGCAAGCTCAACAAATTTTGTGTATTCGAAGAAAGTTCAAATGGGCTGTGATTTCTTAAAAAAATGAGCCGCATAGACGCTACATCATTTGTTCACAAAACCAACAAATGGACAGTAAATTCTAGAAAACATGCGTTAAATATGTGACACTCGGCATGCATCTTCAATCTATCGTCTTCTTCCTCCAGCACTGCTGGGACCGCCTGCTCCGGCCTCCGGCGGCTAGCGGCTTTGCTTAGCACGCATCATTGTGAAGCGCTACCCCACCGCCGGCCATGCTAACCCTCCACACCTTCTGTTATTTTCCACCGATTGCAGCTCCACGCCACACCATAACCAGTTAACCCTCGTACTCCTCTCCATCTGCGACTCCACTCCTATGTCTTCCCATCTCTGACTCGTTCCCGTCCGAGGCCTCGCAGTCGTCCACCGCCTTGGTGTGTTCGATGTTGCATTGTGATGAGGACATCAATACCATTGTTACACCGACAGCCCCTGCTACTATACATACTGGACCAATTAGTAGAGCTCGTGCACGCCAATTAATTTACCAGGTACTTTCGTTTCTTGGTAATGATTATAATGTTAATGAGAATATGATGCTGCCTAAATTGGATACATTTGTTTTGCTTACAAATGAAGGGCCTAGTTTGGAGAAGGATAAACATTGGAGCAAGAACAATCATGGAGATGATGGCATGCGCAAGGGAAACAAGAACGGAGTTTCAAGTGATGATTTCAGGACTATGAAGCCACCGTAATGAGTGCATGAAGTCTTGGACGAAATATACAAGATGCCACTTCACAAATTTCATCCAGAGGCTATTATAGGTGCTGTGTCACCTTATTATTGGGCCAGGCCCATGTAATTTCGAAATACATAAGTATAGGCTGTTTTTAGAATCCGTATGTGTGGGGAAACAAGAGATAGGCACTAGTGCAGAACCGGGCAATAGCACCGGTTCGTAAGGCCCTTTAGTGCCGGTTTGGTAACCGGCGCTAAAATGTAGGCACTAAAGGCCCCCCCCTTTAGTACTGGTTCAGCACGAACCGGTGCTAAAGGGCAACCACGTGGCACGAGCCAGCTTCGGGGGCAGGGAGCCCTTTAGTACCGGTTGGTGTCACCAACCGGTATTAAAATGTTGGGGGGGTTTGGGTTTATGATTTCTTTTTCATTTAATTTTGTGTTTTCCATTTAATTATTTTTCGTTTGCTGGTATTTTACGATACTACATATTGTACACGTTATGCATATATATAAATAGAATTTCTAGTAGAACCGATCATAATATATATATATATCATCGAATGTCTCACAACCACCATTAATTAATTCACACATATATACACACATGTATATATATATATATACAATTTCTCCTAATTGGTGCCTTCGGAGCCAGTGGCATTAGCCTAGCTAATTGGTGCCTTCGGAGCACGATAACAATTGGAAGTGATTCATGGGGGCGGTAGCGGGTAATAGTATTCTCCTTTGGGATCTATGCCCTGCTCGAGCAAAAATCCCGCTATTTCCTCTTGAATTGCTTCTATGCGGTCCTGTGCTAGGAGCTTGTCCCGCACCTCTTTGAACTGTTAAGAAGGAGATCAATATGCATATGTATTAGTTGTGTGACTAGATATCGATAATGGTGTAAAAATTGTGAATAGTGTTCTGACAATCGATATCGTACCCACTCCTGTCTTTGAGATTTGCTCCTTTCGGACGCCATCATGCGAATGTTGTCGCAAACGTAGTATGCATATAGATCATTCCCCGGCGCCTGCTTCAGGGCCTTTACGAGAATGAAATTTGATCAGATAATAATTAATCAAGCATGATAATTAAAGAGATGGCAGCTAGCTAGTACTACTTAATTACTTACCTTGGGTTGATACCATTTCAGATTTTGTTTCCATGGGCCTGGAGTGGCCCTGATGAACTTTGCCCAAGCCCTGCCCGCTGACAAAGAAAATGAATAAATGGGTTATTAAATAGTTGTTATCAGGAAATGATGAACTAATTAAATAGGCCGAGATATAGTTAATAATGATTGAAATTACCCGTTGACTATCCCCTTCACGATGGTGTAGTCACTTGCTTCCTTAAGTAGTGAGTCTAGTATTTCAACTGTTCCTTCATCAACTTTAATGATTAACAAGATCCAGTGAAATCTGCATGCACACACATTTGGATGTCTTAATTAAGCTGGCATATGTAAGCAAAAACATGTAGCTAGCTAGTAGGGAAAAACATAATTTGTAGTACAAGACAGTGTGACTCACTGGAAGTTGTAAGGAAGTAGTATATCTTCATTGTATTTGAGGTCCTTGAAGAACTCTAGCATGCTTTCCTCTACACTTTTTTCGTGATATGGATCTATTTTCCATGTGTATTCATTAACGGTATTTGGGTCAACGAAATCAATGCCATAGCGTCCACCTTTTTTCATTTCATAAATCTTCATCCTGCATAATACCATAGAAAAGAATAAAATGAGGATAATTATATGTAATGATTGATCAAAATGATCACTACAGCTAGCTTGAGACTTAAATTACAGGAAGAAATCACTTACAGACAATAGCAACTGACGATAGATTTGTCGAGTGCGTCTTAATTGTATAGATGAAATAGTTCTGAATACTCAATGGTCACAACTTTCTCATGGTAGTAATGATCCTTCTTGACATTCACCATGAGGGACTCTCGATTGGAAATCTTGGTAATGTCCATGTACCATTGATGCAATTCATACATTCTCGTTGGGAGCTTATTGACCTCCTCTGGCTCGACCAAAGGTTGGCCCCGGACATATTTCCGTTTTATTTCCTCCTCTCTAGTTGGAGACATGGGCTCGATATCGAGGAGTTGTCCAACAGTGATCCCGATCGTTTCAGCCTGCGCAATATGCTCCTCGGTTATTACCACATCGCCCATCGAGGGAACGTTAACGGTTTCCCACAATAATATTGGGCACGCCTACTCTCATGTATTGTTGGCACAACAAGCGGGGGGATTGATTGCGCCGCTTGTTCTCCCAACTGGGGAACGGTTTTACCGCTCCTTTTGCCAGCTGATTTGCTTGAGCTCGAGCTCGCCTCTTTCTATAGACGTGCTCGATTTAACTTCTTGATGTGGCGCTCATAGTCTGTGTCAACAGGCTTGGGAGCTGGTGCTCTAGCCATACGAATGAAGTGGTCAATCTTTTCCACATGCACTTTCTCCCTTGGCGGCGGTGGCGGTTTCGGTGCAAAATGGGCGTCCACCTCGGCCTTCGATATGGCTATGTTTTCCTCCTCGGACTTGTCGTAAGGCCTCTGCGGAAGAGGCGCGAGGCTTGGACCATATTGAAATCGCTTGCCTCCGCCTGTACCTCCAGTACTACCTCGACTTGTACCGCTACGCACCATAGCTGAGGCGGCTCTCTTCCGTGATTGCTGAGGTGGCGAAGACGGCTGACGTGGCTGAGTTGGAGGAGGAGTGGCCTGAAGCTGTGCCGGACTTGGAGGAGGAGTGGCCTGAAGCTGTGTCGGACTTGGAGGAGGAGTGGCCTGACGCTTTGCCGGACTTGGAGGAGGAGTGGCCTGACGCGTTGGTGGACTTGGAGGAGCGGGAGTCTGCTGACTCGGTGGCGGACTTCGACGAGGAGTCGGATGACGCGGTGTCGGTGGCCTTCGAAAGATGATGCAATCCTTTCTCCATAGGATGATATGATGCTTGGCCTCTCCTAGTGTGAGCTCATCGTCACCTCCAGGAATGTCAAGCTCTAGCCCCAAATATTGGTCCACCACCTCATCAACCAAGACACGAGCATAGCCCGCTGGAATCGGGTTGCAATGGAAGGTTGCCTCGGGGGGATTTGTAAAAGCAAGGGCGTCCGCCACCTTCATGGATATGTTCTTCATTTTAAAAGTGTAGCTCATAGTTAGTGTTCTCCATGATGTCATCCACTGGGTAGCTATCCAGCAATGCGTCGCCCGGGGCGGAACCCACGCTGCTTCTCGGCATGGATGGGACGGTGCTATCCAATGGTGGATCATCCGCTAGCTGCTGAGACCCCCTTTGCTGGCTAAGTGAGTCGATCTGCTCCTGCTGCCACTGGAATTTGACTGCCAAGTCCGCGTGCACTGATTCTAGGCCTTGAAGGCATTCATAGTCTAGCTTCCTCTGCTCCTCCTCCATCTTTCTCTTCTTCTCCTCCGCAATCTTCTTTCTTGCACGGGTTCTGTAGTCGGCGTTCCAGTCCGAAAACCCCTCATACCATGGAATAGCGCCCATGCCTCGTGTTCTTCTCGGATGTTCAGGATTTCCCAGGGCACGCGTAAGCTCGTCGTTCCCTCTGTTGGGCTTGAACAACCCCGATCGAGCCTCTTCTATTGCAACAAGTAGCTTATCTTCGGCTCCGTCCAGACATGCCTTCTTCGAAACTTTGCCTGTCTTCGGGTCCAACTCGCCCCATGCGCATAGAACCAAGTCCTGCACCTGGGGGCCCAGCTCAATGTTTCTGGAGTGACACCTGCATCCAGCATATCTTTCTCAGACTTATCCCACTTAGGCATTCCCACCGCATAGCCACCTGGCCCCAGCTTATGGAACTTATCCTTTTTTGCGGCATTGGCCTTGTTTATTCTTGACCGTTCCTTAGATAATTCCGAATCCTTGAATTTCATGAAATCGTCCCAATGAGAACTTTGCTTCTCTAGTGTTCCCTCGAATACTAGAGTCTTCCTTCCTCCGTTGACGTACTTGGCCCATTCACAAATCTTGTGGTTCTTGAATGCAACCGCCATCTTCCTAAGAGCAGCGTCCTTGACTTTCTCCACATCTGCATCTGTGAAATGATCTGGTAGGGTGAAATTTTCCATGAGCGTTTCCCAAAGCAGAAGTTTTTGTCTGTCGTCGAAAAAAGTAACTCCTGGATGTGGCTTTGCTGGCTCTCTCCATTCTTGAAGGGAGATCGGGAGTTGGTCCTTCACAATAACTCCGCACTGACGAATGAACTTGTCCGTAATCTTCTTAGGCGCTAATGGTCCGCCATTAGGTCTGATGGCCTCGATATTGTACTTTATGCCCTACTTCAACTTTTTGTTTGGGCCACGTTTCCTGTTGCCTGAAGATTTGCTCGATCCGGATGGCTGAAAGAAGAAAGGTTGATTCGTTAATATATCTTCAAGTCATTTAAAACATGTGATGATCACCAGATGCCTGCTTATATAAATATGTATACCTCGACGGTCTTTGTTGTTTCAAGATCAACATTTTCTTCGTCATGTTCATAGTTCATGACTTCATTATTTCGGTCGTCGCGATCGAATATCATATCACCCTCCCTGGTGTTGTTTAGATATTCGGAGCCGTCATAATCTTCTTCATTCTGATCATCATCTGGCCCGCGAGGATTGCCTATGATATTGAACAGGGCCTCTTCTCCCTGTCTACCGGTATTGTCCGCCATAGGTTTTGTTTAACTAATCCAAAAGAAATATATTCAAATTACAATGCATGGATACAATCAATTAGTAAGGAAAAACTGAATCAATCATAGTACATAATAAGCATCATCAAATATAATCTCGAATATGTCGTCTCGAATAATAGATATAATCTCGAATACATCATCTCGAATAATAGATATAATCTCGAATACATCGTCTCGAATAATAGATATAATATCGCAAACATCACTAGCTAGCTAGCTAGGAAGCTAATAAAGATCGAATAGTACAGAGTAATCTAGGCTGCTCGCGGTTCCTGAGGTGCGGGCGGTGGACACCCAAAGAGAAGGAACCATCACTAGATCATAGCTCAGGTGATCTCCCAAAAGAACCTGCCAGGTATTGGAGAACCTGGCGTCCATAGCAGCCATGTAGCGATGGACGTGCTCGTCCTCCTCCCTGACACGGCGACATACCACCTCCGGCGGGGCCGGCTCCCTCCGCACCGAAAGTGGCCCATGCGAACGCCACCAAAGGAGATGAGGGTCGACGACGGGACCCGGGGCCGGGTTCCTCACCAAGCATCGCGCCCCTGAAGGTAGCACCTCCCAGTGCCAGCCCGGCGGAGCCCAGTCCCGGACATGGGTCCTCTGAAGCAGGACGTCGTCGCGAACGGGTCGACGGCGAGGATGCGGGCCGGGCATCGTCGACAACAAATACTATATGCCGCAAAAGTAAAGTAACATTTTTTAAATGATGGATTGTGATTTCATATATGCAAATTCTAAATTTTATAACTAAAACTAACATTTCTAATATTTCTATAACTAAAACTAACATTTCTAATATTTCTATAACTAAAAAACATTTCTATATAACTAACATTTCTAATATTTCTATATAGCTAACATTTCCATAACTAAAACTAACATTTCCATAACTAAAACTAACATTTCTAATAAGTCTATAACTAAAAAACACAAAGATTGCTAACAATTCTATAACAATGTGTGTGTGTGTGTGGTTGGCGGCCGGGGCACAGGAGCTCACCGGCGAGGTGTGACGATGGTGGGCAGCGACGGGGACGGGGATGGAGACGGGGCGGCGACGACGGGGACAGGGCGGCGACGACGGGGACAGGGCGGCGACGACGGGGAC
>NC_053022.1:15528495-15541994 GCF_003073215.2 Triticum urartu | reverse complement strand
TATAGTTTCTAACGTTCGCATACAACGGGTGTAAGCCAGATTTACACACGCAATACACTTAGGTTGACTTTACGAGCCTAGCATGTACTAACATGGCCTCGGAACACGGAAGACCGAAAGGTCGAACATGAGTCGTATAGAAGATACGATCAACATGAAGATGTTCACCGATGATGACTAGTCTGTCTCACTTGCTGATCGGACACAGCCTAGTTGAATCGGATCATGTATCACTTAGATGACTAGAGGGATGTCTATCTGAATGGGAGTTCATTAAATAATTTGATTAGATGAACTTAATTATCATGAACATAGTGTAAAATTCTTTGCAATATTTCTTATAGATCAAATGACCCACGCTAATGTTGCCCTCAACTTCAACGTATTCCTAGAGAAAACCAAGCTGAAAGACGATGGCAGCAACTACATGGACTGGGTCCGTAACCTGAGGATTATCCTCATAGCTGCCATGAAAGCATATGTCCTTGATGCACCGCTAGGTGAAGCACCTGTTTTCCCAGCAGAACAAGACGTTATGAACGCTTGGCAGACGCGTAGTGATGATTACTCCCTGGTTCAGTGCGGCATGCTTTACAGCTTAGAACCGGGGCTCCAAAGGTGTTTTGAGCAACACAGAGCATATGAGATGTTCCAAGAGCTGAAAATGGTTTTCCAAGCTCATGCCCGGGTCGAGAGATATGAAGTCTCCGACAAGTTCTACAGTTGTAAGATGGATGAGAATAGTTCCGTCAGCGAGCACATACTCAAAATGTCTGGGTTGCACAACCGCTTGTCTCAGCTGGGAGTTAATCTCCCGGATGATGCGGTCGTTGACAGAATCCTTCAGTCGCTCCCACCTAGCTACAAGAGCTTTGTGATGAACTTCAATATGCAGGGGATGGAAAAGACCATTCCTGAGGTATATTCAATGCTGAAATCAGTGGAGGTGAAAATCAAAAAGGAACATCAAGTGTTGATGGTGAATAAAACCACTAAGTTCAAGAAAGGCAAGGGTAAAAGGAACTTCAAGAAGGACGGCAAGGGAGTTGCCGCGCCCGGTAAGTAAGCTGCCGGGAAGAAGCCAAAGAATGGACCCAAGCCTGAGACTAAGTGCTTTTATTGCAAGGGAAACGGTCACAGGAAGGGGAACTGCCCCAAGTACTTAGCGGATAAGAAGGCCGGCAATGCCAAAGGTATATGTGATATACATGTTATTGATGTGTACCTAACCAGCGCTCGTAGTAGCTCCTGGGTATTTGATACCGGTGCAGTTGCTCATATTTGTAACTCAAAACAGGAACTGTGGAATAAACGGAGACTGGCGAAGGACGAGGTGACGATGCGCGTCGGGAATGGTTCCAAGGTCGATGTGATCGCCGTTGGCACGCTACCTCTACATTTACTTATGGGATTAGTTTTAAACCTCAATAATTGTTATTTAGTACCAGCTTTGAGCATGAACATTGTATCTGGATCTCGTTTAATGCGAGATGGCTACTCATTTAAATCTAAGAATAATGGTTGTTCTATTTATATGAGAGACATGTTTTATGGTCATGCCCCGCTGGTCAATGGTTTATTCTTATTTAATCTCGAACGTGATGTTACACATATTCATAGTGTGAATGCCAAAAGATGTAAGGTTGATAATGATAGTCCTACATATTTGTGGCACTGCCGCCTTGGTCACATTGGTGTCAAACGCATGAAGAAACTCCATGCAGATGGACTTTTGGAGTCTCTTGATTATGAATCATTTGACACATGCGAACCATGCCTCATGGGCAAAATGACCAAGACTCTGTTCTCCGGAACAATGTAGCGAGCAACCAACTTATTGGAAATCATACATACTGATGTGTGCGGTCCAATGAGTGTTGAGGCTCGCGGTGGCTATCGTTATGTTCTCACTCTCACTGATGACTTGAGTAGATATGGGTATGTCTACTTAATGAAACACAAGTCTGAGACCTTTGAAAAGTTCAAGGAATTTCAGAGTGAGGTTGAGAATCAACGTGACAGGAAAATCAAGTTCTTACGATCAGATCATGGGGGAGAGTATTTGAGTCACGAATTTGGCACACACTTAAGGAAATGCGGAATTGTTTCACAACTCACGCCGCCTGGAACACCTCAGCGTAATGGTGTGTCCGAACGTCGTAATCGCACTCTATTGGATATGGTACGATCTATGATGTCTCTTACCGATCTACCGCTGTCATTTTGGGGTTATGCTATAGAGACTGCCACATTCACTTTAAATAGGGCTCCGTCAAAATCCGTTGAGACGACACCGTATGAATTGTGGTTTGCTAAGAAACCTAAGCTGTCGTTTCTGAAAGTTTGGGGATGCGATGCTTATGTCAAGAAACTTCAACCTGAAAAGCTCGATCCCAAATCGGAAAAATGCGTCTTCATAGGATACCCTAAAGAAACTATTGGGTATACCTTCTACCTCAGATCCGAAGGCAAGATCTTTGTTGCCAAGAACGGATCCTTTCTAGAGAAAGAGTTTCTCTCGAAAGAAGTAAGTGGGAGGAAAGTAGAACTTGATGAAGTATTGCCTCTTGAACCGGAGAGTGGCGCAGCTCAAGAAAATGTTCCTGAGGTGCCTGCACCGACTAGAGAGGAAGTTAATGATGATGATCATGAAACTTCAGATCAAGTTGCTACTGAACTTCGTAGGTCCACAAGGACACGTTCCGCACCAGAGTGGTACGGCAACCCTGTCCTAGAAATCATGTTGTTAGACAATGATGAACCTTCGAACTATGAAGAAGCGATGGTGGGCCCAGATTCCGACAAATGGCTGGAAGCCATGAAATCCGAGATAGGATCCATGTACGAAAACGAAGTATGGACTTTGACTGACTTGCCCTATGATCGGCGAGCCATAGAAAATAAATGGATCTTTAAGAAGAAGACCGACGCGGATGGTAAGGTGACCATCTATAAGGCTTGGCTTGTCGCTAAGTGTCGTGGAATTGTCACGGCAGATGTCCTCATGGAAGGACTTAGTCGTGGAGCCATCACTACGGGTTAGCTTGAAGGGGTTAAACCGGACAAAGGGACACGAGAGTTTATACTAGTTCGGCCCCTTCGATGAAGGTAAAAGCCTACGTCTAGTTGTGATTGGTATTGCTGGGGTTTCGAAGACCAGGGAGCGAATCCGCTTTGTCTGGCTTCGAGTTGTTGTTTTTTCTGTCCCTGAACCGCCGCCGGGTCACCCCTTTATATATTCAGGAGGATCCCGGCCGGTCTACAGAGTCCCGAGGCTGGCTCATACAAGTGTCCGCCTCGGTCTCTTCTTTCTTATCTTACAATGCAAGTTTATACAATCATGGCGGTTTACTATCATGGGCCCTAAACCTCCTGCGGGCTCTGGGCCTCTAAGCTTCATCCGTAAAGCGCCATCTTCTGGGTTTCCTTGGGCTTCAGTATAACTGAAGGTGAACCGGCCCCTCCTGGGCGGTTTACCCTCAGTGGTTATATCCTCAACATTAGGCCCCAGATTGATTTGAACCTGTTCATGTCAGTCTTCAATCCTTGAACTTCTGGCAATTCTCGTAAACCGCCATATTGTCTTCTCCCTGTGAACTTTGATGAATCGCCATGACGTCATCTTCTGTTACTGTAGTAAATCATTGTGACGTCATTCCTGTATAAAAAAGTTTTATAAAGATTCCCTTCTCTTTAATTAATTCCCGAAGATCGAGGCGACAGCTGCATCCTCTTTTGCCGCTTTCGATTCCTCGATTTTTCGCCCTGCCGTTTTATCCCACTTCCTTATAAATAAGACCGAGGTGCCTCCATTTTCCCCTTTCCAAACCACATCGTCTTCCTCCTCGCGACCCGAAGACCTCAAGTATCGCCGCCGCCGCCGTTGTTGATCTTCCAGTCCGCACCGACTCAGGCCGCTGCATCGACCTGTCTGACCAGAAATCGACGGCGAACCTCCGCAGCTCGTCCACATCCGTGAGTTCTTCTCCTTCCCCTTCTCAGATCTGCATTGGAACTTGTTTGAGTTCGTCGGCGGTCATCGCCGCCCGATGCAAACCCTTGTTAGTTTTCACCTCCAATGCCCTGTTTAGATTGTAAAAACAACGTAGAACTGCTGCGGCAATTGTTTGTGCTTATCTTGCATAAAAATAGATCTCATTTCCATTGTTTGGAAGCCCTCTTCGAATGTATGAACTTCTCTGCACTGTTTTAGGTCTAGAAATTTTTCCTTCCAGAGCGATCGTTTGATCCAAAATAATAATTGCAACTTGTGAAACCTGTTTGTTCCACACTTAACAAATTTCCAGCTTGGGTTCTGCCTCAAAAGGCGGTTTATCCTTTAGTGTTGATAATCCGTCGTATGTCATTAGCCCTCTCTTAAACCGCCATCTAGACTTTGAACAGCCATGCCCGGTTCACTTCATACGTATACCTTGAATTGCCGGTTTAACATTTGACAAACACATACAAACCGCCAATCGTAAACACGCATTTTCCTTTTACAGACTTTGTAAGATGACGAAGCAATTTGCTGCTTGCAACTGGGTTCCGTCTCGGATCACAGAAACGCAAATCAATGAATATGTTCACCACTGGCGCTTTAGCTTCAAAAAATGTCCTCCGTTGGCGAGTTCCTGGCCCTGAGTGCCCCCTGAACCTCAAGATGGAGAAGTGATTGTATTCTTGCAACATTTAGCTCGAGGTTTCAGTCCTCCCGGATCAAAAAATTTCCGGGATGTTCTTGCCAGGCTCCAACTTCATCCTCAAGATATTGGACCAAATTCTGTGTCCAACATATGCAATTTCCAAGTATTCTGAAGGTTTATCTGCAAGAAGAACCAACTGTCGATCTCTTTCTAGATCTCTTTCACTTAAACCGCCGGACGGAATTTTCTGATGGACCTAATACTGAACTTGGCGGTGTGTCAATCCAAAAGAGGAAAGAGGTTGATTTTCCTCACGCCAAACTTCACAGCCATCCAAAAGACTGGAACCAAACCTGGTTCTATTGTCAGAATACCGCCCTGCTGAAGAGAATCCCTTGCCGGGCTACCGTCCGCACCGGCTCAGTAATAATCACCCTTTACCTCAGAGATTGCCTGCCAAAGATCGACAAGCCTATGCACCTCAACTCGCCAAACTTCGGCTCTTCTTGCCAACGGTTTAACTGGTGTTGATCTCGTCCGTTGCTGGATTTCATGGTGCATTCTTCCTTTAAGCCGCCGGCCCGGATTGATGTTCGAATACACCGGCAAACACCAATGATCCTCAACGGTTTAAATTCAATAGCACTGACGGATGATGAAGTCAGTGAAAGTGTAAAGAAAATACTCGACGAACCGCTCGCCGTATGTACTCAAATTGGTCTGCGTCCTTTTTACGCCTCCAACAAACCGCCCGGGGTAAATATTTTAACCTTGTACTTTTCCTTATCCTTCTCCGCTTTGACACTGCTATAATAATACCTTTGTGCAATCCCATAGGCCAGTAGCTCTTTTTGGAAAAAGAAAACTCAAGACAAAGTAGCTAAGGCTCCTCGTAGTAAGACCAAGGTCATCAAGAAAGCTGCCAAAAAGAAAACTGCTGAGTCTTCAGAACCACCAGAAGATGTCGATGACTCGGCTGAAGAGGTAAAGTTTGACTCCCTTGACTTCTATCCATATATTTTACTGACAATGATTACTCCCAGGATGATGCGGAGGCCAGCCATGCAGATCATGATGAGGTAATTTGTCTTTCTCTGACTCGGAACTTGTGCCGGTTCAACGATTTCGCCGTGCAGTTCGAAAGTGAAATGCTCTCACCCTGTTGCTCATTTGGATCAAAAACTTTCTTTGAAGACACAGCAAACCGAAGGGCGCACAACCCGGCACAGTGGTCAACAGGTCACTTCTTCCGGTTTACCTCATACCCCAAACCGGAAACGTCGTCCAGAGGTTGCTTGTTCTTCTGAAAAACGTTATCTTTTGAAAGGTTTCTTCCGATGCCCTCTCAATTCATCTGATTCAAATTATCAGGCATCTTCTAATTCGTCTGGCGGTTCATCAACCACTCAGCTGCCTCCACTGAAAACCGTCCCTGGGTAAGTGTGTAGTCTTCCCTTCTCTTTCATAACTCAGTTGACCATGCTAATCTTTGTTTTAATATTAGTGCTCAAGCTCGTTTGAGTAAGAAGGCCAAGACCAGCGCCCCTACCGGTGAAGTTGAGCCGGAGAAAACTCCTGAGGATTGATAAAAATCTCGATAATCTCATGGATGATTTTACTCTGCCAGAGCCAACTATCAATGTTATCCGCCGGAAGCTGATCCGGCCATGCATGAGGATACCTCAAGTCCACATGCTATGCCTGCAAGTCCGGCTGCTGATCCACTGAAGTCAAGTGCTAATCCGCCAAGCCCAGCCAAAGACGATGATGTTATTGTTACTGGCACTGCTTATACCGCTCCGGGTGATCCAGTTGTCTTGGCAAAACATACCGCTAAGGATGAGTTTATTTCAATGGGCAAGAGGAAGATGGAAACTGATATGTCAAAATATGCTAATCTTTCTGCCCAGGATCTTCATTCCGGTTTCTTGAACCGGCTTTATACAAGTCGAGATAACTGAGGCTGACTTGGTAAATCTGATGAAGGAACGTTATGAGGTAAACATTTTCCTCCTTATCTTTGTATTTTCACTGCCTTGTATCCTGTAGCCCCCAAGGGTCGGTTTAAATTTGTAAAAACAAACCGGGACTTTGAATTTCCAAACTGCACATTGTTGACTTTTAAGTTTTTGAACAAACACACATTAGCCCCCAAGTGCCAGGATTGAAACTTGTATGAATCCTTGGACTTTGAATAAGCAGTAAGAAGAATTAATCCGCATTAGCCCCCAAGTGCCAGGATTGAAACTTGTATGAATCCTTGGGACTTTGAATAAGCAGTAAGAAAGAAATAATCCGCATTAGCCCCCAAGTGCCAAGTGTAGAACCAGTTGTATGCTTGGGACTTTTGATAAAATATTGAAATGCTCCTCTTGATTTTGGCAGGCTGACATAAACCATCAACGGACGCAGATTGCTGATCTTCAAAAGTATCAAATCTCATCAAGAAGAATCTTCCAAAGCCAAAGATGAACTTCGAGCCGCTTTAACTTCCATAGAACGACTGAAAGAAGAATTCAAGACGGAACGTGCCAACTGGGACACTGAAAAGGGGACATTGCTGAAACGGGCTGAAGACGCCGAATCTGCACTTAAACCGGTGCAGAAGAGCTTTCTGGGTTAAAGCTCAAGTGAACGCCATGACCTCCGCAGTATTTGGTAAGTACTCCTAGCAAAGTATTTGAAATACCCATCTTGTAAGGTGCCGGTTGAAATATGAAATTCTTAAACCGTTGCAGGGAGCCGCATTACTCATCTGGGCTCAGATGTACGGATGAAGCTGAAAGCAGCATATACTCTGAACAACTTTACACCGGTGCTCAACGGGTTATCTGTGCAGCCTCCTATGACAATCCGGCCCCAACACTGATCAAGGATACTCTGACAAGGCTATCCATGGTACCAGCACAGCTAGAAGAGGTGAAGCGATCTGCTGCCAGGGCCGGCGCTTTGTTGGCACTTACCCGAGCCAAAGCATGGATAGCTGACTTGGATCCGGTTGACCTTGCCAAAGGCTTTCCAAGCACACAAGAAAACGGGGCAGATTTTGATGATGCAGCCCTTAAAAGAGTGACAAGGGAAATGCGTCCTCTGGCGAGTCAGCTGGCAGAAGATGCTAACTTGACGGTTCACCGGTCTTATTATGATGCCAACAACAAACGGGTTAACCCTGTCATTCCGGAGGCGCAAAATCTTATTCCAGGAATCGTAAGCACACTTATGCCCCTGACATTGATCCGTCAGAACTTATCAGTGAAGAAGCTATCTTTCAGGCCTTAACCCGGATTGACTGGACCACCACAAACTTCCAGCCGCTAGGTGGGGAAGAGGAGGCTGAATCCGACGCCAGATGACCCATCA
This sequence comes from Triticum urartu, assembly GCF_003073215.2. Lineage (NCBI taxonomy): Eukaryota > Viridiplantae > Streptophyta > Magnoliopsida > Poales > Poaceae > Triticum > Triticum urartu. Next base: position 15,533,988 of record NC_053022.1, on the reverse strand, counting down.
ACTTCGCATCAACATGGTAATGAGACTTGATCCGGCAATTAGAGTGATGCTCCAGAAACCTTGTTCTGCTGGAAACACCATATTTTGGGCCTTCAAGCGCCTTGTAATAAGCTAGTGGAAAATACTTTGATCCGTTGCCCTCGTGCAGCGGGATACACTTTGCGTTGATTTGTCATGAGAATTTCAGTACTGGCTTATGTATTTTTACAATATTATGCAATCCCTGTGTCTGCATAAGGAAAATCTGTCCAGGCGGTTTACCACCGGACGGGTCAAAATACCCAACACAACTTGGTAAGCAACTATGGTTGCAGCAATAATAAATCATACCTGTGATATAAAACATTGCTGTTGGTTTACCAATTGTGATTTGAAGAAGGGTGAAAACCCAACTTCCACCATGCCATGTGGTATATATATATGATATAGAACCGGGTTGTGATGAACACCGGCCGATTGCTGGAGACAAAGCGTCAAAGCCAGACCGGTTTTGAAGGATGCCGGATTACCTTTAATTGTATACTTGAACAGAAGATCCGTAAGCCATGCCGGGTTAAAAAACTCCGGTTTAACGTAGACCTCACGAAAAACAAAAACTTGGCAGAAAAAAGCAAACAAAAAACTGTAGTCGAGGCTTTTCGAGGGCTGCCAGGCCCAAATCGAGGCTTTTCATGGGCTGCCAGGCCACTGAGTTAAACCATTTTGGCAAAGCCTTTTAAGATGGCCCTCCAACTAACCAATCATCGTTTTAACTTTGACAAGTTCAGGGTCTCAATGAGAGTAACTGTCAAACGTTCGAAGGTCGTGCCAGGATTACCTGGATAGGAGTGGCTTACTTGATGAAGGCAGGTTAACCCGGGGTTTTAGGTGAATACACCAGGCTTCCAAGCCGTGGGTCGATACCCAGCTACAAGGGTCCTTTCAAACTCTTTGGTATTTGACGCAAAGAGCCCCCAAGTAACTTTGTGAGCTGTGCTCAATGGGTGCCTATGTTTGAGTTGTGCGTAGCAACAAGACTCTCTTTGGCCCCTTGGGTGTGAAGCTCCCAAGCTTTGTTGTGGCGTGATAGCCGCATCAAGAGGGTAGTAACGCTATGTTCTCTTTGGTGAATACACCTATGTTTGAACAGGAAGCCCCCAAGGCGTGATAGCCGCATCAAGAGGGTAGTAACGCTATGTTCTCTTTGGTGAATACACCTATGTTTGAACAGGAAGCCCCCAAGTTAACAGATATTTGAAGAAAAAAAGGCGAGGCCCTGCTTGATAGCAAGGATGCCGGTTTATTATATTGATCATAATATATACATTGTTGAAATATGTACATATGAAAAGCCTGTGGCTTCAAGTGTAATAAGGCCGTAGGAGAGCTATGTTCCATGGCCGCCGGGTCTCCTCCTCAGAGCTACGTGAGTCTTCTCGAACGTCAATGAGGTAGTATGATCCGTTGTGCAGATTTTTGCTGACCACAAAAGGCCCTTCCCAAGGTGGGGATAACTTGTGCATATCAGTCTGGTCTTGAATGAGCCGAAGTACCAAATCGCCTTCTTGAAAGGTTCTTGTCTTAACCCGGCGGCTGTGATAACGCCGTAGGTCTTGTTGATAAACCGCCGACCGAGCCAAAGCCATGTCTCGCTTCTCATCTAACAGGTCAGCGCCTCTTGGCGTGCTTGCTCGTTGTCCGCTTCAACATAATTCGAACCCGGGGCGAGTCGTGACGAATATCACTTGGGAGGACAGCCTCAGCCCCATAGACCAGGAAAAAAGGTGGTATATCCCGTAGATCGGTTTGGGGTGGTATTTATGCTCCATAACACAGATGGTAATTCCTCCACCCAACAACCCGGCGTCCGCTTCAAAGGGACCATGAGCCGAGGCTTGATACCCTTCAGGATTTCTTGATTCGCCCTCTCAGCTTGACCATTAGACTGGGGGTGAGCCACGGACGCTACATCAAGCCGGATGTGCTCTCGTTGGCAAACTCCTCCATCTCACCTTTAGAAAGGTTCGTACCATTATCTGTGATGATGCTATGTGGAAAGCCGAAAACGGAAAATAATCTTTTTGAGAAATTGAACCGCCGTGGCTGCATCACATTTACTGATGGGCTCCGCTTCAACCCATTTGGTGAACTTGTCAACCGCCACCAACAGGTGGGTCTTCTTGTCCTTAGAACGCTTAAAGGGTCCAACCATATCAAGCCCCCAAGTAGCAAACGGCCAAGTGATGGGGATCATGCGTAACTCCTGAGCAGGAACATGAGCACGACGTGAAAATTTCTGACAAGCGTCACACCGCTTTACCAAGTCTTCCGCATCAGAATGAGCTGTCAACCAGTAGAACCCGTGTCGGAAAGCCTTAGCAACCAAGGACTTTGAGCTGCATGGTGACCGCAATCCCCTTCATGGATTTCCCGTAGAATCTCTTGTCCTTCTTCAGGAGAAACACAACGTTGGAATACGCCTGAAACGCTAGAACGGTGCAACTCGCCATTGTGAACAACCATAGACTTGGACCGCCGGACTATCTGCCTGGCGAAAAGTTCGTCTTCTGGTAATTCGCCCCGGTTCAGATACGCCAAATATGGAACCGTCCAATCCGGAGTGGCATGTAAAACGGCTACCAATTGGGCCTCCGGATCAGGAACAGCTAAATCCTCCTCTGTAGGCAACTTTACAGACGGGTTATGCAAGATATCTAGAAAGGTATTAGGTGGTACCGGTTTACGCTGAGATCCCAGTCGGCTTAGAGCATCTGCTGCTTCATTCTTGCGCCGGTCGATGTGCTCCACCTGATAACCCTTAAAGTGACCTGCTACAATATCCACCTCGCGCCTATAAGCCGCCATGAGCGGGTCTTTAGAATCCCAAGTACCAGAAACTTGCTGAGCCACCAGATCAGAATCTCCAAAGCATCGAACCCGGCTTAAGTTCATTTCCTTAGCTACACGAAAGACCGTGAGCAAGGCCTCGTACTCTGCTGCATTGTTAGTACAAGGAAACATTAAGCGGAGAACATAACAAATCTTATCTCCTCGAGGGGAAGTGAGGACAACTCCAGCCCCCGAGCCTTCCAGCTGCCTGGATCCATCAAAGTGAATGGTCCAGTATGTATTATCCGGTTTGTCTTCTGGTGCCTGTAACTCGGTCCAATCATTGATGAAGTCCACAAGTGCCTGAGATTTGATGGCTGTTCGGGGTGTATACTTCAAACCATGGGGACCAAGCTCGATCGCCCACTTCGCAACCCGGCCAGTTGCCTCTCTATTCTGGATTATATCACCCAAGGGAGCAGAACTAACCACTGTAATAGGATGGCCTTGAAAATATTGCTTGAGTTTCCTACTTGCCATGAAAACTCCATACACTAGCTTCTGCCAATGCGGATATCTTTGCTTTGATTCGATCAGTACTTCACTGATATAATAAACTGGTCGTTGAACCGGATATTCTTTCCCAGCCTCCTTACGCTCAACCACAATCGCCACACTAACCGCTCGGGCATTGGCAGCCACGTACAACAGTAGAGGTTCATTATCAACTGGAGCAGCGAGGACTGGCGGTTCAGCTAGCTGCCGCTTCAACTCCTCGAATGCCGCATCAGCGTCACTCCAGACGAATTTATCTGTTTTCTTCAACATCTGATACAGGGGAATCGCCTTCTCTCCCAAACGCTGATAAATCGCGCTGAGGGCTGCAATCCGGCCCGCCAGGCGCTGAACATCATTGATACATGCTGGTTTAGCCAAGGATGTGATGTTGGAAATATGCCCTAGAGGCAATAATAAATTGGTTATTATTATATTTCCTTGTTCATGATAATCGTTTATTATCCATGCTATAATTGTATTGATAGGAAACTCAGATACATGTGTGGATACATAGACAACACCATGTCCCTAGTAAGCCTCTAGTTGACTAGCTCGTTGATCAATAGATGGTTACGGTTTCCTAACCATGGACATTGGATGTCGTTGATAACGGGATCACATCATTAGGAGAATGATGTGATGGACAAGACCCAATCCTAAGCCTAGCACAAAGATCGTGTAGTTCGTATGCTAAAGCTTTTCTAATGTCAAGTATCATTTCCTTAGACCATGAGATTGTGCAACTCCCGGATACCGTAGGAATGCTTTGGGTGTATCCAAACGTCACAACGTAACTGGGTGACTATAAAGGTGCACTACAGGTATCTCCGAAAGTGTCTGTTGGGTTGGCACGAATCGAGACTGGGATTTGTCACTCCGTGTAAGCGGAGAGGTATCTCTGGGCCCACTCGGTAGGACATCATCATATGCGCAATGTGACCAAGGAGTTGATCACGGGATGATGTGTTACGGAACGAGTAAAGAGACTTGCCGGTAACGAGATTGAACTAGGTATTGGATACCGACGATCGAATCTCGGGCAAGTAACATACCGATAGACAAAGGGAATTGTATACGGGATTGATTAAGTCCTTGACATCGTGGTTCATCCGATGAGATCATCGTGGAACATGTGGGAGCCATCATGGGTATCCAGATCCCGCTGTTGGTTATTGACCGGAGAACGTCTCAGTCATGTCTGCATGCTTCCCGAACCCGTAGGGTCTACACACTTAAGGTTCGGTGACGCTAGGGTTGTAGAGATATTAGTATGCGGTAACCCGAATGTTGTTCGGAGTCCCGGATGAGATCCCGGACGTCACGAGGAGTTCCGGAATGGTCCGGAGGTAAAGATTTATATATAGGAAGTCCTGTTTTGGCCATCGGGACAAGTTTCGGGGTCATCGGTATTGTACCGGGACCACCAGAAGGGTCCCGGGGGTCCACCGGGTGGGGCCACCTGCACCGGGGGGCCACATGGGCTGTAGGGGGTGTCGCCTTGGCCTAGTATGGGCCAAGGGCACCAGCCCCAAGAGGCCCATGCGCCAAGAGATGGGAAAAGGGGAAGAGTCCTAAAAGGGGAAGGCACCTCCGAGTGCCTTGGGGAGGATGGACTCCTCCCCACCCTTGGCCGCACCCTTCCTTGGAGGAAGGGGCAAGGGCTGCGCCCTCCCCCTCTCCCTTGGCCCTATATATAGTGGGGGAAAAGGAGGAGCAAAACCACTAAGGCCTGGCGCCTCCATCTCCCTCCCGTGACACATCTTCCTCCTCCCGCAGCGCTAGCGAAGCCCTGTTGGAATCCCGCTACTTCCACCACGCCGTCGTGCTGCTGGATCTCCATCAACCTCTCCCTCCTCCTTGCTGGATCAAGGCATGGGAGACGTCTCCGTTCCGTACGTGTGTTGAACGCGGAGGTGCCGTCCGTTCGGCACTAGGATCATCGGTGATTTGAATCACGACGAGTACGACTCCATCAACCCCGTTCACTTGAACGCTTCCGCTTAGCGATCTACAAGGGTATGTAGATGCACTCTCCTTCCCCTCGTTGCTAGTTTCTCCATAGATAGATCTTGGTGACGCGTAGGAAATTTTTGAATTTATGCTACGTTCCCCAACAGTGGCATCATG
>NC_053022.1:15408381-15527495 GCF_003073215.2 Triticum urartu | reverse complement strand
GTGCATTCTAGGCTTTGATAAGGTGAATATGAACTGTTTTTCTTTTCCGCAGCCCGCATACAAATATTTTCTCATAAGGTAAATCTCCTTTCTTTGGTGAAGTTGGGAGGTTATTTGTTAATCTCATTAGGTAGAAATTGTTTATGCAGATCATCTTTTTCACTATAATTACAGGCTATCATTTTTAATCCGTATCATTATTTATTTATTTCAGGCACATATGGTGCACTCTGGTCATGATGCCAACGTTTTTGGCTCTTAATAAAGAGGTTTTTTAGGCACTTCTGATTTTCTGTTTGGTTCTTATCTCTTCAGTTTAAATTTTCTGCGATTCTAAAGATACATTTATTATCTATTCAGTTGAATGAGGAAGCTGCTTCCTTGGACTGGACCAAGTCAAGAGGTCATGTGCTGAGGGGCCGAAGAATCTTTTTTCCGGGAGCCAGACGAGCGCTGATGTTGCCGGTCACCTGCAAGTTGGCTAGCAATTGTCCATGTGTTGTTAGAGCAACTCCAATGAGGCGACCCATTTCGTCCGCCCGCGTCCGTTTGGTCGGCACGGACAAAAGTGGCGGCCCAACGCACCGATCCAAACTCAAATCGTGTCAGTTTGGCGTCCGTGCCGACCCATTTCCGGCCCAAAATTGCGCCTGGAATATGTCGGCGCGAACGCGAAGCGGACGCGCCGCGCGTCTCCTCGCCGTCCGCCGCGTCCCCACATGGCGGCCACCCAACCGCCACCGGTCGTCTTATTTATGATGACCGCCGACAGCGGGCCCACGCGTCAGCCACCCAACCGCCACCGGTCGTCTTATTTATGATGACCGCCGACACGGCAGCCATTGTCGTACCCCGATGTCACGCTGTCGCACCGTTGGCATCTGGATCCGCAGCGGATCCCGATGCTGGCTGTTCCGCGTACCAAGCGGGCGCACGGCGATGAGGTGCGCAGGCGCCACGTGCAGCTCACGCCGGAGCAGCGTCGGTTGCCAGAGTACGCCACCAACTCCCCTAACTGGGAGGCGTGGTTCGCCCGCGAACACGAGGAGCAACGGCGCTCAGGTGTCGACGCCGTCCCTCGCCGTTCCCATCGCCGCCACCGTAGGTAGAGCCGGAGGACATGGAGGCGGAGGCGGAGTATCAAGCCGTCCACGAGGAGGCCCTACAGCACGCACTGGAGGCTAGCCGCCTCGAGGAGGACGCGCACTGGGATGGGCTAGAGCAAGCCCTTGCCCTGTCGGCGGCGGGGGACTCCGTCCACACCCCGCTCTTCATGCCGCCACCGCCACTGTCGCCGCCCATCCAGCCAAGCCGGAGCCGGAGCCGACGCGTAAGCGCTCCCCGCCTCAACCCACTTGGCCGGAGGAGGCCTACTCATGGACGGGCCAGTACCGCGAGTGGGTGAGCGTGCCTTCCGTCCACTTCGCCGCGACGCCGCAGGAGGAGGTGGCCCACCTCGAGCGATGGAAGGAGCACTGGCTCCGCCAGGAGCAGGCCGACGGCGAGGAGCAGATGCGCTACGAGGCCATGCTCCAACGCGATGCGGAGGCGCTCCGGCTCGAGGAGGAGGAGGAGGAGTGTGCACGGCTGGCCGCAATGCCGCTGCCCCAGTAGACGCCGGAGGAGGCTGCCCTGGCAGCGTACCAGGCGTCGTTCGGGTGGGCTGGCCCTGTTCCGGTCTTCATCGACCTCACCGACGACGGCGGCATCGATGGAAAGGGCAAGAGCAAGGCCGACGACATCTAGGGTAGCGTGCGGGATGGCAGCAGGCGGGCGCAGACTTTTATTTAATGTTCTATTTAATGTTTATTAGATGTAGGTGGCCTTTGGCCGGTGTTTGATCAGCCACTTTTATGTTTAATTACGTTTATTATGTTTACTAGTAAACATGCTGATTTTTTATTACTAATAATTAGTAATGACGTAATTACGATAGTGGAAAAGGTTAGCCAAAATCTGAAAAATAGAAAGGACGCGAGGGAAAACAGCGTCCACAGCTGGACGCTATTGTGAAGAACGTCCGGTTTGGACGCCAATACAAACAACGTCCAACAAATGGTTTGGTCTGCACCCTAAATAGATTAAACCGAGTCGTTTTCCTCTAATAGACGGATGTTATGTCTCCATTAAACCCTAGTACGCATGGATTCGTCGCTCCTCAACGTCGCCATGTGCTAACCAGCCTCCAACACTCACATCTCTAATCATCACGGCATCTCTATCTCTCTTGTTCCCCGCTCACGGTTAAGATCCTCCAATCTATCTCGTGGTTGGCGCATATGATTTGGGGTAAGGTCGTTTTGCATTCCGTTGGTTTCAGTCTTTGTTTAATTGACGCATGTGATTTGTTGAAATTTGGACACAAAACCATATGATGACTAGTATTCTGGGAAAATTCCATTGAGCTTAGCGCCAAGGAGGAGTGACATAGCTTGAAAGGATTACAACCCATGTCTGGCATGTTACAAAGCAGAACCATGAACTGTTTTTCTTGAGAAAAAAGAAAGAAACATCTAGTCAGTTACACTTCTAGGTCGGTGCAGATTGGCCATAGCATATCACCATATGATCCATTCTAATTTAGTACTTGTGAAGAACTCCTTGACCGAAAACTGGGAGCTTGACTTGCATCTTGTGTTGTCCGTCCTCCATCTCCTATGGCTTCTTCAACCTTGAGATATGTTGTAAAACCTCTCCCAGAGTAAATCCACTCATTAAATACATCAGAGTTGCTTTCCTTTGGGGGACTCGGTGAGTGAGCAATATCTGACACCTCATCATCAGATGGGATATCTTCGATATTCAGTGGCAATCTAGCCTCAGCGAGCATGCTTCGTAGCCTAGGCTCCAAGTTCAGATCCATCAGGTTTCCTACACAAGACCTCAATATAGATTTTCCTATCTTCTTGCATCCAGTAGTAGTAGCTCATTTGATCCCCCATGCAACATTCTTTATCTCACGTAGGCTCTACAAGAGACAATACAAATGTCAAATCATGTGATTGTTAATGTGTTGCAAAGAAATAATTAAAATCTTGCACACACTTACAATGCGAGCCAATGGCGGACCGCTAGGCATGTAGCCGGTCCATTCGATGCTATCTCGAGGATATGTGATAGGTTCATTTAGGCCTCCTAAGCATTGAGAGTCAAAATAATATTGTGTACATACCATTTTGCTGGAACCAATGTATGTACTCAGGTAAACTAGCTACATCAAAGTGAATGTCCTATGGCCACACTCTTGCTTCAACATGATTGTATTCTTGAACATAATTCACATGGACTAACTCCCAATTATTCGATTTTCCTGCAGAATGCTTAATTTTTCGAAGTCTCCGAACCTCTGCCTCGCCACGTCGAAGAGAAGGTGGAATGGGTTGTCTTAATCCAAATTGCCGCATCACCCTATGTGGATAGTGGAACTCCACAATCCAAAAATGCATGAGCGGTACTCTAGCAAACCACCAATCAGAATCTTGATGAACTTCGAAAGGCATTTGCTCTAGAAGATCATCATATGGTTGCCAATCAATTACACCTTCTCGAATCAAATCAATCTGATTTTGATAATATTCAGTACCTACATATTTGATTGCAAGTTACTAAAATTGTTTGTCATACCACAAATGATGTGTAACAAATTTTGTGAGAAGAATACAAACCAACATTGTGAGGGACATCAAACGCATGTGCAGCACACCACTTTGCTCCAAAAACAGGGTTATAATCCAAGTGTACTTCCTGTTCATCTTCCTCTTCATTAGGTTCATCTCCTTATTTGGGCTTCTCAAAAATAACTTTAGGGCGACCAAGTGGCAAACGGGACCAAGACCATAACTGTAGCAGCAATAAAGGCCCTGAAATTTCTAGTCTCTCCTTCTCAGCACCCATGCTCAATTGTCTATACAGCACAGCAAGAGCAGCTGCTCCCCAATTATACTCTGTTTGTTGTCCTAAATCCTGCATAAATTGGAGATACATGGCTGGCACTCCATCTCCAGATGTATCAGTAAAGACTATGGAGCCAAGGATATATAGAACAAGTGCTCGAGCATGCCAATGAATCTCCTATCCATTGGATTATCCGGCAACACATGGAAATGTTCCCGCAGTTTAACCAAATTTAGAAAGTATTGTGAATTCCTAACAACAATATTATCATCACCTTTTTGCCTTTTCTTTTGTTTCATGTGTTGTTCATCCACAGGAATCCCAAGCAACCTCTCAACTAATTCTGACCATTGTGCATCAGCTTTGCCAACAAGTGGTTTACCATGGATAGGCAACCCGCACAAACAACTAACATCTTGCAACGTAATAGTCATTTCTCCTACAGGTAGGTGAAAACTATTTGTCTCGGGCCGCCAACGCTCCACCAATGCCGATATCAAGTATTTGTCAACATTGATTTTCCTCATCTTAGCAATCTAATAAAAACCAAGGCTCTCTAAAGCTGATGTACATAGAGGATCAAATGGGATGCCAACAACGGTGACACCTACATTCAAGCAAATGTTAGGCTGCATCAATACACACAAAAATTAGTCTTTATTAACCACTAAGTCAAATGACATGCGAAATCAACTCACATTTTCCCCAAGTTTTGGGGATATTTTGTGCTGGCTGTGAGCACCCATAGCAATCTGAAACATCATTCTATCCATTTCAAAACCCTGTTACAAGCATAAAGAGCGAGTAAATGTTGAGGTAAAATATCAAGCAAATCATTGAATTTATTCTTCACATCTACACTGATAAATAAAAGGTCAAACAATCTAATGTTTTCAGCTAATGGCCTAGGCAGTAAAGTGAAATTAGTAAAACAACAAGATGCAATCAATGGTTTGGGCGATGTACAGAGAAGCAGTGAGAGAAGAAGAGAGGGACGACCACCTTCGACCGACTTGCTGATGTAAGCCGCGGCGGCGCCTCAAACCCACCACTTTGGCCGTGGAGGAGGTTGGGGGTAGCCGTGAGGGTGTGGTCATCGGGGATGAGCTGGCGGTTGGGGAGGTCGTGAGGATGTCGGCAGCGACGCCGAGGCTGAGGCGGTCCGTGGGAAGGTGGGCGGCGGGGATCAGTCGGAGGCCAGGGCCGGCCGTGGTAGGCAGGGAGATGGAGGTGGGAGATGGGGACGAGATGGGTGTGGAGGCCAGGGCCGGCCGTGGCAGGCAGGTAGATGGATGTGGGAGATGGAGACCAGATGGGTGCGGCGGCCGCCAGTCAAACCAGATAATGGATGCTAGCAAAAACAGCGACCACACTAGGACGTTGTTAGCATCTGCGTCCTTACTATTTTTAAAATTTGCATGTATGCTTTATTACTTTCGTAATTATGGAAATATTAATTACTATTTATAAAACAATCGGGTAAACATGCCCGTGCGTTGCAACGGCATAACAAAAAGCACCCGATCCCAACACACAGGTCCACGCTCTTTATTTCAATGTGTCACCCCATCTATGTCACCACTTATCCTCCCCCGGTCGAGATCTCCTCTATGTTCACCACCTTATTTAAGTGTGATCATTCAATACGACATGGAAATACCCCTTTAGCAAAGAAAAATAGACAGGATGTCGCTTTATTTTATCGCATTGAAAAAGACTATCCATATCCTATGTACCTAACATTTCTAGGGGATTATGTGTCAGAAAGCATGGATATTTATTTCATTCCATATCAGTATACTAGTAAATTTGTCACATATACACTGTTTGTCGAACCAATTCCAATAATATCTATAGACATGCATATCTTTGGAAAGAAAAGGACCACACACACATACAAAGGAAGTGTCTCAAGGGCCAAACTGTTCTGGAAACTATCATAGCAGAAATCATATTTTTCTAAATCTGGACTAAAAGGGGATGCACACACACTTATCTTGGCTTGATCAGCTGAACAATCAGATCTTACTACTCGACATTGGTATTGTTTGATGCTTCCCATCGAACATCAGGCAATTTGTGATTCACCATTGCCCTAGGGACTCGACATCCCAGCTATCTTGCTCTGGCAGCTTACTGGTAGCAGACGAAAATACTTGAATGCCTGTTTTGGAAGTTGTTCCAAATTTGTACAGCTCCCTAGGTGGACTCATAGAAGGTTGAACAATGTTTTATTAATCAGTTATAGCATCCGTAAACTCAAAAGAAAATGCATAAACAAAATCTACCTCATTAGGTGCATCCTTTTATGATTCGGGCAGTTAGGTGAACACAGACACTAGTAGAAAACGGAGCTTTAGCGCCGGTTCGTAAGGGCCTTTAGTGCCGATTTCATAACCAGCACTAAAGGATGGTCACTAAAGCCCCCCCCCCCCCCCCTATTAGTACCGGTTCGGCACGAACCGGCGCTAAAGTGCCACCACGTGGCGTGAGCTCGCGCCCTGGTATGGGGGACCTTTAGTACCAGTTGTTACCAACCGGTACTAAAGGTTTTTCGTTTTTGATTTTTTTTCGAAAATTTTGGAAATTTTTTTTGATTTTTTTTCGATTTTTAATTTTTCTGAATTATTGGATGATTTAGTCTCTAATCACCTCACATAACTGCTCAAGTGTGGATCACTCATTCCAAATCGCCTGACTTCCCGGCTGGTCACCCATCCTCTCACTCCCCCAGCCTGAGCACGCTTAACTTCGGAGTTCTATTCCCCCTACTTTCCAAGTCTGCACTTATTGTTTTCCTGACAAATGTAAGCTGTCAATCCTATTAACCCTCAGTAGTTTAGCTTGAGCATGAAGTCACACGTTTCACCGTTTGAGTTTGAAACTATTATTCTAAAAAACAGTAATTATGTATTAACACTAATATTTCTTGAATAAGTAGTTTGACCATAGTTTGACCACAGTTTGACCAGATTTGCCCAAAATTCAAAAAAACTGAGATACTTATTTAGTAACACTAATAGTATTGCGTAATTATTTAGTAACACTCTATATTTCTTGAATCAGTTGTTTTACCGGTTTGACAAGATTTAACCAAAATTCAAAAAAACATAAATTAGAGCATATCTTTTTTTCCTTTTACAATTTGTCATTTCAAAAATTGTCCTAAACCCTAAACCCGGGACTTAAAACGTCGGAAACTCTATGCTAAACAGTAAAAACTAAGGGTTTAAACCATAAAACCTAACCCTAAACTCTAAAATCTAAACCCTAGCACTAAACGCTAAAAACGTCTAAAAAACGTCTAAAACGCCCAAAAACTCTATTTTCCCTTTGGAATTTTATGATTTTAAAAAATTGTCGAAACGGAAAACACGGTTCAAGAAACAGTATGGGTTGCTAATAGGGTTCAGCCCATCACCAACCCCAGCATCAACCAAACACGGTTCAAGATATCAAGTGATGCAATCTTGTCATCGTAAACCATGCCGCCAACAATGAATCCATTGTTTGGTCCTCTCACATTGTAAATAATAGGACAACACATCAACACAAACAACACTAGTGTCGCTGTTCTCTTGAACAGTGGAAACCTTGCCTTCAAAGAGAGCCCGTCATCTGACCTACCGGTCTGGCAGAGCTTCGACTACCCAACAGATGTTATACTTCCTGGTGCAAAGTTTGGTCGGGACAAGGTCACTGGTTTCAGTCACCAGGCCATCTCAAAGAAGAGCCTGATTGACCCGGGTCTTGGCTCATACTATTATGAACTAGAACAAACCAAGGGGCTCGTCCTCAAGCGCCACAACCCCTCGGTAGAATATTGGCTTTATGCATCCTCCACAAAATCATCGTTGAATCTTGTACCAATGCTCAAGGCAGTGCTAGATATGGATCCTCGCACCAAAGGTTTGATAAATGCAACATATGTTGATAACAACCAAGAGGAGTACTACATGTACATATCGCTTGATGAGTCGTCTTCCTTTTTTATCTTACTGGATATCTCTGGTCAGATAAAGCTTAATCTTTGGTCACAAGCTAAACAATCTTGGCAAACCATATATGCCATACCCGATGATCCCTGCATTCCTCCTGCTACTTGTGGACCTTACACGGTCTGCAATGGCAATGCACATCCATCATGTGACTGTATGAAGAGCTTCTCTCAGAAGTCACCGCAGGATTGGGAATTTGAGGACAGAACAGAAGGATGCATCAGAAATAGACCATTGCATTGCACTAGTGACAGAAACATCACAAGTTCAACGGACATGTTCCATCCCATTTCTCAAGTTACATTGCCCTACAACCCGCAGAGCATAGTCGTTGCTTCTACTCAGAGCAAATGTGAAGCAAGCTTGTCTCAGTTCCTGCTCCTGCACTGCTTATTCCTATAACAATAGCAGATGCTATGTCTGGAATGGGGAATTGCTTAGTGTAAATCTTAACAACGGCATTACTATCACTTCTAAAGATGTTCTTTATCTCCGTCTTTCTGCCAAAGGTTTCTTGCCAAGTTTGAGCAAAAACAAAAGAAAACCAAACGTTGGAGTTGTTATTGCCACAAGCATTACTGGGTTTGGGTTACTCATTCTCCTGTTCTTGTTACTGAATTGGAGGAACAAATTCATGTGGTGTGGTTTGCTGCCATTATACTATGTCAATCAAGGTAGTGTTGGCGGGATTATAGCCTTCAAATATACTGATTTAGTTCGTGCTACTAAAAACTTCTATGAAAAGTTAGGTGTTGGATGTTTTGGTTCTGTATACAAGGGAGTGTTAAGTGACTCGAAGACTATTGTAGCAGTGAAAAGGCTTGATGGTGCCCATCAAGGAGAGAAGCAATTCAGGGCTGAGGTGAGCTCAGTTGGACTTATCCAACGCATAAAACTAGTCAAATTGATAGGTTTTTGCTGCGAAGGTGATCACAGATTACTTGTGTATGAGCACATGTTAAATGGGTCTCTTGATGGTCATCTATTTAAGAAGAGCAATGCAAATATTGTGGTCCTGAATTGGAACATCAGATGTCAGATAGCCCTAGGAGTTGCTAGAGGATTGTGCTACCTGCATCAGGGTTGTCGTGAGTGCATCATACACTGCGATATTAAGCCAGAGAACATACTTCTGGATGAATCATTTTGTCAGGACCCCGATTCCAAGTCACGTCGATCTAGCCGGTAACACCTCATATCACTTTGCGGCCTCACGCACGGTATCCCACGGGTGTCGCCTTACCATGGCCCGGGACCGTTTGCGCCTTTTGGCTCACGTATATGATAGTGTCGCTAGCATCCATATGACAGAGAACCCGGGCCGACATGGCTAGTCGTGAACCCAAAGCGGCGCTAACCTATGGGGACAGGCATACATGATTCACATCGAGCGTGTCGGTCAACAGCGTGTGAATCCGGGCTGTAGCACTGGGCTAGCAGGACTCCGGGAACCCGGGCTGTAGCAGGCTAGGCAGGACTCCGGATGTCACTGCGTGACATTTCCCCGAAGGGACAGACACAGGAACGAAGTGTAACACATGCCGGCCAGTCAAGTGTCCTGAGCAGTAGTGCTGGGCTAACAGGACTCTGGTGAACCGGGCTGTAGCGGACTACTATGGCTCATGGAAGCACTAGACTACATTTCCCCATAAGAGAGGCTGCCAAGGATAAACAAATAGATTGTCGGATCCCACACATACCAAGCATTTCAATCATACACACAATATGCTCGATATGTGTAAATACAACATGGCATCACAACATAACTCTACGACTCAAGTATTTATTCACTAGGCTCCGAGGAGCGTGATATTACAAACATGGGTCTCATGACCCAACAATCACAGCATACAAGTCAAAACACAAGCGGAAGCTTAACATGTCTGGGTACAGACATCTACAAATGAAAAAGGCTAAGAAGCCTGACTATCTACTAGATCCTGCCGAGGGCACAAGATCGTAGCTGACGTATCAAGCTAAACGTCGAAGTCCACGTGGATCTACTAGCGAGACTGAAATCTCTCTGCAAAACATAAATTAAGCAAACGTGAGTACAAAGGTACTCAGCAAGACTTACATCAGAACTAAACTACATATGCATCGGTATCAACAAGGGGGGGTGGTGGAGTTTAACTACAGCAAGCCAGCTTTGACTCAGTGGCTAACCTGAACTACGATTGCAAGCAACTCTTTTGAGGTGGCGAGCACGAGTCCACATATTCACCATTCAATACACCACTATGGATCCACTCCCGTCCCCCTACGAGAAGGCCATCCATAGCACTCACACTTATCTTGCGAGTTTTAGAGTATCCACTTTCACTTGTCTATGAACTGTTATAGGCAACCCAGAAGTCCATTACCGCGGACACGGCTATTCGAATAGATGATGTTAACCCTGCAGGGGTGTACTTCTTCACACACGCTCTCACCACTTACTGCCGATTACACGACATGTACTCGGCAACCTTCAAGCGGAAGCCCAACGAGGGTGTCGGCCACGGCCTACCTAAACACTCAAGTCTCTAGTCCAGGTTTATCGCCTATCCAGGTTCCATCCGCAGGGAGTCCGGCCGAGGTTTCCACATACGGCCCCGAACGATGTGAACAGGGTTCCCGAGACACCAAACGGGCGCCCGGTACACCGTGCCACGGTGTATCTACCGCATCATAGCCCACCCCTAGGGTCAGCGCTACGCACGACCGCCAACACATATCCTATAAACACCAGAAACTAGTTGCAACTCCTGGACAGAGGACAAGGGTGATCAAGAAGCCGAGAGGGTCCATTGGTTTCGGGCCCAATGCGTGGTAGTAACTGTTTCATGGATCACAAACACAGAACTCAGTTCCTAAGGACGGCTTTAATGAGACAACCCACCATGTACTCCTACATGGCCTCTCACCGCTACCTTTACCAAATCGTGTTCACACACTTAGCTCACACACAGTAGGACATGTTCACACATCTCCGATTCATCCCCGATGAATCAGAACTGACTCAACTCTAAGCAGTAGCAGGCATGACAAACAAGCATGAATGAGTAGGCACATCAGGGCTCAAACAACTCCTACTCATGCTAGTGGGTTTCATCTATTTACTGTGGCAATGACAGGTCATGCAGAGGATAAGGGGTTCAACTACCGCAACAAGTAACAGATGATCGTTGTTGTCCTAATGCAGTAAAAGAGAGCAGGAGCGAGAGAGTGGGCTTGTATCAGAATGAACAAGGGGGTTGTGCTTGCCTGACACTTCTGAAGATAGTATAGTTCTTCATCGGTGTCATCGATCTCATCGTTGAAACCACGTCTATCGAGAGGGGACAAATACCGGCAGCAGAGAAATGAATCACAATCAATGCAATGCACAATATGATGCATGATCGTGTCATGGCAATATGCTGTTGTTTGAGCTAATGCAACTAGCGACCATATTAAATGAAGTTGGTTTGAACCCTAGGTTCAAATTCAAATTCAAACTATGAATTCAAATAGTGCATTATCATGTTTTGGACTAAACAGTGAGGTTAAGTTGTTCAAACATGCATGAAAATGCCATAAACAGAATCCTTGAATTTTTCTGATAATTTTTCATATATAATTTATTTCATTTGGAGTTACGGTTGATTTTCTATGATTTTTAGAAGTTTTGGGCATTTTCTGGAATTTTCTGAATTATTTAGAATTAACTAATTCCAGAAAATGAATTATTGCGTCAGCATTACGTCACCGTGACATCAGCAGGTCAAAGGCGTCAGCCCAGGTCAAACCTGACGGCTGGGACCCACACGTCACTGTCTCTGGCTGGTTTGGGTGGATGACAAGTGGGACCGGCCAACGTTGACTTGACCAAAGTCAAAGCTGACACGTGGGGTCCATAGGGTTAGCACTAATCTAAACAGGAAACTAAACCCGGGGTTAATTAGGTGAGGGGTCCATTCATCAGTGAGCTAGGGGGTAGTTTAGTGGCGTCATTAGCCACTAATGATGGTGCCACGTCGGCACGGTCGGAGTTAAGTCGCCGGCGACCAAAACCGTGGCGGCAACTCGCCGGAGTTGCTCGGGTTTCGTGTACAGGCCGCGGCTTGAGCCGCGATTGGGCTCTACGGGTAGCTGGCGTTGCAGCGCGTCGCCTGGTGGTAGTAGCCGGGCCTGGGGTGGCCGGAGTCGACGGCCACGAGTTCAAAGGCGGCGGCCGGAGTTCGGGGTTGGTGCGGGCTCGGCGTTAGGGTGCTCGGGAGGAGGAGCTGGTGGGAGCTGCGTGCTCCTGGGAAGGCACCGAACGCGTTGACGCAATCAGGCACGAGCTATGGTGGCTAAAACGACGGCGGCACCATGGACGGCGGCGATGAGCTCTCGGCTCCGGCGGAATCGAGCTAGCGAAGAGAAACGGAGAGGGGGCGAGCATAGGGAAGGTGCAGGAGCTCACAAGGGGTCGGGAGAGAAACTCAGCGGGCTCGGGGAAGCTTGTGCGACGGCGAATTGACGGCGGCGATCTCGGTTGGCCGTGGTTGGATATGACGTTGAGGGCGTCGCTTCTGGGCTCTCCTGGTGGCGTGAGTCGGTGAGGAGGTTGGCGACGAGGTGTAGGAGCTCGGGAACAGCTCGGGGCATCGTCGGGACGGCGGTGGTCGCGGCAAATAGCGTCGGCGACGACGAGCTCCGCTCGGGTGTGCTCGGGAGAGGGAGCAGAGAGCGAGGGAGAGAGCGAGAGCGTCAAGGGGGGTCCAGGGGGGTAGCATGGCATCGCAGAGGGAGTCCAGGGCGACGAGGGGGCAGCCAGGCAGGCAGCTGCCGGCGTGGCACACCGCGGCGCCGTGGCTGTCTTCTCCTCTGCCTTCTAGTAGGAGGAAGAAGACGCCCCTGCCCTCGGTGGGCTGGCCAGCTGGCTGGGCCGCCAGCTGGGCCGACTAGGTGGGCTGCACAGTGAGGCCAGGTGAGGTTCTCTCTCTCCATTTCTATTTTATTTCTCTTTTCTATTTTGTTATTTTGTTCTGGGCTTTATTAAAAATATTTAGGCACACTCAAAAATCTCCAAACTGCTCATGGCCACTGTTTGGAATATATCCAACATGGAACATTTCAGTTTAGGATTATTTGAACATTTTAATTATTTTATAGTATTTAAATGCCGAAATTCAGATACTATATGATTTAGTTCAAAAATCCAGAATGGCCTAGGAATATGTGCATGACTTTTGGCAGAGGTTTTCACCTTTAACAAAAATCATGAACTTTTCTAAAGGGCAATTGGGATCATTGAAAATAATTTTTTTATTGAACCTAGTTGAATTCATTTGGTGCTAGGGTTTAGGCAATCCCCATTTCAGGTTTAACTGAAATTTAAAGATGATGCAACACCAAATGCTAGCACTAGGCATTAATAGAACTAGGGATGTGACAACTCACCCCCACTAGACAAGAATCTCGGCCCGAGATTCAAGACGTGAGGTAAGAAGGAAGGGGGGGGGGTCACAAAACTATCGCAGTCTTCTCGATCCAACTGCCCTTCCCGAGGATGTTGATTCATTTCGTCATCTTGATCTTGACGTCTTTGCTTTCGGGATCTTCATCCAGCATGATGACGGCAGAAAGAAATTCTACAGAAATCGATCTCCTTGAAGATCGAGCACTCAAGATCAACTCATGGAGTGAGATATAAAACATCTCTTGAGCTGAGACACGAAAAACACATCAGGGGTGATGGATAGAAGCGGATGATAAGGTTCAAATTTGGTAGGCAACAATTCCACGCTTAAGTAGGATGATGCATGGTTTCAAAGTAGCAAGGAGATAATTGCCATGATACCATAACGAAACATCTTAAGGAAAGTGACTCGCAGAAATATTCCCTTAAGTGGCAAAAAGAATTACTTTTGATTCAGAGATCATTGAAACTCTTCATACCAGCTTAAGGCAATTTACAATTGATCGTTTGAGGTAGCTTGAAGAGATGGCATACTTGGACTAGGATGGATGATGTGGACTACCTTGTTGAAGACAACGCAATGGATGATTTTTGCTTATCATCGGAGATGGATGGAACTCGTGGTATGTCCACTTTGAAGATGATCCTGAAAAACAACTACTGAGGTGCAAGCTGGGAACAAAATGCAAATGTTGGGAATGATTCTGGTAACTGGGGAGAAGGTTCACCGGCAAAGGTGATTCCACCAATTGGATGGCTATCGAACAACTGAGAGAACGGAGGCACATTCCAGTTAACGACAACATCAGAACCTAGTTCCTGAGCGTGCTCTCAAGAACTTGAGCATTTCCATACTCATCAAGGTCTTACCAACATCCGTGCCGAGGATCCTGGGAAGACATCTTACTACCATGATGAATGGTGATGGATAATGCAGATGCAAAGGAAGATAACACTTTCCCAGATTTCACCTTAGCGAGGCCAAGGAAACAAAATCTGGATGATCGACCGAGAGACATATAGCACTCCGCTTCTAATGTTCTCCTTGATGTGCTAGTGTATCCCAATCATAGATATGGTTTGATATATAGAACATCAAGTAAAAGATCGGACTTCGGAAGCACAAGAATCCGTAAAAATTAACTACGGAGGTAAATCCTACGAAATCCTCACGGGAAGGTGGCCAACTTTCTTCAACCGAGATACTTCAATAATAGGTCTTCCGGCTGGGTGTGTTGGCCATGACATCCACTTTACCAATTATCGAGAGACCAGTATTATAGTTCTTGGAAAATGCTCCAACCATCATATCTGCCTGAGATTCAGATCTGGTTGGTGTCAGGATATTCCAGACTCATCGAGTCTAGAAAGGAAAATGAAGGTTTGCAACACAATTTGACGAGATGACGTTGCGAGATTCTCGGGGAATGAACTACGATAGCAAGCTCCAAAACATGAGCTGGCTATGCTACACACATGTGAACATGCGGTCCTAGACAAGATGACCACCTAGTAGTCTTATAATAAAACACTACCGAGTTCAGGTTGGGAACCATCATCAGGATAATGATGTCCTAACATAAGTCATGACTAGTTGTTATGAAGGAACTCCTTCTCCTTGAACAAATCAATCAGTGGCTTGGTGTGCTAGGAACACATATGGAGTGGAGGTAATTAATCTACCAAACCATAGAATACTTCGCACATATGCATGACTGATTTGGGATGATTCCAAGGAAAACAAAACAAACCTTTCTCAAATTCATGGCGGCAACTTACATCGAGTGCACATGAATTAGAGGAAGTCACTTCTTTCATCCAAACATATGCCTCATGAACGGGGCATGAAGAAAATGCTCACACAGGTTCCCAGCACTAGCTCAATGTTCAACATGAATCATGGAGGAGACAAGATGCTGTTGATGGGCTCAACAACAACTCATTGGAATTTCCATATCACTAGACTTCCACCATCATGTGAACACGAGGATAGTATTGGTCAGACCAAAAGAGGTAATGGTGTATGCTCGAGGGATCAACCACGGGTAAGACAACATTACGAACATCGTTGGTTCTGATTTGACTTGACGATAGCCCATACTCAAGTCAAAGTTTTGACAAGGCGATAGATCCAACAACTGATCACGAGGACCAATTGATGGAGATATCATCTTTCTTCAACACACACACACACACAGAAGATATCCCTTAACATGAACTAAGTCAGACAAGCTTTTATCTTCCAATTCTCGAAGTTGTTGTCTAGCTCAACCAACTAGCTCAGGGATATCCAACACAGATTCTTGGAGAAGGGGTGGTTTATAAGAAACCAACTTGATCACGAACTCAACATAGCGGTTAGGTGACAGCCAAGTAATACTTCCGAGAAGATCTTCGGAAAATCATGAACCACCGATATGTTACTAAGCTCGAGAACAATCTTGCTTTTCAGGGCAAGATGATATGATCAAAAGAGTGAGGAATTGAATAATCCTAACTCATTGATCGAAGAGTGCACCGGAAATAAGGACTTGGTAGCACAATCTATCTTAGAATGATGAGTCAAAACCCAACACGGTAAGAATGAGAATATTGTCCATTTACTACCAAGTAATGGGGTTGCTAGCAGTATTGATTTCACATATCACGATTCACTTGTCAGAATTCCGATTACAATAACACGGGAACCGAGGAAGTAACAATGATGGCAAGAAGTATTACTGCGTCAAGAATTCATAAGAGGTGGTGCAATTCTCATGACACTCTTGACATAAATATGGTAACACTCCAAGGTAGAGCAGAGCAGAAGCTGGATTGGCATTTTGATCTGCGGAATACAATTGCTTTGACCCAATCCTAGATATGGATGAGGTACTGGAGTCTGTTTCTCCTAGTCATTCTAGAATAGAACGGCTCGACGGACCACAAGAATAATAGGCACCGATGAACGAATGCTCACATACTCTTGTCTATCAGTTGATAGATGAGGGTCGGAATATAATGGAAGGGGGGCAACTCAAAGGAACATATAACTTTCTGAGTTGTGGATGCATGGATTAGTATGTCGAACGAGTTCAACATATTTCTTCCGGATAACCCATGCAGAAAGGTAGGGTTGGCAGAGTCACAACATAGAATGGAGAACTCATCAGGAGCACTCTGTCGTGACCTTTTGGTTAAAAAAAAACTCCTGCCAAGAAGAGTTCATGATAATTGGAAGAAGGATGTACCACGAACCTCGAGGACTATCGCAAAGGTTACTAATATCCTAAAGGAACTAGCAACACTATCAACAAGAGGTAAAGTAGAGTGAATCTCGGGTTCAAGAACCCATGAGTAGAATACCTACTACTAAATGGCATCACGGGATGCTTTCGGAATAATGGCCAGAATCACACACTGGGGATAAAAACATGGCTAGATCACTAGGTGACTCTCTAAGACACCTAGGGTCATAATAATAGCTCCAACATATATGTTGGGGTAATAGAGTACCTCAACTCACCGATTAGTGTGATTAATCTAGCCCAATTGGACATCAGGAACAGGAGGAAGGGGTTTGCAAATGCATCAGACTACTTGGAAACCTGGGATGGCTCGGACAGCATAACGACTGTAAATGCTCAAAAAGATTTGAGACATCCTGCAAAATGGTGGCATAACCACTCAACATCATAACATCAAGGTTCCGAGACCAATTATGAACACACGGAAGTACTGGAAACAGAACCGCGGCGTGAATCCATCAATCCTATAAGTCAACGGGTTAGCAACACGTCATCCTGATAGATAGAGGAGAAAGCCTAGTTTCTTAACCCCGTAGAAAAGAAGAGGGTGACTTAGATCAGAGGGCATGAGATATAAGGAGTAAAAAGAGCCTTACGTTCCCTTCCACAATCAATCCCCTTACATAACTAAAGCATTTCTAGACTCGACTTCGACCAGTTTGGCTTGGTAATCCTACAGGCAGTCAGGCTCTGATACCAACGCTGTCAGGACCCCGATTCCAAGTCACATCGATCTAGCCGGTAACACCTCATATCACTTTGTGGCCTCACGCACGGTATCCCACGGGTGTCGCCTTACCATGGCCCGGGACCGTTTGCGCCTTTTGGCTCACGTATATGACAGTGTCGCTAGCATCCATATGACAGAGAACCCGGGCCGACATGGCTAGTCATGAACCCAAAGCGGCGCTAACCTATGGGGACAGGCATACATGATTCACATCGAGCGTGTCAGTCAGCAGCGTGTGAATCCGGGCTGTAGCACTGGGCTAGCAGGACTCCGGGAACCCGGGCTGTAGTAGGCTAGGCAGGACTCCGGATGTCACCGCGTGACATTTCCCCGAAGGGACAGACACATGAACGAAGTGAAACACATGCCGGCCAGTCAAGTGTCCTGAGCAGTAGTGCTGGGCTAACAGGACTCCGGTGAACCGGGCTGTAGCGGACTACTATGGCTCATGGAAGCACTAGAGTACATTTCCCCATAAGAGAGGCTGCCAAGGATAAACAACTAGATTGTCGGATCCCACACATACCAAGCATTTCAATCATACACACAATATGCTCGATATGTGTAAATACAACATGGCATCACAACATAACTCTACGACTCAAGTATTTATTCACTAGGCTCCGAGGAACGTGATATTACAAACATGGGTCTCATGACCCAACAATCACAGCATACAAGTCAAAACACAAGCGGAAGCTTAACATGTCTGGGTACAGACATCTACAAATGAAAAAGGCTAAGAAGCCTGACTATCTACTAGATCCTGCCGAGGGCATAAGATCGTAGCTGAGGTATCAAGCTAAATGTCGAAGTCCACGCGGATCTACTAGCGAGACTGAAATCTCTCTGCAAAACATAAATTAAGCAAACGTGAGTACAAAGGTACTCAGCAAGACTTACATCAGAACTAAACTACATATGCATCGGTATCAACAAGGGGGGGTGGTGGAGTTTAACTGCAGCAAGCCAGCTTTGACTCAGTGGCTAACCTGAAATACGATTGCAAGCAACTCTTTTGAGGTGGCGCACACGAGTCCACATATTCACCATTCAATACACCACTATGGATCCGCTCCCGTCCCCCTACGGGAAGGCCATCCATAGCACTCACACTTATCTTGCGAGTTTTAGAGTATCCACTTTCACTTGTCTATGTACTGTTATAGGCAACCCAGAAGTCCATTACCGCGGACACGGCTATTCGAATAGATGATGTTAACCCTGCAGGGGTGTAGTTCTTCACACACGCTCTCACCACTTACCGTCGTTTACACGACATGTACTCGGCAACCTTCAAGCGGAAGCCCAACGAGGGTGTCGGCCACGGCCTACCTAAACACTCAAGTCTCTAGTCCAGGTTTATCGCCTATCCAGGTTCCATCCGCAGGGAGTCCGGCCAAGGTTTCCACATACGGCCCCGAACGATGTGAACAGGGTTCCCGAGACACCAAACGGGCGCCCGGTACACCGTGCCACGGTGTATCTACCGCATCATAGCCCACCCCTAGGGTCAGCGCTACGGACGGCCGCCAACACATATCCTATAAACACCAGAAACTAGTTGCAACTCCTGGACAGAGGACAAGGGTGATCAAGAAGCCGAGAGGGTCCATTGGTTTCGGGCCCAATGCTTGGTAGTAACTGTTTCATGGATCACAAACACAGAACTCAGTTCCTAAGGGGTGGGCTATGATAGTAACTGTTTCATGAAGCCGAGAGGGTCCATTGGTTTCGGGCCCAATGCTTGGTAGTAACTGTTTCATGGATCACAAACACAGTCACCTACATGATATAGAGGTTTGTTTTATCCTACTTGTTGAGCTTTTCAGGAGCTAGAGACAGGCAGACTAATGGGGTCTGGGACCGTGCATGATGGACTCTACTATCTTGATGAAGGGAGTGATGAAGTTGCTTCCTGGTCAAGAGCTACTACTACACCATCGCGAGCTTGGGCATGTCTCTTTTGCTGCATTGTTTTGTATATACCCCTCTCTTTTCAAGTTGTGTCCTAGGGAGCTACTTGTATGTGATGCTTGTGAATTGGCTAAACATACAAGAGGTTCATATCCTAGTATAGGATTAAGAAGTTCCAAACCATTTGAAATGATTCACTCGGATGTTAGGGGACCCTGTGAGGTTCGTTCGATTTCAGGGCATCGATGGTTTGTAACTTTTATCGATTGCTTTAGTCATTACACCTCGCTCTACTCTTGAAGCATAAGAGTGATGTGTGCTCAGTTTTTAAAGATCTATGTGCTCTCATTAAAAATCAACATGAGGCAACTATTAAAACCTTACGTTCAAACAATGGTATGGAATGCATGCACTAGGAGTTTGGACAGTTCCTTCTCTCAAACGGCATTGAACATCAAACTACCCATGTTAACACTCCAGAACAAAATGGTGTTGCAGAGCATTAAAATAGACATTTTCTTGAGGTTGCACGCTCACTTATGTTTACAATGAACGTGCCTAAATTTCTTTGGGGGGAAGCAATAAAAACTGCAACATATTTGATAAACCGTATGCCTCTTCGAGTTCTTGGCCATAAGACTCCTGTTGAGTGTCTCTTGAAATATAATGATTTTGTAGTTCCTCCAAAGGTCTTTGGGTGTGTTTTCTTTGTGCATGATTATAGAACTCTGTTGGAAAATTAGACCCCCATGCTCTCAAATGTGTTTTCACGGGTTATTCTCCCTCTCAAAAGGGTTATAGGTGTTGGTGCCTTTCGAAGCACCATTTTTCTGTGAGCATGGAGGTGACATTCCGTGAACATGAATCATATTATGGCTCAACCAGTGACACTGGCATTGCCCTGTCCCCACCTGAAGTGCAACAAGAAGGGGAGAGGGGTAATGAAGGCTCTCCATTAAGTCGTAATCTTGTTTCAACTTCGGATGGTTTACCCACTCTAGATAATGTTCAAAATCAGGGGGAGGACCCACATAGTGATGGGTGTAATCATGGTTCTGGTCATGGAGACATACAAGATGCAACAGGAAACTCTTCACTTCCTTCACAAGATGGTGAGCTTCACAGGCATGAGGACCCAGGTACTAACAATATAATAACCCCTCTAGTCCTGTCGCTCCTATTAGCACCACAAGACAGGGTGATAACCAATTATCTATTCTTGCTCCTGAAAATGATCTACCTATTGCTGTGAGGAAATCTACTAGAAATCTAAAAATTTCAGGACACCTCAAAGATTTTAAACATGATATAGCCAATTTCATTTCCTATGAATATTTTACTCCACCCTTCAAAATCTTTATTGCATCTTTAGATTCTATTTCCATACCATCAAACTAGAAAATAGCTATAGAGGACCCAAATTGGAAGGAAGCAATGCTTGATGAGGTGAAAGCCTTGGAGAAGAATGGGACTTGGGAGCTTGTGGATCTACCACCAAGTAAGTAGCCTGTAGGTTGTAAGTTGGTCTTCACTATTAAACACACCCTGAGGGCAAGGTGGAGAGGTACAAAGCCTTCCTTGTAACAAAAGGCTACACACAAACATATGGAATCGATTATGAAGAGACCACCTTTGCACCGGTGGCAAAGATGAATTCAGTAACGACACTTATATCATGTGCTGTAAACCTTGATTGGGATATTTACCAGTAGGATATGTAGGTGTTAGTCTGAAGTGCATTCTAGGCTTTGATAAGGTGAATATGAACTGTTTTTCTTTTCCACAGCCCGCATACAAATATTTTCTCATAAGGTAAATCTCCTTTCTTTGGTGAAGTTGGGAGGTTATTTGTTAATCTCATTAGGTAGAAATTGTTTATGCAGATCATCTTTTTCACTATAATTACAGGCTATCATTTTTAATCCGTATCATTATTTATTTATTTCAGGCACATATGGTGCACTCTGGTCATGATGCCAACGTTTTTGGCTCTTAATAAAGAGGTTTTTTAGGCACTTCTGATTTTCTGTTTGGTTCTTATCTCTTCAGTTTAAATTTTCTGCGATTCTAAAGATACATTTATTATCTATTCAGTTGAATGAGGAAGCTGCTTCCTTGGACTGGACCAAGTCAAGAGGTCATGTGCTGAGGGGCCGAAGAATCTTTTTTCCGGGAGCCAGACGAGCGCTGATGTTGCCGGTCACCTGCAAGTTGGCTAGCAATTGTCCATGTGTTGTTAGAGCAACTCCAATGAGGCGACCCATTTCGTCCCCCCGCGTCCGTTTGGTCGGCACGGACAAAAGTGGCGGCCCAACGCACCGATCCAAACTCAAATCGTGTTCAGTTTGGCGTCGTGCTGACCCATTTCCGGCCCAAAATTGCGCAGCGCGTCTTCCTCGTCGTCCGCCGCGTCCCCACATGGCGGCCACCCAACCGCCACCGGTCGTCTTATTTATGATGACCGCCGACAGCGGGCCCACGCGTCAGCCAGTGGAAGCGTCCTTTTTTTAACCACGCGTGCGGCGGGTCGGCCTCATCCACTTCTCCAGTCCACATCTGGCCCCCACCACTCCCTTTGTTTCCTCGCCGGCGACCGCAAACCCTAGCGCGTCCATGGGCCTCCTCGGCAGCAGCAATGACAAGGGCAAGGGCAAGGGCACCCCCGGCGCCTCGTCCTCCCGTGCTTCCCTTTCCCCCTCCTCCGCCGGCGGCGATGTGTTTCCGCCCTGGTCGTCGGCACCTGCACATCCCGGTGCACCAAGCGCGGTGGCACTAGGAGTACAGGCAGCCATTGTCGTACCCCGATGTCACGCTGCCGCACCGTTGGCATCTGGATCCGCAGCGGATCCCGGTGCCGGCTGTTCCGCGTACCAAGCGGGCGCACGACGAGAGGTGCGCAGGCGCCACGTGCAGCTCACGCCGGAGCAGCGTCGGTTGCCAGAGTACGCCACCAACTCCCCTAACTGGGAGGCGTGGTTCGCCCGCGAACACGAGGAGCAACGGCGCTCAGGTGTCGACGCCGTCCCTCGCCGTTCCCATCGCCGCCCCGCAGGTAGAGCCGGAGGACATGGAGGCGGAGGCGTACAAGCCGCCCGAGGAGGCCCTGCAGCACGCGCTGGAGGCTAGCCGCCTCGAGGAGGACGCGCACTGGGATGGGCTGGAGCAAGCCCTTGCCCTGTCGGCGGCGGGGGACTCCGTCCACACCCCGCTCTTCTGCCGCCCGCCACTGTCGCCGCCCATCCAGCCAAGCCGGAGCCGGAGCCGACGCGTAAGCGCTCCCGCCTCAACCCACTTGGCCGGAGGAGGCCTACTCATGGACGGGCCAGTACCGCGAGTGGGTGAGCTGCCTTCCGTCCACTTCGCCGCGACGCCGCAAGGAGGTGGCCCACCTCGAGCGATGGAAGGAGCACTGGCTCCGCCAGGAGCAGGCGACGGCGAGGAGCAGATGCGCTACGAGGCCATGCTCCAACGCGATGCGGAGGCGCTCCGGCTCGAGGAGGAGGAGGAGGAGCGTGCACGGCTGGCCGCAATGCCGCTGCCCCAGTAGACGCCGGAGGAGGCTGCCCTGGCAGCGTACCAGGCGTCATTCGGGTGGGCTGGCCCTGTTCCAGTCTTCATTGACCTCACCGACGACGGCGGCATCGATGGAAAGGGCAAGAGCAAGGCCGACGACATCTAGGGTAGCGTGCGGGATGGCAGCAGGCGGGCGCAGACTTTTATTTAATGTTTATTAGATGTAGGTGGCTTTGGCCGGTGTTTGATCAGCCACTTTTATGTTTAATTACGTTTATTATGTTTACTAGTAAACATGCTGATTTTTTATTACTAATAATTAGTAATGACGTAATTACGATAGTGGAAAAGGTTAGCCAAAATCTGAAAAATAGAAAGGACGCGAGGGAAAACAGCGTCCACAGCTGGACGCTATTGTGAAGAACGTCCGGTTTGGACGCCAATACAAACAACGTCCAACAAATGGTTTGGTCTGCACCCTAAATAGATTAAACCGAGTCGTTTTCCTCTAATAGACGGATGTTATGTCTCCATTAAACCCTAGTACGCATGGATTCGTCGCTCCTCAACGTCGCCATGTGCTAACCAGCCTCCAACACTCACATCTCTAATCATCACGGCATCTCTATCTCTCTTGTTCCCCGCTCACGGTTAAGATCCTCCAATCTATCTCGTGGTTGGCGCATATGATTTGGGGTAAGGGGTCGTCTTGCACTCTGTTGGTTTCAATCATTGTTTAATTGACGCATGTGATTTGTAGAAATTTGGACACAAAACCATATGATGACTAGTATTTCTGGGAAATTCCATTGAGCTTAGAGCCAAGGAGGAGTGACATAGCTTGAAAGGATTACAACCCATGTCTGGCATGTTACAAAGCAGAACCATGAACTATTTTTGTTGAGCAAAAATAAAGAAACATCTAGTCAGTTACACTTCTAGGTCTGTGCAGATGGCCATAGCATATCACCATATGATCCATTCTAATTTAGTACTTGTGAAGAACTCCTTGACCGAAAACTGGGAGCTTGACTTGCATCTTGTGTTGTCCGTCCTCCATCTCCTATGGCTTCTTCAACCTTGAGATATGTTGTAAAACCTCTCCCAGAGTAAATCCACTCATTAAATACATCAGAGTTGCTTTCCTTTGGGGGACTCGGTGAGTGAGCAATATCTGACACCTCATCATCAGATGGGATATCTTCGATATTCAGTGGCAATCTAGCCTCAGCGAGCATGCTTCGTAGCCTAGGCTCCAAGTTCAGATCCATCAGGTTTCCTACACAAGACCTCAATATAGATTTTCCTATCTTCTTGCATCCAGTAGTAGTAGCTCATTTGATCCCCCATGCAACATTCTTTATCTCACGTAGGCTCTACAAGAGACAATACAAATGTCAAATCATGTGATTGTTAATGTGTTGCAAAGAAATAATTAAAATCTTGCACACACTTACAATGCGAGCCAATGGCGGACCGCTAGGCATGTAGCCGGTCCATTCGATGCTATCTCGAGGATATGTGATAGGTTCATTTAGGCCTCCTAAGCATTGAGAGTCAAAATAATATTGTGTACATACCATTTTGCTGGAACCAATGTATGTACTCAGGTAAACTAGCTACATCAAAGTGAATGTCCTATGGCCACACTCTTGCTTCAACATGATTGTATTCTTGAACATAATTCACATGGACTAACTCCCAATTATTCGATTTTCCTGCAGAATGCTTAATTTTTCGAAGTCTCCGAACCTCTGCCTCGCCACGTCGAAGAGAAGGTGGAATGGGTTGTCTTAATCCAAATTGCCGCATCACCCTATGTGGATAGTGGAACTCCACAATCCAAAAATGCATGAGCGGTACTCTAGCAAACCACCAATCAGAATCTTGATGAACTTCGAAAGGCATTTGCTCTAGAAGATCATCATATGGTTGCCAATCAATTACACCTTCTCGAATCAAATCAATCTGATTTTGATAATATTCAGTACCTACATATTTGATTGCAAGTTACTAAAATTGTTTGTCATACCACAAATGATGTGTAACAAATTTTGTGAGAAGAATACAAACCAACATTGTGAGGGACATCAAACGCATGTGCAGCACACCACTTTGCTCCAAAAACAGGGTTATAATCCAAGTGTACTTCCTGTTCATCTTCCTCTTCATTAGGTTCATCTCCTTATTTGGGCTTCTCAAAAATAACTTTAGGGCGACCAAGTGGCAAACGGGACCAAGACCATAACTGTAGCAGCAATAAAGGCCCTGAAATTTCTAGTCTCTCCTTCTCAGCACCCATGCTCAATTGTCTATACAGCACAGCAAGAGCAGCTGCTCCCCAATTATACTCTGTTTGTTGTCCTAAATCCTGCA
The DNA here is from genome assembly GCF_003073215.2 of Triticum urartu. Taxonomy (NCBI): domain Eukaryota; kingdom Viridiplantae; phylum Streptophyta; class Magnoliopsida; order Poales; family Poaceae; genus Triticum; species Triticum urartu. The sequence continues at coordinate 15,502,352 of NC_053022.1, read as the reverse complement.
TAAATTGGAGATACATGGCTGGCACTCCATCTCCAGATGTATCAGTAAAGACTATGGAGCCAAGGATATATAGAACAAGTGCTCGAGCATGCCAATGAATCTCCTATCCATTGGATTATCCGGCAACACATGGAAATGTTCCCGCAGTTTAACCAAATTTAGAAAGTATTGTGAATTCCTAACAACAATATTATCATCACCTTTTTGCCTTTTCTTTTGTTTCATGTGTTGTTCATCCACAGGAATCCCAAGCAACCTCTCAACTAATTCTGACCATTGTGCATCAGCTTTGCCAACAAGTGGTTTACCATGGATAGGCAACCCGCACAAACAACTAACATCTTGCAACGTAATAGTCATTTCTCCTACAGGTAGGTGAAAACTATTTGTCTCGGGCCGCCAACGCTCCACCAATGCCGATATCAAGTATTTGTCAACATTGATTTTCCTCATCTTAGCAATCTAATAAAAACCAAGGCTCTCTAAAGCTGATGTACATAGAGGATCAAATGGGATGCAACACCGGTGACACCGTACATTCAAGCAAATGTTAGGCTGCATCAATACACACAAAAATTAGTCTTTATTTAACCCACTAAAGTCTAACAAATTGACATGCAAAATCACTCACATTTTCCCAAGTTTTGGATATTTTGTGCTGGCTGTGAGGCACCCATAGCAAAATCACTGAAACATCCATTTCTATCCATTTCAAAACCCTGTTACAGCATAAAGAGCGAGTAAATGTTGAGGTAAAATATCAAAGCAATCATTTTGAATTTATTCTCACAATCTACACTGATAAATAAAGGTTCAAACAATCTATGTTTTCAGCTATGCCTAAGCAGTTAAGTGAATTAGTAAAGCTACAACAAGATGCAATCAATGGTTTGGGGCGATGTACAGAGAAAGCAGTGGAGAGAAGAGAGAGGGACGACACCTTCGACCCTTTGCTGATGTAGCCGCGGCGGCGCCCCTCAACCCACCACTTTGGCCGTGAGGAGGTTGGGGAGCCGTTGAGGGTGTGGTCATCGGGGATGAGCTGGCGGTTGGGGAGGTCGTGAGGATGTCGGCAGCGACGCCGAGGCTGAGGCGGTCCGTGGGAAGGTGGGCGGCGGGGATCAGTCGGAGGCCAGGGCCGGCCGTGGTAGGCAGGGAGATGGAGGTGGGAGATGGGGACGAGATGGGTGTGGAGGCCAGGGCCGGCCGTGGCAGGCAGGTAGATGGATGTGGGAGATGGAGACCAGATGGGTGCGGCGGCCGCCAGTCAAACCAGATAATGGATGCTAGCAAAAACAGCGACCACACTAGGACGTTGTTAGCATCTGCGTCCAGGTCGGGACGCTCTTGTCCATAGCGTCCTTACTATTTTTAAAATTTGCATGTATCCTTTATTACTTTCGTAATTATGGAAATATTAATTACTATTTATAAAACAATCAGGTAAACATGCCCGTGCGTTGCAACGGCATAACAAAAAGCACCCAATCCCAACGCACATGTCCACGCTCTTTATTTCAATGTGTCACCCCATCTATGTCACCACTTATCCTCCCCCGGTCGAGATCTCCTCTATGTTCACCACCTTATTTAAGTGTGATCATTCAATACGACATGGAAATACCCCTTTAGCAAAGAAAAATAGACAGGATGTCGCTTTATTTTATCGCATTGAAAAAGACTATCCATATCCTATGTACCTAACATTTCTAGGGGATTATGTGTCAGAAAGCATGGATATTTATTTCATTCCATATCAGTATACTAGTAAATTTGTCACATATACACTGTTTGTCGAACCAATTCCAATAATATCTATAGACATGCATATCTTTGGAAAGAAAAGGACCACACACACATACAAAGGAAGTGTCTCAAGGGCCAAACTGTTCTGGAAACTATCATAGCAGAAATCATATTTTTCTAAATCTGGACTAAAAGGGGATGCACACACACTTATCTTGGCTTGATCAGCTGAACAATCAGATCTTACTACTCGACATTGGTATTGTTTGATGCTTCCCATCGAACATCAGGCAATTTGTGATTCACCATTGCCCTAGGGACTCGACATCCCAGCTATCTTGCTCTGGCAGCTTACTGGTAGCAGACGAAAATACTTGAATGCCTGTTTTGGAAGTTGTTCCAAATTTGTACAGCTCCCTAGGTGGACTCATAGAAGGTTGAACAATGTTTTATTAATCAGTTATAGCATCCGTAAACTTCAAAGAAAATTCATAAACAAAATCTACCTCATTAGGTGCATCCTTTTATGATTCTTGGCAGTTAGGTGAACACAGACACTAGTAGAAAACGGAGCTTTAGCGCCGGTTCGTAAGGGCCTTTAGTGCCGGTTCCATAACCGGCACTAAAGGGTGGTCACTAAAGGCCCCCCCTTTAGTACCGGTTCGGCAAGAACCGGCGCTAAAGTGCCACCACGTGGCATGAGCTCGCGCCCTGGTATGGGGGACCTTTAGTACCGGTTGCTGTTACCAACCGGTACTAAAGGTTTTTCGTTTTTGAATTTTATTTTTGAAAATTTTGGAATTTTTTTTTCGATTTTTAATTTTTCTGAATTATTTGATGATTTAGTCTCTAATCACCTCTCATAACTGCTCAAGTGTGGATCACTCATTCCAAATCGCCTGACTTCCCGGCCGGTCACCCATCCTCTCACTCCCCCAGCCTGAGCACGCTTAACTTCGGAGTTCTATTCCCCCTACATTCCAAGTCTGCACTTGTTGTTTTCCTGACAAATGTAAGCTGTCAATCCTATTAACCCTCAGTAGTTTAGCTTGAGCATGAAGTCACACGTTTCATCGTTTGAGTTTGAAACTATTATTCTAAAAAACAGTAATTATGTATTAACACTAATATTTCTTGAATAAGTAGTTTGACCATAGTTTGACCACAGTTTGACCAGATTTGGCCAAAATTCAAAAAAACTGAGATACTTATTTAGTAACACTAATAGTATTGCGTAATTATTTAGTAACACTCTATATTTCTTGAATCAGTTGTTTGACCGGTTTGACAAGATTTAACCAAAATTCAAAAAAACATAAATTAGAGCATATCTTTTTTTCCTTTTACAATTTTGTCATTTCAAAAATTGTCCTAAACCCTAAACCCGGGACTTAAAACGTCGGAAACTCTATGCTAAACAGTAAAAACTAAGGTTTAAACCATAAAACCTAACCCTAAACTCTGAAATCTAAACCCTAGCACTAAACGCTAAAAACGTCTAAAAAACGTCTAAAACGCCCAAAAACTCTATTTTCCCTTTGGATTTTATGATTTTAAAAAATTGTCGAAACGGAAAATACGGTTCAAGAACAGTATGGGTTGCTAATAGGGATCAGCCCATCACCAACCCCAGCATCAACCAAACACGGTTCAAGATATCAAGTGATGGCAATCTTGTCATCGTAAACCATGCCGCCAACAATGAATCCATTGTTTGGTCCTCTCACATTGTAAATAATAGGACACACATCAACACAAACAACACTAGTGTCGCTGTTCTCTTGAACAGTGGAAACCTTGCCTTCAAAGAGAGCCCGTCATCTGACCTACCGGTCTGGCAGAGCTTCGACTACCCAACAGATGTTATACTTCCTGGTGCAAAGTTTGGTCGGGACAAGGTCACTGGTTTCAGTCACCAGGCCATCTCAAAGAAGAGCCTGATTGACCCGGGTCTTGGCTCATACTATTATGAACTAGAACAAACCAAGGGGCTCGTCCTCAAGCGCCACAACCCCTCGGTAGAATATTGGCTTTATGCATCCTCCACAAAATCATCGTTGAATCTTGTACCAATGCTCAAGGCAGTGCTAGATATGGATCCTCGCACCAAAGGTTTGATAAATGCAACATATGTTGATAACAACCAAGAGGAGTACTACATGTACATATCGCTTGATGAGTCGTCTTCCTTTTTTATCTTACTGGATATCTCTGGTCAGATAAAGCTTAATCTTTGGTCACAAGCTAAACAATCTTGGCAAACCATATATGCCATACCCGATGATCCCTGCATTCCTCCTGCTACTTGTGGACCTTACACGGTCTGCAATGGCAATGCACATCCATCATGTGACTGTATGAAGAGCTTCTCTCAGAAGTCACCGCAGGATTGGGAATTTGAGGACAGAACAGAAGGATGCATCAGAAATAGACCATTGCATTGCACTAGTGACAGAAACATCACAAGTTCAACGGACATGTTCCATCCCATTTCTCAAGTTACATTGCCCTACAACCCGCAGAGCATAGTCGTTGCTTCTACTCAGAGCAAATGTGAAGAAGCTTGTCTCAGTTCCTGCTCCTGCACTGCTTATTCCTATAACAATAGCAGATGCTATGTCTGGAATGGGGAATTGCTTAGTGTAAATCTTAACAACGGCATTACTATCACTTCTAAAGATGTTCTTTATCTCCGTCTTTCTGCCAAAGATTTCTTGCCAAGTTTGAGAAAAAACAAAAGAAAACCAAACGTTGGAGTTGTTATTGCCACAAGCATTACTGGGTTTGGGTTACTCATTCTCCTGTTCTTGTTACTGAATTGGAGGAACAAATTCATGTGGTGTGGTTTGCTGCCATTATACTATGACAATCAAGGTAGTGCTGGCGGGATTATAGCCTTCAAATATACTGATTTAGTTCATGCTACTAAAAACTTCTATGAAAAGTTAGGTGTTGGAAGTTTTGGTTCTGTATACAAGGGAGTGTTAAGTGACTCGAAGACTATTGTAGCAGTGAAAAGGCTTGATGGTGCCCGTCAAGGAGAGAAGCAATTCAGGGCTGAGGTGAGCTTAGTTGGACTTATCCAACACATAAACCTAGTCAAATTGATAGGTTTTTGCTGCGAAGGTGATCACAGATTACTTGTGTATGAGCACATGTTAAATGGGTCTCTTGATGGTCATCTATTTAAGAAGAGCAATGCAAATGTTGTGGCCCTGAATTGGAACATCAGATGTCAGATAGCCCTAGGAGTTGCTAGAGGATTGTGCTACCTGCATCAGGGTTGTCGTGAGTGCATCATACACTGCGATATTAAGCCGGAGAACATACTTCTGGATGAATCATTTGTTCCTAAAATCGCAGACTTTGGGTTGGCTGCGTTTATGGGAAGGGATTTTAGCCGAGTTATGACTACATTCAGAGGGACTGCTGGTTATCTTGCCCCAGAGTGGCTTACCGGAGTTGCAATCACACCAAAAATTGATGTTTATGGCTTTGGCATGGTACTTTTGGAAATCATATCAGGAAGGAGGAATTCCCCAATAGAAATACCATACAACACTAGAAGCAGCAGCACCAGGTACCAGAATGTTGAGGAGTATTTCCCTGTGCAAGCCATCAGCAAGCTTCATGGTGGAGATGTCAAGAGTTTGGTGGATCCATGGTTGGATGGTGACTTCAATTTTGGAAGAGGCTGAGAGGGTTTGCAAAGTTGCATGCTGGTGCATCCAAGATAATGAGTTTGATCGGCCGACTATGGGTGAAGTGGTCCGGATTCTCGAGGGTCTACAGGAGATTAATATGCCCCCAATGCTGAGACTACTTGCAGCTCTAACAGAACAGTTTGGTGCTGTAACTTCAGTGTAATATTAATAATTCATAGGGTGCTTCACATACGATCGATGTTATTCATCTTTGTTTCAGCAACTTCTCTTTAAAATTGTAATCTGGAGTGGAAGGAATAAAGGAAGAAGGCAAGCTTTCAGTTGCTAAACCATCTGTTATTTAGGTTTTTGTGTTCTGAGTGCGTGCTACTAACAACTTCTCAGAAAAGCGTCGCTGAGTGATGTGTTGAGCATTATGAAGTTGTTGATTTTCTTTCTTCTCCCACAAAAAGGTTTGTTTTTTTACTTGCTGCTCTCGTTTTTTTTTCATATTTCCTGTTCTGACAATAGTGGCAGCCTGTTCTATGGGTGCTCTGCTTTTGTTGGTGTATAGATAATGTAATTAGAGGAATCTTTAGGGTCTAAATGTAAATTGTACAAACAAATATAAATCAGAATACAGAGAAGGGATCGGGGAGGAACGATCCAGAATTTCTCCAAATGCTCTTCACGCTCCCTCCAATCCCTAGCTCAAATCCCTCGAATCTCAGACGATTTTTAACATGGCGTCGGAGCAGGTTAATCCTGTGTGATTTCGACCTTGGTGACGGCTAATTGCGGTGCTGTGTCGCCGTGATTTACTGCCGTGCGCACTCGAGCTGCCGCCAAGACCTGCGGCATCATCTGCAAGGTACGGCACGGAGTGCTGCGACCAACCTAAGGTAGCCTGTTGAACTGCCTCCTGGTGAATCTGTGCTCTCGCGGAAAAATTGCTGGCTGCCGCTGTGCCGTCCCTGTCCAAGCAGTAAGCTGGCTTCTGTAGTTAATTGATAGTGGTACTAGTACTTGTGGCTGCCGTTGAAGAACCGTGATTAGTGCAGCCGGATAGCTCATCTTTGCCTAGTCACCAGATTAAAATACTTGTGCAGTCTGTGTGCATTTGAGAGCAACCGGCACAGTTATATCTACTTGGCTAGTACCAACTCTGCTTTGTACTCAGCTCGTACTGTCTGTGTGTTGTTGTTAGTGGAGATCTGCAAAAACCAAGTCTTGTCTGTCTGGTTTTTTCTTTGTGTGTGGTGGTAAATCATGGCAGATCCAACAAAGGGGAAATTAGGGGATACTAGTGTGGATAAGTTGTATGAAATTTTAAGCAAAGTATTTGAGCAGCAACAACAACTCAAAGTGGTTCCTGGAGCTGTCAAGTATGCACTTGAGCCTAATCCAGTGAAGTTGGTTGGACCAGACAATTACATCAACTGGGCACAGCATGCCCAGTTAATTCTGAGTTCTCATGGCTATCAAGAATTGCTTAGCGCCGATGAAGAGAAACTGAAAAGTGGTACTATCACCAAACAGATCAATGATAGAGTTTTGGTGTGGTTATTAGGAAGCATGGAACCATCGATACGAGAACAAGTTGAGACTATAACCACTGTATTTGAAGTGTGGAAAGCTTTGGAGAAGCAATGTTTCAGCGCATCATGCAAGCATGAAATCAGCGACTAAGTATGCAGGTGAGATGGAGAGATTGTACATGGAGTTGCATTATTACCATCCTTTTCAACCCGTTGACAAGAATGATGTGGCTGTTCACCATACCTGGTTTGAACCATTTGTGGGTAAGCTCTTCCTTGATGGCCTAAATCAGGAGTTTGATCTCCGCCGCCAGCTAATATTCTTCAAAACTGAATTGCTAAGCCTTGATGATATCGTGTGATTGAGGAGGAGACTCATCTTGCTCAACCCAATGAGCATGTTCAAGAAAAATCAGATGCACGTGCAGCCCTATCCATACAAGCTCGTCGTGCTCCTAAGACCTTTGCTAAAACAGATAAAAGCAAAATTTTTTGCAACCACTGCAAAAGGCCTGGACACACAAAGGATTCATGCTTAGAGCTGCACGGTTATCCAACTTGATGGGAAAAAGGAAAGTCTCAGCCAGGGGAAGGTCAGGGAGCTCATAAAAGATAGGCGAACCTCACTACATCCAAGAGGGAGCTACCGGTAGTAGATGTGTGAGCTCTTGAGGATTTCACCTCCAAGATCAGACTCTCAGAAGACTTGCCTTCCTTCCAGGATTCCTCTAAAGCTGAAACTAGTTTGCATGCCACTTCACACCAAGGTATGACACCTCATCAGACCCACAATTCTACAACGCATTCAAAATCTTAGATTATTGATACAGGAGCTACCAATCACATGACAGGAGCTTCAAATATATTCACTTCCTATACACACTATTAGGGAAAAGCTTATACACCAAGGCTAATCAGTAGCGCTTGTTAAAACAAAACACCACTGCTATCTAGCAGTAGCGCGGCATGAAAAAGCACATTACTACTACATAAATAGCAGTAGCGCGTCCGTCATAAAAAGCGCTACTACTATAACTATTACACCGTTGCCGCCAGGCTTGGTATAGTAGTAGCGCCCTTCTAAGGACAGCGCTACTGCTACCAAAATAAAAGCAGCGCGTTTTAAGGCAACAGTGCTGCAACTAAGAAAAGGAAAAGGAAAGAAAAAAGAAAAAGAAAATTAAAGAAAAAGAAAAAATGTAAGCAATAGTAGCAGCACGTTTTCACGGAAGCGCTATAGCTACTTTAGCTATAGCGCGTTTTCATGAACAAGCGATATAGCTAACTTATCCATAGCAGTAGCGCGTTCCGTCAAAAAGCACTATAGCTAAGTAGCTATAGCGCTTGTCGGGAAACAACGCTACTACTAAGTTTGACTTGCCCCTGTACGGGCGTTCCTCCTTCCCCCAATTCCCCATTTTTCTCGCGTCTCCCCTACCTCTCCCTCGCCGTCCCTGCCTCCGTCGTCGTCACTGGAGCCGCCACCGAAGCCGCGCGCCATCCCCGCCAACGGAGCTGCATGCCCTCGACGCCCCCGGAGCCACCCTCGTCCGGTCCTCGCCGCCCCTGCCTCCCTCGCCATCACCAGAGATGCCGTAGATGCCACCGGAGCCACCCTCGACGCCCTCCACGCCACCGTCTCCCCCAAGCACCTCCCCGCAACCGTTCCCCTGAGCACCCTCTCTATAAGCCCCCACCCCTCCTCTCTAGGTTAATTTACTTAGGTGAATTTAGTTATGAACCCTAGGAATTAGCTAGGTTAAGTAGGTTAACTAGGTAGGTTAAGTAACAAAGTGAACTAGCTAGGTTAATTTGGTTCATTAGGTTAACTAGTTAGGTAAACTAGGTTGTCTAGGTTAGAGCAAAAATTTAGTTAGGGCAGTAGGGTTTAGAGTAAAAATTTAGTCAGGGCAGTAGGGTTTAATTATGGTTTTTGTTTTCATAAATGTTCTTTTAATTTAAAAGAACAAAATGAAGAAAATGTTACAGCTGTTCTGCTAGTAGTATATATAGTGGTACTAGTAGATGTTAATTAGGTTAGGGCAGTAGTGGTACTAGTAGATGTTAATTAGCCGTTTTTTAGTTAGGGCAATAGGGTTTTACTAGGTTAATTAGGTTAGTAGTGCTGCTAGTAGTAGTGGTACATTAGGTTAATTAGGTGAAGTTAAATGAATGACCTAAATGAATGAAATTAGTAGTTAACTGGATTTTTTTTCATTTCATCATTATAGAGCACTAAAGTTAACTGAATTTTGTTCTATTAGTAGTTAACTGAATTTTCTTCTAACTTAGTTTTTGAATTAGATGTTAATTAGGGCAGTAGTCTTTAGTTTAGAGAAAATAATTCGATATAAAAATATAAATTTCTATTAAACCGCCCTCCTCAACTAGCGAAGATCACTCTAGTTAGGTCATTTTGGGTACGATGAACTTTGTTATTTATGCTTATGATATGTTGCTTCTATTTTTGCCAAGTCTGTCTCTTTCTGTTGCTCAACTATATATGTTGCATATCATCGACTCATGTGATGATGCAGGTACATAGATCATCGATGACGAAGAAGTGCTACGCCAAGAGTATACGATGAGTGGCCGGAGTGTCAGGCTCAGGTGTACCGGTTTCCGAGCGACAGCCAGAAAGGGTTCGATAGCAGAGCCGAAGCGGAATGTAGTCAGGTTAGGTTCATGCTAGTGCGAGGGATACGAACCGATGCCCCAAGAAGTACTACATTATGTATGATGAGACATGTCATGTAACTTGTATAGCTATATCGTGATTATGATGTGACGGCATGATTTGTGTTGGATGATATGATGAGACTATTATGTGTATGATATGATGAGCATATTGCATGTTTAAGATATGATTAGAATACTGTATAAAATATGTACAAAAACATCGCAAATACGTAGGAAAAAAGATATGATAAAATATAGTAGTACCACTCTTTAGCGCTGGACAAGAAAATGCTACCGCTAAAGAACTTAGCAGTAGCGCTTGTATGGAAAGCGCTACTACTAAGTACGTGTAGCAGTTGCGTGTTTTGATCTTTAGCGTTGGATAGGAAAACGCTACCGCTAAAGAACGTTAGTTGTAGCGCCGCCCCGCGCTACTGATAGCCCTTAGACCCGCGCTACTGCTAGGATTTTTCCTAGTAGTGACACTTTGTTCAGGTAAGGACAAACTACGTGTAGCTGATGGATCCATAGCACCTATCACAGGACGTGGATCCGGTTCGCCGCTGTGCTTCTCCGTCCAGCACCGGCGCCGCCGCCCAGCATGAGAAAGAGAGTGCGGAGAGGTGGATAAACTGAGATGCTTTTTGTTCGGGAGAGCCAACTCGAAAGAAACGATTCGGTTGCGACGCGAGCGTGGCTGGCTGTCTGCCCTCATCCGCCATATTTTGCCCGCTCTTGTCGACCAGTTTTTTGAGGAATATTCTCAGCATCTTGGCTATCCCTATCCTATCATCCCTCTAAACCAAACAGGTGGCATCCCTTAGAAAATTGGCTATCCATGTCCAACCGAGGGATAGCCGATGAACCAAACGCCACCTAAGACATTGTCCTTTATCTCATGTTTTGCATGTTCCTAAATTTCCAATCAATCTCTTGTCAGTTAGCTCTATTACCGAATCTCTCAATTGTAGAGGTTTGTTTTATCCTACTTGTTGAGCTTTTCAGGAGCTAGAGACAGGCAGACTAATGGGGTCTGGGACCGTGCATGATGGACTCTACTATCTTGATGAAGGGAGTGATGAAGTTGCTTCCTGGTCAAGAGCTACTACTACACCATCGCGAGCTTGGGCATGTCTCTTTTGCTGCATTGTTTTGTATATACCCCTCTCTTTTCAAGTTGTGTCCTAGGGAGCTACTTGTATGTGATGATTGTGAATTGGCTAAACATACAAGAGGTTCATATCCTAGTATAGGATTAAGAAGTTCCAAACCATTTGAAATGATTCACTCGGATGTTAGGGGACCCTGTGAGGTTCGTTTGATTTCAGGGCATCGATGGTTTGTAACTTTTATCGATTGCTTTAGTCATTACACCTGGCTCTACTCTTGAAGCATAAGAGTGATGTGTGCTCAGTTTTTAAAGATCTCTCTGCTCTCATTAAAAGGTATAGAATGCATGCACATAGGAGTTTGGGACGTTCCTTCTCTCAAACGGCATTGAACATCAAACTACCCGTGTTACACTCCAGAACAAAATGGTGTTGCAGAGCATAAAAATAGACATTTTCTTGAGGTTGCACGCTCACTTATGTTTACAATGAACGTGCCTAAATTTCTTTGGGGGGAAGCAATAAAAACTGCAACATATTTGATAAACCGTATGCCTCTTCGGGTTCTTGGCATAAGACTCCTGTTGAGTGTCTCTTGAAATCTAATGATTTTGTAGTTCCTCCAAAGGTCTTTGGGTGTGTTTTCTTTGTGCATGATTATAGAACTCTGTTGGAAAATTAGACCCCATGCTCTCAAATGTGTTTTCACGGGTTATTCTCCCTCTCAAAAGGGTTATAGGTGTTGGTGCCTTTCGAAGCACCGTTTTTTTGTGAGCATGGAGGTGACATTCCGTGAACATGAATCATATTATGGCTCAACCAGTGACACTGGCATTGCCCTATCCCCACCTGAAGTGCAACAAGAAGGGGAGAGGGGTAATGAAGGCTCTCCATTAAGTCGTAATCTTGTTTCAACTTCGGATGGTTTACCCACTCTAGATAATGTTCAAAATCAGGGGGAGGACACACATAGTGATGGGTGTAATCATGGTTCTGGTCATGGAGACATACAAGATGCAACAGGAAACTCTTCACTTCCTTCACAAGATGGTGAGCTTCACAGGCATGAGGACCCAGGTACTATTAGCACCACGAGACAGGGTGATAACCAATTATCTATTCTTGCTCCTGAAAATGATCTACCTATTGCTGTGAGGAAATCTACTAGAAATCTAAAAATTTCAGGACACCTCAAAGATTTTAAACATGATATAGCCATTTCATTTCCTATGAATATTTTACTCCACCCTTCAAAAGCTTTATTGCATCTTTAGATTCTATCCACCCTTCAAAAGCTTTATTGCATCTTTAGATTCTATTTCCATACCATCAAACTAGAAAATAGCTATAGAGGACCCAAATTGAAAGGAAGCAATGCTTGATGAGGTGAAAGCCTTGGAGAAGAATGGGACTTGGGAGCTTGTGGATCTACCACCAAGTAAGCAGCCTGTAGGTTGTAAGTTGGTCTTCACTATTAAACACACCCTGAGGGCAAGGTGGAGAGGTACAAAGCCTTCCTTGTAACAAAAGGCTACAGACAAACATATGGAATCGATTATGAAGAGACCACCTTTGCACCGGTGGCAAAGATGAATTCAGTAACGACACTTATATCATGTGTTGTAAACCTTGATTGGGATATTTACCAGATGGATGTGAAGAATGCTTTCCTTCATGGTGATCTCCAAGAAGAAGTATACATGCATATACCGCCTAGATTTGAGTCAAGTCAAACTGTTGGAAAGGTATTGCGCCTACATCGTTCTTTATATGGCTTAAAGCAATCCCCACGAGTTTGGTTTGACCATACACTATTTTACAAGCATATTAATGGCAAGGTTGCAATCTTGATAGTGTATGTCGATGACATTGTGATTACTGGAGATGATTCCAAGGAAGTTGCAGATCTGAAGTGTCATCTTGCACATGAGTTTGAAGTGAAGGACTTGGGTCAAAGGTATTTTTCTCTCATAGCGAAAATATATCTGGGATCTGCTCAAGGAAACATGTATGCTTGGTAGTCGACCTGCTGCTACACCGATTGAGCAAAATCACCGTTTATGTAGTGATGCTGGGACACCAGTGGATCGAGAGCGCTACCAGAGACTAGTTGGAAGATTAATATATTTATCTCATTCCCGTCCAGATATTGCCTTTGCTGTGAGTGTAGTTAGCCAATACATGCATGACCCAAAACAAGTTCATATGGAAGCTGTAAATAGGATCCTACAGTATCTTAAAGGGTGCCCAGGAAAAGGCCTCTTATATACCAGACAAGGGGACTTGCAAGTTGAGTGCTATACTGATGCTGATTGGGCTGGTTACCTAGATGACATGCGCTCAACATCTGGTTACTGTGCATTTATTTGAGGAAACCTAGTTTCATGGTGAAGTAAGAAACAAAATGTGGTGGCTCGGTCTACTGCGGAGGCCAAGTTTAGGTCTATGGCTCACGGCATATGTGAGTTATTATGGTTGCAGATTCTCCTAGCAGAGCTGCGGTTGTACAAGCACAAACCTCTGATGTTGTACTGTGACAACACAGCTGCCATTGATATTGCAAATAACCCTGTTCAGCATGATGAAACCAAGCACATAGAAATTGATCGTCATTTCATCGAGGAGAAGCTTGATAGAGGATAATTTGCCTACCATATGTAACTTCAGCCAGTCAAGTAGCAGATGTACTTACACAAGGACTCCCTGAAAAAAACTTTTTCCATGTTTTGTAACAAGATGGGTCTGTACAACATCTTTGCCCCATCTTGAGTTGGCAATGCTATAAAAGAAAAGCTGCACATAAGTTGCTTTCTTTCTGACCTTCTGTAGGTTAACCATTCACACTTACAAGTTCATTGAGAGGAAGAATCGACTGCCTTCACAGTAGGCATGTGATCGACCTAATGAGAGGGATTGATGAATCTTATGTCTGGGTTGGACCATGGTCCAATGAGCCTAGGATGGTTACATAATAGTCCTGAAGAGGTGGCCTGGCACTCTAATATTGCCACTGCTTCCACTGTTCCTTTTTTTTGGGACTGAAATACTACTGGGGAAGCACCTGCAGTGTGATTTTCTATAGATAAAAAAAGGTGCCCTACAATGGACTGGGGGAGATATAGAAGGAAGCTCCCTCGCTGTCACTTATTTAGGATTTATCGAAATTGCCAAATTACTTTGCTGTTCTCTGTGTTGCCATTTCCCTATTCTGCCAGCTGTCATGCTCATTGAAGCCATTGCCATGAGGGTTGGTGAATTTAAGCTTAGGTTAATACCATGATCAAGATATGTGTATGTTTGGTTCTTGTCCGACCTGGGATGGGAACTTGAGAATTTCTAGTGAAATAATTGTTTTAAAAGTGTGCACAATCAAACTGCAACTGTTGTTGCAGTTGGGTGAGGAGGAAGATGTCAGATCTGAAAGTTGTCGGTGGATATGACCAAGAGACAACATAAGCTGTATAATTTTCACGTATTTTCAAATTTCCGTGTGATTTTTATAATCCTGGATAAGCCAATCATGGCATCTATGATTCTAATGTTGTTCTGAAATGACACCAGTAGGATATGTAGGTGTTAGTCCGAAGTGCATTCTAGGCTTTGATAAGGTGAATATGAACTATTTTTCTTTTGCACAGCCCGCATACAAATATTTTCTCATAAGGTAAATCTCCTTTCTTTGGTGAAGTTGGGAGGTTATTTGTTAATCTCATTAGGTAGAAATTGTTTATGCAGATCATATTTTTCACTATAATTACAGGCTAGCATTTTTAATCCGTATCATTATTTATTTATTTCAGGCACATATGGTGCACTCTGGTCATGATGCCAATGTTTTTGGCTCTTAATAAAGAGGTTTTTTAGGCACTTCTGATTTTCTGTTTGGTTCTTATCTCTTCAGTTTAAATTTTCTGCGATTCTAAAGATACATTTATTATCTATTCAGTTGAATGAGGAAGCTGCTTCCTTGGACTGGACCAAGTCAAGAGGTCATGTGCTGAGGGGCCGAAGAATCTTTTTTCCGGGAGCCAGACGAGCGCTGATGTTGCCGGTCACCTGCAACTTGGCTAGCAATTGTCCTTGTGTTGTTAGAGCAACTCCAATGAGGCGACCCATTTCGTCCGCCCGCGTCCGTTTGGGTCGGCACGGACAAAAGTGGCGGCCCAACGCACCGACCCAAACTCAAATCGTGTCAGTCTGGCGTCCGTGCCGACCCATTTCCGTCCCAAAATTGCGCCTGGAGTATGTCGGCGCGAACGCGAAGCGGACGCGCCGCACGTCTCCTCGTCGTCCGCCGCGTCCCCACATGGCGGCCACCCAACCGCCACCGGTCGTCTTATTTATGATGACCGCCGACAGCGGGCCCACGCGTCAGCCAGTGGAAGCGTCCTTTTTTTAACCACGCGTGCGGCGGGGTCGGCCTCATCCACTTCTCCAGTCCACATCTGGCCCCCACCACTCCCTTTGTTTCCTCGCCGGCGACCGCAAACCCTAGCGCGTCCATGGGCCTCCTCGACAGCAGCAATGACAAGGGCAAGGGCAAGGGCACCCCCGGCGCCTCGTCCTCCCGTGCTTCCCTTTCCCCTCCTCCGCCGGCGGCGATGTGTTTCCGCCCTAGTCGTCGGCACCTGCACATCCCGGTGGTGTTGGAAATATGCCCTAGAGGCAATAATAAATTGATTATTATTATATTTCCTTGTTCATGATAATCGTTTATTATCCATGCTAGAATTGTATTGATAGGAAACTCAGATACATGTGTGGATACATAGACAACACCATGTCCATAGTAAGCCTCTAGTTGACTAGCTCGTTGATCAATAGATGGTCACGGTTTCCTGACCATGGACATTGGATGTCGTTGATAACGGGATCACATCATTAGGAGAATGATATGATGGACAAGACCCAATCCTAAGCTTAGCACAAGATCGTGTAGTTCGTATGCTAAAGCTTTTCTAATGTCAAGTATCATTTCCTTAGACCATGAGATTGTGCAACTCCCGGATACCGTAGGAATACTTTGGGTGTGCCAAACATCACAACGTAACTGGGTGGATATAAAGGTGCACTACGGGTATCTCCGAAAGTGTCTGTTGGGTTGGCACGAATCGAGACTGGGATTTGTCACTCCGTGTAAACGGAGAGGTATCTCTGGGCCCACTCGGTAGGGCATCATCATAATGTGCACAATGTAATCAAGGAGTTGATCAGGGGATGATGTGTTACGGAACGAGTAAAGAGACTTGCCGGTAACGCGATTAAACAAGGTATCGGGATACCGACGATCGAATCTCGGGCAAGTATCGTACCGATAGACAAAGGGAATTGTATACGGGATTGATTGAATCCTCGACATCGTGGTTCATCCGATGAGATCATCGTGGAGCATTTGGGAGCCAACATGGGTATCCAGATCCCGCTGTTGGTTATTGACCGGAGAGTCATCTCGGTCATGTCTGCATGGTTCCTGAACCCGTAGGGTTTACACACTTAAGGTTCGATGACGCTAGGGTTATAAAGGAAGTTTGAATGTGGTTACCGAATGTTGTTCGGAGACCCAGATGAGATCCCGGACGTCACGAGGAGTTCCGGAATGGTCCGGAGGTAAAGATTTATATATGGGAAGTCTTGTTTTGGTCACCGGAAAAGTTTCGGGGTTTATCGGTAACGTACCAGGACCACCGGGAGGGTCCCGGTGGTCCACCAAGTGGGGCCACAAGCCCCAGAGGGCTGCATGGGCAAAGTGTGGGAGGGGACCAGCCCCAGGTGGGCTGGTGCACCCCCCACCAAGGCCCAAGGCGCAAGGAAGAGGGGAAGGGGGCAAACCCTAGGGGAGATGGGCCCTAAGGCCCACCCTGGCGCGCCTCCCCCTCTCCCCTCCCCTTGGCCGCCCTTAGATGGGATCTAGGGGGCTGCCGCCACCCCTAGGGAGGGAACCCTAGGTGGGGGCGTAGCCCCTCCCCTCCCCCTATATATAGTTGAGGTTTGGGCTGCTCAATACACACGAGTTCCTCTCCTCTTGTTGGCGCAGCCGTACCTCTCTTTCTCCTCATATCCCGCGGTGCTTGGCGAAGCCCTGCTGGATCACCACGCTCCTCCACCACCACCACGCCGTTGTGCTGCTGCTGGATGGAGTCTTCCTCAACCTCTCCCTCTCTCCTTGCTGGATCAAGGCATGGGAGACGTCACCGGGCTGTACATGTGTTGAACGCGGAGGTGCCGTCCGTTCGGCACTAGGATATCCGGTGATTTGGATCACGACGAGTACGACTCCTTCAAGCCCGTTCTCTTGAACGCTTCCGCTTAGCGATCTACAAGGGTATGTAGATGCACTCTCCTTCCCCTCGTTGGTGGTTTCTCCATAGATAGATCTTGGTGACACGTAGGAAAATTTTGAATTTCTGCTATGTTCCCCAACAGTGGCATCATGAGCTAGGTCTATTGCGTAGATCCTATGCACGAGTAGAACACAAACACTACAAGAAACATGTTAATACATGACGGATTTCTGATGACGTTCTTAGAAATCGTCATGGACGACGACGGTTTTCTCTTATCCGTCACGGAAAGCATCATCGATCTGCAGGATGTGACTCCTTTCGAAAAAGGTAGCCCCTTTATGATGGACATCGATGGGCTGTCACGGAAACTGTCACATATCAACTTGCAGGTCTAGTTTTTTTCTTTCTTTATGTGTCATCCGGACCGTCACCGATGGCTCCCGCTGATGTGTCGTGTGGTGTTTCTTGGTTGGCCCATATGTCAGTTAAATGTGTAATATAATAGAAGTTAAAAATAAAAGGAGGACACGCCAGAAATTTCGAGCGCGTGCGTGGACATGGGAAATTTTAAGTCGCCGACGCGGCCCGTGGCAAAATTTTGGAGCCAGCCTATTTAACCCACGATCCATCCCCATCTAACCCTAATCCCCATTCTCTCCTCCGTTTCCTCAGCTGCCACAATTGCCCACTCCTGATTCCGGCGATTCCGGCAGCTATTGCCGGCGCGGTGCACACCGCCGAGCTCGGCTCGCTCGGCTCCGTCCTCCCCCCAGCAAGATTTTCCCTTCCCGGCCTCTACCGCTCGCCCAAATCCCACACCCGTGCTAGGGTTTCGGCCTCTGGCATCGCCTTCGTTATTGGCGCATCTCCGACGGCCTCTGGCGGCCCTTCTCCACCGTCTTTAGCTCCCCCACGTGCGCCCTCGCCTTCTGATGTTCCATCTCGAGCAGGGCGGCGCGGAGGATCTTCTCCCGCAGGATCCATGGTGGTAGCGCACCCTGCAGCCGCCGGTCCGGGAGGAGGGCAGACACTGCGTCCTTGTCCTGCTCGATGACGGTTGCGGCGAACACCGGTGCTGCTCCTCATTCTCGACCTTCAAGGAGGAGCACTGGTACAGCAGAAGGATGCCCTGCCCCTGAACAATGGCCATGGCGCCAGGTAAGGTTGTGCCGCCGTGCCTATATTTCCTGGAGTAAACAATTTGATGGGCCAGATTGCTTGTGCTAGATGTGGTTAGTCTGTAGTGGTCATCTTGTTAACATATACATATTAAATTAACATATACAATTCAATCAAAAAAAATCATATACAAACCATTTTTTTCTTAAAAAATCTATATTGTTAGAAGAGTGTTCAAAGATTTACTTATTCAAATAGAATAGATCATGAAGAAATGCTAATGCCAATTATATTTAGAAAAAACTTACCAATTAATTGGCAATACATTAATCATAGCTGCAGCCTGCAGTACAGAGTTATTGATATTTATCCGAGGCTACAGCTGTAGCCTACACAATCTTAATACACACATAGGAGAAGAGAACTTGAAGGGGAGAAATTCTGAACCATAGTTGTAGCTGGATATAAAGATAAAAAATAACATATATGATATAGACTTAGGACCTGTTCTACAACCAGCACTCAACAATTTACAGGTAACACAAACACGCACAAGACTTCGCTGAATAATTTGAAGCACTGGAGATAACATACGAAGCAACAAAATGATGTCTTTTGGTTACTTGGTGTACTTGGCTGTACTATTTATTAGGGTTGATTTCTGTGCTACTAATGACTACTGCCTTCTCCACCCATCCAATGGTGTACAGGACGTCCTCCTCCTTGATGCGGCTGTCCCCAACGAGCTCTCTTTGCCGGAGGAGGTGGAGCAGCATGTCCAGCACCCCCTTGGCCTCCTATCCTGCAGCACATGGACGAGCTCACTGACGGCTGCGTTCTGCCCTCCTAGTGTGGTGAGCTTCTCCCATCTCCCCCCTTTACGCCCAAATCTGGATGATACCTGCAATCTAAATACGAATCATGTTTTTGTTCATTTTAGTGGTGAATTCAATTGCTTAGATGAACATGTGAGGTTGGTTAGTTGCTGATGCTTATCTGGATCTGGTTCTCTTGCACTGTCACACATAATTTAATCAAGGCAAGCTAATGTTAATCCATAGTATGATATAGCTAAAAAATCTAAGATGTACAGGTCTTCATGTTGCTTTGGTACAGATCTTTTGGGAGTTAATTTGGTAACTTCAACCTGTTAGATATAAATTCAGCTGTGACTCTATATCTTGCCAGAATCGACTTGTTTTGCAGATACGTGTATGTAGTACTTGAGAAAAACCTAATTATTTAACTGAAACACTGTCTAATTATTAATTGGAAATAACTATAAATTTGGATGTCATAAAAAATGCATAAATATCAAGAAACCACACACATTGTCAGAATATGCAAGCCGTTTATCTGGATTATGTATCACGCTAAGTAATCGTATATATGTAGCGCAGCATCCATGTGTTAGTATGTCTGATTTCTTAGATATACACATATTAAAAGGAAAATAATATATTCGGATTTCAACTTAGTTTTGGCATGTTTAACTTGCATGGATTTATAAATTGTAGTTTAGCCGTGTCTGTCGTTATGTTGATGTGACTTTTCTGATCAGTTCAAGTGTTGAGAGTTGCAAAATTGGAATTAACCTTCTCTCTTGATGCCCAAAAACATCCTTTTAATGCTACAGGAATAGCTCCAGAGTTGGTGATGATCTTTAGCCTGGTAAGATAAGGTAGAAAAGTATGGTTAACCGGATGTTTAGCCTGGTGTGTGAATTAAAAAGAACTGAGAGATGATAAAACATTCATATATGTAGGTCAGATTCTATTACAAATATATGTAGGTCACTGTAATTGTATTTTCTCATTGAAAATGGAGAAAATGTACTACGTGATAAGTAGGCTGGAACTAAAAAATTGTTAGTCGATGTGTATTGCATATATCTTTTTGTTTGGATGCCAAAAATTATCTTCTTTCTGGCTTGATTAACTTCCTTTTTTCTGTCCAATCCATTTTGAATGAGATTACTACCAATAACAGATAGTATGGAGGGGGAAACAATGTTTTACTGTAATTACATTGTCTTCACTTAGATCAGTTATCTTCTAATGTCACCAGCAACTGTTTCTATGTTACCTCGCAGATTCACTCCATAGAAGACACTTGAAATATTGTGCAAATAACTAGCTACCATTATGAAGTGTGCATTATTTATTTGAGATATGACATATCATCCTAATTGCGTAGTTCCTAGAATTCATGTGTCACTGTATTGAATCCCTAGATGATCTCCTTGGACTAACATGCCAAAGTTAATCTTAGATATGGTGAACTATAAATTTATAATGATCAAAACTGTTTGTATTGATGTTAATTAAAGTGTGTACCAAGCATTTGATGGTTTGGGAACGAAGTATGAATATTGAATGCTATACAATCAGAATGTGTTATACTAACTTTTTAGGCCTTTTTAGCTAAATATGTAAGGGCAGGTAATGCCCGTCATATATTGAAGTGTGATACTACATAATATTTGTTGTATCTATAGTCGGACTATTTTTATATGTGTAATAATACATACAAAAACTGACTTCTACTTGATCCAATCCTTTGTCTTCTACACAATATATGTTGTATATGTAGTCGGACTATTTATATCTATAGGACTACCTTACAAATGTCTTTTCATCTAGATTAATCGTAAGCCACATATGCCAGATCTTTTTCTTGTGGAGTATCATATTAGATAGGACACATATTCCATCAAGACATAATCATCATGGAATTGTTTCATTTTTTTTTACCTTTTGAGATGAGAAACAATGGCTAGGTATTTTCATTAATGCACATTATTCAGTTGGGCTGCATTATCAAGTTTATTGTGGTGATTGTTTAAAATAAGAAAAACGGAGTTTACTTCCAACTCTATTGGTCTATGTATGGTCATCATTTCTTTTTGTTGCCACCAGTTGTTTCTTTTCACACCTTGGTTAATTTGTTGCACTACTTTGCATCCTGGGAGTGAAAAAATATAGAACTTGATAATGTGTAGTAAGCTACTTGTAGTTTAACCTACTGGCTGTAATATTTTATAACGCGACATATTTTTCATCATGTGGCAGATATTGGTTATGGGAGCATTTTCAACAAGAAAGACATGCGTTTTGACAACTTTGGCATGGATGGGTGGATTTGCTGCTTGGATGACCCCTAGTTGGTGTGTGGCTGCCTGATAAGAGTGGCCATCGCTTTGTGGGCGTGGTGCTGGTTGTAGAGTAGGATAGTGTTCTTCGGCACATGCTTGTAAAATTAATGTTTTTTGGGTCTTTTTTTCCGCTCCTGTAGAGGTGTATTTTTGGATATGTTGTAATTTTGTTTTTCTAATGACATGAGCATATACTTTCTGTCAAATTCTTATTGGTGTAAATTTTCCATGGAAAATGAGAGATGCGTGAATCTCTTGGACTGAAATTAGTGGGCCTTGAAATTAATGGGCTTAAATTATAATTGGGTTGATTACTATATGGGCCGCCACTCTTGGACATGGCTGGAATTTAGTGGGCCAAAACTTAGATGGGCTGATTACTACACAGGCTGCCATGTTAGATCCATGTCAGATGATGATGTGGCACGGAAGTTAACGCCGTTACAAGCACTATAGTCATGACGGTGAAGATCCGTCATGGTCGGTGACGGTTTTCAATGATCTGTCATGGAGTGTACGGTGGTCAAATTATGACGCGATATACATGACGGATTTTAAATCCGTCACACATACCTTTGCATGACAGTTTTGTAGAGGTCTGTGACGGACTAAAACTGTCATGTATTAACAGGATTCTTGTAGTGAAAGTAGTTGTGGGCGTTGATTTTGTTCAATATGCTTACCGTTACTAGTCCAATCTTGATTCGGCGGCATTGTGGGATGAAGCGGCCCAGACCAACCTTACACGTACGCTTACGTGAGACCGGTTCCACGGACTGACATGCACTACTTGCATAAGGTGGCTGGCAGGTGTCTGTCTCTGCCACTTTAGTCGGATCGGATTCGATGAAAAGGGTCCTTATGAAGGGTAAATAGCAATTGGCATATCACGTTGTGGTTTTTGCGTAGGTAAGAAACGTTCTTGCTAGAAACCCATAGCAGCCATGTAAAACATGCAAACAACAATTAGAGGACGTCTAACTTGTTTTTGCAGGGTATGCTATGTGATGTGATATGGCCAAGAAGAATGTGATGAATGATATGTGATGTATGAGATTGATCATGTTCTTGTAATAGGAATCACGACTTGCATGTCGATGAGTATGACAACCGGCAGGAGCCATAGGAGTTGTCTTAATTTTTTTATGACCTGCGTGTCAACATAAACGTCATGTAATTACTTTACTTTATTGCTATCCGTTAGCTGTAGTAGTAGAAGTAATAGTTGGCGAGACAACTTCATGAAGACACGATGATGGAGATCATGATGATGGAGATCATGGTGTCATGCCGGTGACGATGATGATCATGGAGCCCCGAAGATGGAGTTCAAAAGGAGCAATATGATATTGGCCATATCATGTCACTATTTGATTGCATGTGATGTTTATCATGTTTTTGCATCTTATTTGCTTAGAATGACGGTAGTAAATAAGATGATCCCTCATTAAAATTTCAAGAAAGTGTTCCCCCTAACTGTGCACCGTTGCGAAAGTTCGTCGTTTCAAAGCACCACGTGATGATCGAGTGTGATAGATTCTTACGTTCGAATATAACGGGTGTTGACGAGCCTAGAATGTACAGACATGGCCTCGGAACACATGCGAAACACTTAGGTTAACTTGACGAGCCTAGCATGTACAGACATGGCCTCGGAACACAAGAGACCGAAAGGTCGAGCATGAGTCGTATGGTAGATACGATCAACATGAAGATGTTCACCGATGTTGACTAGTCCGTCTCACGTGATGATCGGACACGGCCTAGTTAACTCGGATCATGTAATCACTTGGATGACTAGAGGGATGTCTATCTGAGTGGGAGTTCATAAGATGAACTTAATTATCCTGAACATAGTCAAAAGGTCTTCGCAAATTATGTCGTAGCTCGCGCTTCAGTTCTACTGTTTAGATATGTTCCTAGAGAAAATTTAGTTGAAAGTTGATAGTAGAAATTATGCAGACAGTAAAAGGCTTATGTCCTTAATGCACCGCTCAGTGTGCTGAACCTCGAACGTTGTCTGTGGATGTTGCGAACATCTGACATACACATTTTGATAACTACGTGATAGTTCAGTTAAACGGTTTAGAGTTGAGGCACCGAAGACGTTTTAAAACTTCGCGAAACATATGAGATGTTTCGATGGCTGAAATTGGGATTTCAGGCTCGTGCCCACGTCAAGAGGTATAAGACCTCCAACGATTTTCTTAGCCTGCAAACTAAGGGAGAAAAGCTCAATTGTTGAGCTTGTGCTCAGATTGTCTGAGTACAACAATCGCTTGAATCGAGTGGGAGTTGATCTTCCAGATGAAATAGTGATGGTTCTCCGAAGTCATTACCACCAAGCTGCTAGAGCTTCGTGATGAACTATAATATATCAGGGACATATATGATGATCCTTGAGATATTCGCGATGTTTGACACCACAAAAGTAGAAATCAAGAAGGAGCATCAATTGTTGATGGTTGGTGAAACCACTAGTTTCAAGAAGGGCAAGGGCAAGAAGGGATACATCATGAAACGGCAAATCAGCTGCTGCTCTAGTGAAGAAACCCAAAGTTGAACCCAAGCCCGAGACTAAGTGCTTCTGTAATAAGGGGAACAGTCACTGAAGCAGAACCATCGTAGATACTTGGTAGATGAGAAGGCTGGCAAAGTCAACAGAAGTATATTGGATATGCATTATAATGTGTACTTTACTAGTACTCCTAGTAGCACCAGGGTATTAGATACCAGTTCGGTTGCTAAGTGTTAGTAACTCGAAACAAAAGGTTACGGAATAAACGGAGACTAGCTAAAAGGTGAGATGACGATATGTGTTGGAAGTATTTCCAAGGTTGATCAAATATCGTACGCTCCCTCTACCATCGAGATTGGTATTAAAACCTAAATAATTGTTATTTGGTGTTTGCGTTGAGCATAGACATGATTGGATTATATCTATCGCAATACGGTTATTCATTTAAGGAGAATAATGGTTACTCTATTTATTTGAATAATACCTTCAATGGTCTTGCACCTAAAATGAATGGTTTATTTAATCTCGATCGTAGTGATACACATGTTCATGCCAAAAGATATAAGATAGTAATGATAGTACCACCTACTTGTGGCACTGCCACTTAAGTCATATCGGTATAAAACGCATGAAGAAGCTCCATGTTGATGGATCTTCGGACTTACTCATTTTTGAAAGGATTGAGACATGCGAACCATGTTTGTTGGTAGATATGCATGAAGAAACTCTATACAGATGGATCATTTGGACTCACTTGATTTTGAATCACTTGAGACATGCAAATCATACCACATGGGCAAGATGACTAAAAGCCTCGTTTTTCAGTAAAATGGAACTACAAAGCAAATTGTTGGAAGTAATACATTTTGATGTGTGCAGTCCAATGAGTGCTGAGGCGTGTAGTGGATATCGTTATGTTCTTACTTCACAGATGATTTGAGTAGATGTTGAGTATATTTACTTGATGAATCACAAGTCTGAATTATTGAAAGGTTCAAGTAATTTCAGGGTGAAGTTGAAAGATCGTCGTGACAAGAGGATAATATCTGAATTACGAGTTTGGCACAGAATTAAGACATTGTGGAAATTGTTTCACAACTAATACAGCCTGGAACACCATAGTGTGATGGTGTGTCCGAACATCATAACTGCACCCTATTGGATATGATGCATACCATGATGTCTCTTATCGAATTACCACAATAGTTTATGGGTTAGGCATTAGAGACAACCACATTCACTTTAAATAGGGCACCACGTAATTCCGATGAGATGACACCGTATGAACTATGGTTTAGAGAAACCTAAGATGTCATTTCTTAAAATTTTGGGGCTGCGACGCTTATGTGAAAAAGTTTCAGGCTGATAAGCTTAAACCCAAAGCGGATAAATACATCTTCATAGGACACCGAAAACAGTTGGGTATGCCTCCTGTCTCAGATCCGAAAGCGATAAGGGATTGTTTCTAGAATCGGGTCCTTTCTCAAGAAAAAGTTTCTCTCAAAAGAATTGAGTGGGAGGATGGTGGAGACTTGATGAGGTTATTGAACCGTATCTTCAACTAGTGTGTGGCAGGGTACAGGAAGTTGTTCCTGTGGCACCTACACCAATTGAAGTGGAAGCTTATGATAGTGATCATGAAACTTCAGATCAAGTCACTACCAAACCTCGTGGGATGACAAGGATGCGTACTACTTCAGAGTGGTACGTAATCCTGTCTTGGAAGTCATGTTGCTAGACAACAATGAACCTACGAGCTATGGAGAAGCGATGGTGGGCCTGGATTCCGATAAATGGCTCAAGGCCATAAAATCCGAGAGAGGATCCATGTATGAAAACAAAGTGTAGACTTTGGAAGAACTACTTGATGGTCGTAAGGCTGTTGGGTACATATGGATTTTAAAAGGAAGACGGACAATGATGGTAAGTATCACCATTAAGAAAGCTCGACTTGTCGTTAAGATGTTTTCCGACAAGTTCAAGGAGTTGACTACGATGAGACTTTCTCACTCGTAGCGAAGCTAAGAGTCTGTTGGAATTATATTAGCGATTACTACATGTTTATGAAATCTTGCAGATAGGATGTCAAAAAACCCATTGTTTCCTCAACGATTTTCTTGAGGAAAGGTTGTATGTGATACAACCAGAAGGTTTTGTCAATCCTGAAAGATGCTAACAAGTATGCAAAGCCCCAGAAATCCTTCTAAGGACTGGAGTAAGCATCTCGGAGTTGGAATGTATGCTTTGATGATGATCAAAGATTTTGGGTTTATGCAAAGTTTATGAGAAACTTGTATTTCCAAAGAAGTGAGTGGGAGCACTATAGAATTTCTGATGAGTATATGTTGTTGACATATTGTTGATCATAAATGATGTAGAACTTCTGGAAAGCATATAGGGTTATTTGGAAAGTGTTTTTCAATGGAAAGCCTGGATTAAGCTACTTGAACATTGAGCATCAAGATCTATAAGGATAGATCAAAACGGTTAATGGTACTTTCAAATGAGCACATACCTTGACATGATCTTGAAGGTGTTCAAGATGGATCAGTCAAAGAAGGAGTTCTTGCCTGAGTTGTAAGGTATGAAGTTAAGACTTAAATCTCGACCACGGCAGAAGAAAGAGGAAGGACGAAGGTCGTCCCCTATGCTTTTGTCATAGGCTCTCTACAGTATGCTATGCTGTGTGCCGCACCTGAAGTGTGCCTTGCCATGAGTCAGTCAAGGGGTACAAGAGTGATCCAAGAATGGATCACAGGACAGCGGTCAAAGTTATCCTTAGTAACTAGTGGACTAAGGAATTTTCTCGATTATGGAGGTGGTAAAAGAGTTCGTCGTAAAGGGTTACGTCGATGCAAGCTTAACACCTATCCGGATAGCTCTGAGTAGAGATACCGGATACGTATAATGGAGCAACAATTTAGAATAGCTCCAAGTAGAACAGTTATTTGAAGTGGCTCCAAATGTAGCGTAGTAGTTGCATCTACAAGATGACATAGAAATTTGTGAAGTACATACGGATCTGAATGTTGCAGACCCGTTGACTAAAACCTCTCTCATAAGCATAACATGATCAAACCCAGAACTCTTGGGTGTTAGTCACATGGGGATGTGACCTTGAGTGTTAATCACATATCGATGTGAACTTGATTAGTGACACTAGTGCAAGTGGGAGACTGTTGGAAATATGCCCTAGATGCAATAATAAATTGATTATTATTATATTTCCTTGTTCATGATAATCGTTTATTATCCATGCTAGAATTGTATTGATAGGTAACTCAGATACATGTGTGGATACATAGACAACACCATGTCCCTAGTAAGCCTCTAGTTGACTAGCTCGTTGATCAATAGATGGTCACGGTTTCCTGACCATGGACATTGGATGTCGTTGATAATGGGATCACATCATTAGGAGAATGATGTGATGGACAAGACCCAATTCTAAGCCTAGCACAAGATCGTGTAGTTCGTATGCTAAAGCTTTTCTAATGTCAAGTATCATTTCCTTAGACCATGAGATTGTGCAACTCCCGGATACTGTAGGAATACTTTGGGTGTGCCAAACGTCACAACGTAATTGGGTGGCTATAAAGGTGCACTACGGGTATCTCCGAAAGTGTCTGTTGGGTTGGCACGAATCAAGACTGGGATTTGTCACTCCGTGTAAACGGAGAGGTATCTCTGGGCCCACTCGGTAGGGCATCATCATAATGTGCACAATGTGATCAAGGTGTTGATCACGGGATGATGTGTTACGGAACGAGTAAAGAGACTTGCCGGTAACGACATTAAACAAGGTATCGGGATACCGACGATCGAATCTCGGGCAAGTATCGTACCGATAGACAAAGGGAATTGTATACGGGATTGATCGAATCCTCGACATCGTGGTTCATCCGATGAGATCATCGTGGAGCATGTGGGAGCCAACATGGGTATCCAGATCCCACTGTTGGTTATTTACCGGAGAGTCATCTCGGTCATGTCTGCATGGTTCCCGAACCCGTAGGGTCTACACACTTAAGGTTCGATGACGCTAGGGTTATAAAGGAAGTTTGTATGTGGTTACCGAATGTTGTCCGGAGTCTCGGATGAGATCCTGGACGTCACGAGGAGTTCAGGAATGGTCCGGAGGTAAAGATTTATATATGGGATGTCCTGTTTTGGTCACCAGAAAAGTTTCGGGGTTTATCGGTAACGTACCGGGACCACCGGGAGGGTCCCGGGGGTCCACCAAGTGGGGCCACAAGCCCCAGAGGGCTGCATGGGCCAAGTGTGGGAGGGGACCAGCCCCAGGTGGGCTGGTGCACCCCCCACCATGGCCCAAGGCGCAAGGAAGAGGGCAAGGGGGCAAACCCTAGGGCAGATGGGCCCTAAGGCCCACCCTGGGGCGCCTCCCCCTCTCCCCTCCCCTTGGCCGCCCCTAGGTGGGACCTAGGGGGCTTCCGCCACCCCTAGGGAGGGAACCCTAGGTGGGGGCGCAGCCCCTCCCCTCCCCCTATATATAGTTGAGGTTTGGGCTGCCCAATACACACGAGTTCCTCTCCTCTTGTTGGCGCAGCCCTACCTCTCTTTCTCCTCATATCTCGCGGTGCTTGGCGAAGCCCTGCTGGATCACCACGCTCCTCCACCACCACCACGCTATTGTGCTGCTGCTGGATGGAGTCTTCCTCAACTTCTCCCTCTCTCCTTGCTGGATCAAGGCATGGGAGACGTCACCGGGCTGTACGTGTGTTGAACGCGGAGGTGCCGTCCGTTCGGCACTAGGATCTCCGGTGATTTGGATCACGATGAGTATGACTCCTTCAACCCCATTCTCTTCAACGCTTCCTCTTAGCGATCTACAAGGGTATGTAGATGCACTCTCCTTCCCTTCGTTGCTGGTTTCTCCATAGATAGATCTTGGTGACATGTAGGAAAATTTTGAAGTTCTGCTACGTTCCCCAACACGGTGCACCAAGCGCGGTGGCACTAGGAGTACAGACAGCCACTGTCGTACCCCGATGTCACGCTGTCGCACCGTTGGCATCTGGATCCGCAGCGGATCCCGGTGCCGGCTGTTCCGCGTACCAAGCAGGCGCACGACGACGAGGTGCGCAGGCGCCACGTGCAGCTCACACCAGAGCAGCGTCGGTTGCCAGAGTACGCCACCGACTCCCCTAACTGGGAGGCATGGTTCGCCCGCGAACACGAGGAGCAACGGCGCTCAGGTGTCGACACCGTCCCTCGCCGTTCCCATCGCCGCCACCGCAGGTAGAGCCGGAGGACATGGAGGCGGAGGCGGAGTATCAAGCCGTCCTCGAGGAGGCCCTACAGCATGCGCTGGAGGCTAGCCGCCTCAAGGAGGACGCGCACTGGGATGGGCTAGAGCAAGCCCTTGCCCTGTCGGCGGCGGGGGACTCCGTCCACACCCCGCTCTTCATGCCACCACCGCCACTGTCGCCGCCCATCCAGCCAAGACGGAGCCGGAGCCGACGCGTTAGCGCTCCCCGCCTCCACCCACTTGGCCGGAGGAGGCCTACTCATGGACGGGCCAGTACCGCGAATGGGTGAGCATGCCTTCCGTCCACTTCGCCGCGACGCCGCAGGAGGAGGTGGCCCACCTCGAGCGATGGAAGGAGCACTGGCTCCGCCAGGAGCAGGCCGACGGCGAGGAGCAGATGCGCTACGAGGCCATGCTCCAACGCGATGCGGAGGCGCTCCGGCTCGAGGAGGAGGAGGAGGAGCGTGCACGGCTGGCCGCAATGCCGCTGCCCCAGTAGACGCCGGAGGAGGCTGCCCTGGCAGCGTACCAGGCGTCATTCGGGTGGGCTGGCCCTGTTCCAGTCTTCATTGACCTCACCGACGACGGCGGCATCGATGGAAAGGGCAAGAGCAAGGCCGACGACATCTAGGGTAGCGTGCGGGATGGCAGCAGGCGGGTGCAGACTTTTATTTAATGTTCTATTTAATGTTTATTAGATTTAGGTGGGCTTTGGCCGGCGTTTGATCAGCCACTTTTATGTTTAATTACATTTATTATGTTTACTAGTAAACATGCCGATTTTTTATTACTAATAATTAGTAATGACGTAATTACGATAGTGGGAAAGGGTTAGCCAAAATCTGAAAAATAGAAAGGACGCGAGGGAAAACAGCGTCCACAGGTGGACGCTATTGTGCAGAACGTCCGGTTTGGACGCCAATACAAACAACGTCCAGCAAATGGTTTGGTCTGCACCCTAAATAGATTAAACCGAGTCGTTTTCCTCTAATAGACGGATGTTATGTCTCCAGTAAACCCTAGTACGCATGGATTCGTCGCTCCTCAACGTCGCCATGTGCTAACCAGCCTCCAACACTCACATCTCTAGTCATCATGGCATCTCTATCTCTCTTGTTCCCCGCTCACGGTTAAGATCCTCCAATCTATCTCGTGGTTGGCGCATATGATTTGGGGTAAGGTCGTCTTGCATTCTGTTGGTTTCAGTCTTTGTTTAATTGACGCATGTGATTTGTTGAAATTTGGACACAAAACCATATGATGACTAGTATTCTGGGAAAATTCCATTGAGCTTAGCGCCAAGGAGGAGTGACATAGCTTGAAAGGATTACAACCCATGTCTGGCATGTTACAAAGCAGAACCATGAACTGTTTTTGTGAGCAAAAAGAAAGAAACATCTAGTCAGTTACACTTCTAGGTCGGCGCAGATGGCCATAGCATATCACCATATGATCCATTCTAATTTACTACTTGTGAAGAACTCCTTGACCGAAAACTGGGAGCTTGACTTGCATCTTGTGTTGTCCGTCCTCCATCTCCTATGGCTTCTTCAACCTTGAGATATGTTGTAAAACCTCTCCCAGAGTAATTCCACTCATTAAATACATCGGAGTTGCTTTCCTTTGGGGGACTCAGTGGGTGAGCAATATCTGACACCTCATCATCAGATGGGATATCTTCGATATTCAGCGGCAATCTAGCCTCAGCGAGCATGCTTCATAGCCTAGGCTCCATGTTCAGATCCATCAGGTTTCCTACACAAGATCTCAATATAGATCTTCCTATCTTCTTGCATCCAGTAGTAGTAGCACATTTGATCCCCCATGCAGCATTCTTTATCTCACGTAGGCTCTACAAGAGACAATACAAATTTCAAATCATGTGATTGTTAATGTGTTGCAAAGAAATAATTAAAATCTTGCTCACACTTACAATGTGAGCCAATGACGGGCCGCTAGGCATGTAGCCGGTTCATTCGATGCTATCTCGAGGATATGTGATAGGTTCATTTAGGCCTCCTAAGCATTGAGAGTCAAATAATATTGTGTACATACCATTTTGCTGGAACCAATGTCTATACTCAGGTAAACTAGCTACATCAAAGTGAATGTCCTCTGGCCACACTCTTGCTTCAACACGATTGTATTCTTAAACATAATTCGCATGGACTAACTCCCAATTATTCGATTTTCCTGCAGAATGCTTAATTTTTCGAAGTCTCCGAACCTCTGCCTGGCCACGTGGAAGAGAAGGTGGAATGGTTTGTCTTAATCCAAATTGCCGCATCACCTTATGTGGATAGTGGAACTCCACAATCCAAAAATGCATGAGCGGTACTCTAGCAAACCACCAATCAGAATCTTGATGAACTTCGAAAGGCATCTGCTCTAGAAGATCATCATATGGTTGCCAATCAACTACACCTTCTCGAATCAAATCAATTTGATTTCGATAATATTCAGTAACTATATATTTGATTGCAAGTTACTAAAATTGTTTATCATACCACAAATGATGTGTAACAAATTTGGTGAGAAGAATACAAACCAGCATTGTGAGGGACATCAAACGCATGTGCAGCACACCACTTTGCTCCAAAAACAGGGTTATAATCCAAGTGTACTTCGTGTTCATCTTCTTCTTCATCAGGTTCATCTCCTTCTTTGGGCTTCTCAAAAATAACTTTAGGGCGACCAAGTGGCAAAAGGGACCAAGACCATAACTGTAGCGGCAATAAAGGCCCTGAAATTTCTAGTCTCCCCTTCTTAGCACCCATGCTCAATTGTCTATACAGCACAGCAAGGGCAGCTGCTCTCCAATTATACTCTGTTTGTTGTCCTAAATCCTGCATAAATTGGAGATACATGGTTGGCACTCCATCTCCAGATGTATCAGTAAAGACTATGGAGCCAAGCATATCTAGAACAAGTGCTCGAGCATGCCAATGAATCTCCCTATCCATTCGAGTATCCGGCAACACATGGAAGCGTTCCCGCAGTTTACCCAAATTTAGAGAGTATTGTGAATTCCTAACAACAATATTATCATCGCCTTTTCGCCTTTTTTTGTTTCATGTGTTGTTCATCCACAGGAATCCCAAACAACCTCTCAACTAATTCTGACCATTGTGCATCAGCTTTGCCAACAAGTGGTTTACCCTGGATAGGCAACCCCCACCAACAACTGACATCTTGCAACGTAATAGTCATTTCTCCTACAGGTAGGTGAAAACTATTTGTCTCGGGCCGCCAACGCTCCACCAATGCCGATATCAAGTATTTGCCGACATTGATTTTCCTCATCTTAGCAATCTGATAAAAACCAAGGTTCTCTAAAGCTGATGTACATAGAGGATCAAATGGGATGCCAACACGGTGACACCGTACATTCAAGCAAATGTTAGGCTGCATCAATACACACAAAAATTAGTCTTTATTTAACCACTAAGTCTAACAAATGACATGCGAATCACTCACATTTTCCCAAGTTTTGGATATTTTGTGCTGGCTGTGAGGCACCCATAGCAAATCACTGAAACATCCATTTCTATCCATTTCAAAACCCTGTTAACAGCATAAGGAGCGAGTAAAAATGTTTTGAGGTAAAATATCAAAGCATCAATTTGAATTTATTCTTCACAATCTACACTGATAATAAAGGTCAAACAATCTAATGTTTTCAGCTATGCCTAGGCAGTAAGTGAAATTAGTAAAGCTACAACAAGATGCAATCAATGGTTTGGGCGATGTACAGGAGAAGCAGTGGAGAGAAGAGAGAGGGACCGACACCTTCGACGACTTGCTGAATGTAGCCGCGGCGGCGCCCTCACCCACCACCTTTGGCCGTGAGGAGGTTGGGGGTAGCCGTGAGGGTGTGGTCATCGGGGATGAGCTGGCGGTTGGGGAGGTCGTGAGGATGTCGGCAGCGACGCCGAGGCTGAGGCGGTCCGTGGGAAGGTGGGCGGCGGGGATCAGTCGGAGGCCAGGGCCGGCCGTGGTAGGCAGGGAGATGGAGGTGGGAGATGGGGACGAGATGGGTGTGGAGGCCAGGGCCGGCCGTGGCAGGCAGGTAGATGGATGTGGGAGATGGAGACCAGATGGGTGCGGCGGCCGCCAGTCAAACCAGATAATGGATGCTAGCAAAAACAGCGACCACACTAGGACGTTGTTAGCATCTGCGTCCAGGTCGGGACGCTCTTGTCCATAGCGTCCTTACTATTTTTAAAATTTGCATGTATCCTTTATTACTTTCGTAATTATGGAAATATTAATTACTATTTATAAAACAATCAGGTAAACATGCCCGTGCGTTGCAACGGCATAACAAAAAGCACCCAATCCCAACGCACATGTCCACGCTCTTTATTTCAATGTGTCACCCCATCTATGTCACCACTTATCCTCCCCCGGTCGAGATCTCCTCTGTGTTCTTAAGTGTGATCATTCAATACGACATGGAAATACCCCTTTAGCAAAGAAAAATAGACAGGATGTCGCTTTATTTTATCGCATTGAAAAAGACTATCCATATCCTATGTACCTAACATTTCTAGAGGATTCTGTGTGAGAAAGCACGGATATTTATTTCATTCCATATCAGTATATTAGTAAATTAGTCACATATACACTGTTTGTCGAACCAATTCCAATAATATCTATAGACATGCATATCTCTGCAATGAAAAGGAACACACACACATACAATGGAAGTGTCTCAAGGGCCAAACTGTTCTGGAAACTATCATAGCAGAAATCATATTTTTCTAAATCTGGACTAAAAGGGGATGCGCGCACACTTATCTTGGCCTTATCAGCTGAACAATCAGATCTTACTACTCGACATTGGTATTGTTTGATGCTTCCAATCGAATATCAGGCAATTTGTGATTCACCATTGCCCTAGGGACTCGACATCCCAGCTATCTTGCTCTGGCAGCTTACTGGTAGCAGACGAAAATACTTGGATGCCTGATCTGGAAGTTGTTCCAAATTTGTACAGCTCCCTAGGTGGACTCATAGAAGGTTGAACAATGTTTTATTAATCAGTTATAGCAACCGTAAACTTCAAAGAAAATGCACAAACAAAATCTACCTCATTAGGTGCATCCTTTTATGATTCCTGGCAGTTAGGTGAACACAGACACTAGTAGAAAACGGAGCTTTAGCGCCGGTTCGTAAGGGCCTTTAGTGCCGGTTCCATAACCGGCACTAAAGGGTGGTCACTAAAGGCCCCCCCCTTTAGTACCGGTTCGGCAAGAACCGGCGCTAAAGTGCCACCACGTGGCATGAGCTCGCGCCCTGGTATGGGGGACCTTTAGTACCGGTTGCTGTTACCAACCGGTACTAAAGGTTTTTCGTTTTTGAATTTTATTTTTGAAAATTTTGGAATTTTTTTTTCGATTTTTAATTTTTCTGAATTATTTGATGATTTAGTCTCTAATCACCTCTCATAACTGCTCAAGTGTGGATCACTCATTCCAAATCGCCTGACTTCCCGGCCGGTCACCCATCCTCTCACTCCCCCAGCCGGAGCACGCTTAACTTCGGAGTTCTATTCCCCCTACATTCCAAGTCTGCACTTGTTGTTTTCCTGACAAATGTAAGCTGTCAATCCTATTAACCCTCAGTAGTTTAGCTTGAGCATGAAGTCACACGTTTCACCGTTTGAGTTTGAAACTATTATTCTAAAAAACAGTAATTATGTATTAACACTAATATTTCTTGAATAAGTAGTTTGACCATAGTTTGACCACAGTTTGACCAGATTTGGCCAAAATTCAAAAAAATTGAGATACTTATTTAGTAACACTAATAGTATTGCGTAATTATTTAGTAACACTCTATATTTCTTGAATCAGTTGTTTGACCGGTTTGACAAGATTTAACCAAAATTCAAAAAAACATAAATTAGAGCATATCTTTTTTTCCTTTTACAATTTTTTCATTTCAAAAATTGTCCTAAACCCTAAACCCGGGACTTAAAACGTCGGAAACTCTATGCTAAACAGTAAAAACTAAGGGTTTAAACCATAAAACCTAACCCTAAACTCTAAAATCTAAACCCTAGCACTAAACGCTAAAAACGTCTAAAAAACGTCTAAAACGCCCAAAAACTCTATTTTCCCTTTGGAATTTTATGATTTTAAAAAATTGTCGAAACGGAAAACACGGTTCAAGAAACAATATGGGTTGCTAATAGGGATCAGCCCATCACCAACCCCAGCATCAACCAAACACGGTTCAAGATATCAAGTGATGGCAATCTTGTCATCGTAAACCATGCCGCCAACAATGAATGCATTGTTTGGTCCTCTCACATTGTAAATAATAGGACACACATCAACACAAACAACACTAGTGTCGCTGTTCTCTTGAACAGTGGAAACCTTGCCTTCAAAGAGAGCCCGTCATCTGACCTACCGGTCTGGCAGAGCTTCGACTACCCAACAGATGTTATACTTCCTGGTGCAAAGTTTGGTCGGGACAAGGTCACTGGTTTCAGTCACCAGGCCATCTCAAAGAAGAGCCTGATTGACCCGGGTCTTGGCTCATACTATTATGAACTAGAACAAACCATGGGGCTCGTCCTCAAGCGCCACAACCCCTCGGTAGAATATTGGCTTTATGCATCCTCCACAAAATCATCGTTGAATCTTGTACCAATGCTCAAGGGAGTGCTAGATATGGATCCTCGCACCAAAGGTTTGATAAATGCAACATATGTTGATAACAACCAAGAGGAGTACTACATGTACATATCGCTTGATGAGTCGTCTTCCTTTTTTATCTTACTGGATATCTCTGGTCAGATAAAGCTTAATCTTTGGTCACAAGCTAAACAATCTTGGCAAACCATATATGCCATACCCGATGATCCCTGCATTCCTCCTGCTACTTGTGGACCTTACACGGTCTGCAATGGCAATGCACATCCATCATGTGACTGTATGAAGGCCTTCTCTCAGAAGTCACCGCAGGATTGGGAATTTGAGGACAAAACAGAAGGATGCATCAGAAATAGACCATTGTATTGCACTAGTGACAGAAACATCACAAGTTCAACGGACATGTGCCATCCCATTTCTCAAGTTACATTGCCCTACAACCCGTAGAGCATAGTCGTTGCTTCTACTCAGAGCAAATGTGAAGAAGCTTGTCTCAGTTCCTGCTCCTGCACTGCTTATTCCTATAACAATAGCAGATGCTATATCTGGAATGGGGAATTGCTTAGTGTAAATCTTAACAACGGCATTACTATCACTTCTAAAGATGTTCTTTATCTCCGTCTTTCTGCCAAAGGTTTCTTGCCAAGTTTGAGCAAAAACAAAAGAAAACCAAACGTTGGAGTTGTTATTGCCACAAGCATTACTGGGTTTGGGTTACTCATTCTCCTGTTCTTGTTACTGAATTGGAGGAACAAATTCATGTGGTGTGGTTTGCTGCCATTATACTATGTCAATCAAGGTAGTGTTGGCGGGATTATAGCCTTCAAATATACTGATTTAGTTCGTGCTACTAAAAACTTCTATGAAAAGTTAGGTGTTGGAAGTTTTGGTTCTGTATACAAGGGAGTGTTAAGTGACTCGAAGACTATTGTAGCAGTGAAAAGCTTGATGGTGCCCATCAAGGAGAGAAGCAATTCAGGGCTGAGGTGAGCTCAGTTGGACTTATCCAACGCATAAAACTAGTCAAATTGATAGGTTTTTGCTGCGAAGGTGATCACAGATTACTTGTGTATGAGCACATGTTAAATGGGTCTCTTGATGGTCATCTATTTAAGAAGAGCAATGCAAATATTGTGGTCCTGAATTGGAACATCAGATGTCAGATAGCCCTAGGAGTTGCTAGAGGATTGTGCTACCTACATCAGGGTTGTCGTGAGTGCATCATACACTGCGATATTAAGCCAGAGAACATACTTCTGGATGAATCATTTGTTCCTAAAATCGCAGACTTTGGGTTGGCTGCGTTTATGGGGAAGGGATTTTAGCCGAGTTATGACTACATTCAGAGGGACTGCTGGTTATCTTGCCCCAGAGTGGCTTACCGGAGTTGCAATCACACCAAAAATTGATGTTTATGGCTTTGGCATGGTACTTTTGGAAATCATATCAGGAAGGAGGAATTCCCCAATAGAAATACCATTACACACAGAAGCAGCAGCAATGTACCAGATGTTGAGATATTTCCCTGTGCAAAGCCATCAGCAAGCTTCATGCGGTGGAGATGTCAAGAGTTTGGTGGATCCATGGATGGTGACTTCAATTTGGAAGAGGCTGAAGATTTGCAAAGTTGCATGCTGGTGCATCCAAGATAATGAGTTTGATCGGCCGACTATGGGTGAAGTGGTCCGGATTCTCGAGGGTCTACAGGAGATTAATATGCCCCCAATGCTGAGACTACTTGCAGCTCTAACAGAACAGTTTGGTGCTGTAACTTCAGTGTAATATTAATAATTCATTAGGGTGCTTCACATACGATCGATGTTATTCATCTTTGTTTCAGCAACTTCTCTTTTAAAATTGTAATCTGGAGTGGAGGAATAAAGGAAGAAGCAAGCTTTCAGTGCGAAACCATCTGTTATTTTAGGTTTTTGTGTTCTGAGTTCATGCTACTAACAACTTCTCAGAAAAGCGTCGCTGAGTGATGTGTTGAGCATTATGAAGTTGTTGATTTTCTTTCTTCTCCCACAAAAAGGTTTGTTTTTTACTTGCTGCTCTCGTTTTTTTTCATATTTCCTGTTCTAACAATAGTGGCAGCCTGTTCTATGGGTGCTCTGCTTTTGTTGGTGTATAGATAATGTAATTAGAGGAATCCTTAGGGTCTCTAAATGTAAATTGTACAAACAAATATAAATCAGAATACAGAGAAGGGATCGGGGAGGAACGATCCAGAATTTCTCCAAATGCTCTTCACGCTCCCTCCAATCCCTAGCTCAAATCCCTCGAATCTCAGACGATTTTTAACATGGCATCGGAGCAGGTTAATCCTGTGTGATTTCGACCTTGGTGACGGCTAATTGCGGTGCTGTGTCGCCGTGATTTACTGCCGTGCGCACTCGAGCTGCCGCCAAGACCTGCGGCATCATCTGCAAGGTACGGCACGGAGTGCTGCGACCAACCTAAGGTAGCCTGTTGAACTGCCTCCTGGTGAATCTGTGCTCTCGCGGAAAAATTGCTGGCTGCCGCTGTGCCGTCCCTGTCCAAGCAGTAAGCTGGCTTCTGTAGTTAATTGATAGTGGTACTAGTACTTGTGGCTGCCGTTGAAGAACCGTGATTAGTGCAGCCGGATAGCTCATCTTTGCCTAGTCACCAGATTAAAATACTTGTGCAGTCTGTGTGCATTTGAGAGCAACCGGCACAGTTATATCTACTTGGCTAGTACTGTCTATATCTACTTGGCTAGTACTGTCTGTGTGTTGTTGTTAGTGGAGATCTACAAAAACCAAGTCTTGTCTGTCTGGTTTTTTCTTTGTGTGTGGTGGTAAATCATGGCAGATCCAACAAAGGGGAAATTAGGGGATACTAGTGTGGATAAGTTGTATGAAATTTTAAGCAAAGTATTTGAGCAGCAACAACAACTCAAAGTGGTTCCTGGAGCTGTCAAGTTTGCACTTGAGCCTAATCTAGTGAAGTTGGTTGGACCAGGCAATTACATCAAGTGGGCACGGCATGCCCAGTTAATTCTGAGTTCTCATGGCTATCAAGAATTGCTTAGCGCTGATGAAGAGAAACTGAAAAGTGGTACTATTACCAAACAGATCAATGATAGAGTTTTGGTGTGGTTATTAGGAAGCATGGAACCACCGATACGAGAACAAGTTGAGACTATAACCACTGTATTTGAAGTGTGGAAAGCTTTGGAGAAGCAAGTTTCAGGAAAATCAAATAAGATGCATGCTACTCGCATCATGCAAGCATGAAATCAGCGACTAAGTATGCAGGTGAGATGGAGAGATTGTACATGGAGTTGCATTATTACCATCCTTTTCAACCCGTTGACAAGAATGATGTGGCTGTTCACCATACCTGGTTTGAACCATTTGTGGGTAAGCTCTTCCTTGATGGCCTAAATCAGGAGTTTGATCTCCGCCGCCAGCTAATATTCTTCAAAACTGAATTGCTAAGCCTTGATGATATCGTGTGATTGAGGAGGAGACTCATCTTGCTCAACCCAATGAGCATGTTCAAGAAAAATCAGATGCACGTGCAGCCCTATCCATACAAGCTCGTCGTGCTCCTAAGACCTTTGCTAAAACAGATAAAAGCAAACTTTTTTGCAACCACTGCAAAAGGCCTGGACACACAAAGGATTCATGCTTAGAGCTGCAGGGTTATCCAACTTGATGGGAAAAAGGAAAGTCTCAGCCAGGGGAAGGTCAGGGAGCTCATAAAAGATAGGCGAACCTCACTACATCCAAGAGGGAGCTGCCGGTAGTAGATGTGTGAGTTCTTGAGGATTTCACCTCCAAGATCAGACTCTCAGAAGACTTGCCTTCCTTCCAGGATTCCTCTAAAGCTGAAACTAGTTTGCATGCCACTTCACACCAAGGTATGACACCTCATCAGACCCACAATTCTACAACGCATTCAAAATCTTAGATTATTGATACAGGAGCTACCAATCACATGACACGAGCTTCAAATATATTCACTTCCTATACACACTATTAGGGAAAAGCTTATACACCGAGGCTAATCAGTAGCGCTTGTTAAAACAAAACACCACTGCTATCTAGCAGTAGCGCGGCATGGAAAAGCACATTACTACTACATAAATAGCAGTAGCGCGTCCGTCATAAAAAGCGCTACTACTATAACTATTACACCGTTGCCGCCACGCTTGGTATAGTAGTAGCGCCCTTCTAAGGACAGCGCTACTGCTACCAAAATGAAAGCAGCGCGTTTTAAGGCAACAGTGCTGCAACTAAGAAAAGGAAAAGGAAAGAAAAAAGAAAAAGAAAATTAAAGAAAAAGAAAAAATGTAAGCAATAGTAGCAGCACGTTTTCACGGAAGCGCTATAGCTACTTTAGCGATATCGCGTTTTCATGAACAAGCGATATAGCTAACTTATCCATAGCAGTAGCGCGTTCCGTCAAAAAGCACTATAGCTAAGTAGCTATAGCGCTTGTCGGGAAACAACGCTACTACTAAGTTTGACTTGCCCCTGTGCGGGCGTTCCTCCTTCCCCCAATTCCCCATTTTTCTCGCGTCTCCCCTACCTCTCCCTCGCCGTCCCTGCCTCCGTCGTCGTCACTGGAGCCGCCACCGAAGCCGCGCGCCATCCCCGCCAATGGAGCTGCATGCCCTCGACGCCCCCGGAGCCACCCTCGTCTGGTCCTCGCCGCCCCTGCCTCCCTCGCCATCACCAGAGATGCCGTAGACGCCACCGGAGCCACCCTCGACGCCCTCCACGCCACCGTCTCCCCCAAGCACCTCCCCGCAACCGTTCCCCTGAGCACCCTCTCTATAAGCCCCCACCCCTCCTCTCTAGGTTAATTTACTTAGGTGAATTTAGTTATGAACCCTAGGAATTAGCTAGGTTAAGTAGGTTAACTAGGTAGGTTAAGTAACAAAGTGAACTAGCTAGGTTAATTTGGTTCATTAGGTTAACTAGTTAGGTAAACTAGGTTGTCTAGGTTAGAGCAAAAATTTAGTTAGGGCAGTAGGGTTTAGAGTAAAAATTTAGTCAGGGCAGTAGGGTTTAATTATGGTTTTTGTTTTCATAAATGTTCTTTCAATTTAAAAGAACAAAATGAAGAAAATGTTACAGCTGTTCTGCTAGTAGTATATATAGGGGTACTAGTAGATGTTAATTAGGTTAGGGCAGTAGTGGTACTAGTAGATGTTAATTAGTCGTTTTTTAGTTAGGGCAATAGGGTTTTACTAGGTTAATTAGGTTAGTAGTGCTGCTAGTAGTAGTGGTACATTAGGTTAATTAGGTGAAGTTAAATGAATGACCTAAATGAATGAAATTAGTAGTTAACTGGATTTTTTTTCATTTCATCATTATAGAGCACTAAAGTTAACTGAATTTTGTTCTATTAGTAGTTAACTGAATTTTCTTCTAACTTAGTTTTTGAATTAGATGTTAATTAGGGCAGTAGTCTTTAGTTTAGAGAAAATAATTCGATATAAAAATATAAATTTCTATTAAACCGTCCTCCTCAACTAGCGAAGATCACTCTAGTTAGGTCATTTTGGGTACGATGAACTTTGTTATTTATGCTTATGATATGTTGCTTCTATTTTTGCCAAGTCTGTCTCTTTCTGTTGCTCAACTATATATGTTGCATATCATCGACTCATGTGATGATGCAGGTACATAGATCATCGATGACGAAGAAGTGCTACACCAAGAGTATACGATGAGTGGCCGGAGTGTCAGGTCAGGTGTACCGGTTTCCGAGCGACAGCCAGAGGGTTCGATAGCAGAGCCGAAGCTGAATGTAGTCAGGTTAGGTTCATGCTAGTGCGAGGGATACGAACCGATGCCCCAAGAAGTACTACATTATGTATGATGAGACATGTCATGAAACTTGTATAGCTATATCGTGATTATGATGTGACGGCATGATTTGTGTTGGATGATATGATGAGACTATTATGTGTATGATATGATGAGCATATTGCATGTTTAAGATATGATTAGAATACTGTATAAAATATGTACAAAAACATCGCAAATACGTGGGAAAAAAGATATGATAAAATATAGTAGTCCACTCTTTAGCGCTGGACAAGAAAATGCTACCGCTAAAGAACTTAGCAGTAGCGCTTGTATGGAAAGCGCTACTACTAAGTACATGTAGCAGTAGCGCGTTTTGATCTTTAGCGTTGGAAGGAAAACGCTACCGACTAAAGAACGTTAGTTGTAGCGCCGTCCCGCGCTACTGATAGCCCTTAGACCCGCGCTACTGCTAGGATTTTTCCTAGTAGTGACACTTTGTTCAGGTAAGGACAAACTACGTGTAGCTGATGGATCCATAGCACCTATCACAGGACGTGGATCCGGTTCACCCTGTGCTTCTCCGTCCAGCACCAGCACCGCTGCCCAGCATGAGAAAGAGAGTGCGGAGAGGTGGATTAACTGAGATGCTTTTTGTTCGGGAGAGCCAACTCGAAAGAAACGATTCGGTTGCGACGCAAGCGTGGCTGGCTGTTTGCCCTCATCCGCCATATTTTGCCGGCTCTTGTCGACCAGTTTTTTGAGGAATATTCTCAGCATCTTGGCTATCCCTATCCTTTCATCCCTCTAAACCAAACATGGCATCCTAGAAAATTGGCTATCCTATCACAGGACATGGATGAGGCTGCCACTAAGACATTGTCCTTTATCTCATGTTTTGCATGTTCCTAAATTTCCAATCAATCTCTTGTCAGTTAGCTCTATTACCGAATATCTCAATTGTAGAGGTTTGTTTTATCCTACTTGTTGAGCTTTTCAGGAGCTAGAGACAGGCAGACTAATGGGGTCTGGGACCGTGCATGATGGACTCTACTATCTTGATGAAGGGAGTGATGAAGTTGCTTCCTGGTCAAGAGCTACTACTACACCATCGCGAGCTTGGGCATGTCTCTTTTGCTGCATTGTTTTGTATATACCCCTCTCTTTTCAAGTTGTCCTAGGGAGCTACTTGTATGTGATGCTTGTGAATTGGCTAAACATACAAGAGGTTCATATCCTAGTATAGGATTAAGAAGTTCCAAACCATTTGAAATGATTCACTCGGATGTTAGGGGACCCTGTGAGGTTCGTTCGATTTCAGGGCATCGATGGTTTGTAACTTTTATCGATTGCTTTAGTCATTACACCTCGCTCTACTCTTGAAGCATAAGAGTGATGTGTGCTCAGTTTTTAAAGATCTATGTGCTCTCATTAAAAATCAACATGAGGCAACTATTAAAACCTTACGTTCAGACAATGGTATAATGCATGCAAGGTTTGGACAGTTCCT
Source organism: Triticum urartu (assembly GCF_003073215.2). Lineage (NCBI taxonomy): Eukaryota > Viridiplantae > Streptophyta > Magnoliopsida > Poales > Poaceae > Triticum > Triticum urartu. Next base: position 15,459,334 of record NC_053022.1, on the reverse strand, counting down.
TCTCTCAAACGGCATTGAACATCAAACTACCCGTGTTAACACTCCAGAACAAAATGGTGTTGCAGAGCATAAAAATAGACATTTTCTTGAGGTTGCACGCTCACTTATGTTTACAATGAACGTGCCTAAATTTCTTTGGGGGGAAGCAATAAAAACTGCAACATATTTGATAAACCGTATGCCTCTTCGGGTTCTTGGCCATAAGACTCCTGTTGAGTGTCTCTTGAAATCTAATGATTTTGTAGTTCCTCCAAAGGTCTTTGGGTGTGTTTTCTTTGTGCATGATTATAGAACTCTGTTGGAAAATTAGACCCCATGCTCTCAAATGTGTTTTCACGGGTTATTCTCCCTCTCAAAAGGGTTATAGGTGTTGGTGCCTTTCGAAGCACCGTTTTTTTGTGAGCATGGAGGTGACATTCCGTGAACATGAATCATATTATGGCTCAACCAGTGACACTGGCATTGCCCTATCCCCACCTGAAGTGCAACAAGAAGGGGAGAGGGGTAATGAAGGCTCTCCATTAAGTCGTAATCTTGTTTCAACTTCGGATGGTTTACCCACTCTAGATAATGTTCAAAATCAGGGGGAGGACCCACATAGTGATGGGTGTAATCATGGTTCTGGTCATGGAGACATACAAGATGCAACAGGAAACTCTTCACTTCCTTCACAAGATGGTGAGCTTCACAGGCATGAGGACCCAGGTACTATTAGCACCACAAGACAGGGTGATAACCAATTATCTATTCTTGCTCCTGAAAATGATCTACCTATTGATGTGAGGAAATCTACTAGAAATCTAAAAATTTCAGGACACCTCAAAGATTTTAAACATGATATAGCCAATTTCATTTCCTATGAATATTTTACTCCACCCTTCAAAAGCTTTATTGCATCTTTAGATTCTATCTCCATACCATCAAACTGGAAAATAGCTATAGAGGACCCAAATTGGAAGGAAGCAATGCTTGATGAGATGAAAGCCTTGGAGAAGAATGGGACTTGGGAGCTTGTGGATCTACCACCAAGTAAGCAGCCTGTAGGTTGTAAGTTGGTCTTCACTATTAAACACACCCTGAGGGCAAGGTGGAGAGGTACAAAGCCTTCCTTGTAACAAAAGGCTACACACAAACATATGGAATCGATTATGAAGAGACCACCTTTGCACCGGTGGCAAAGATGAATTCAGTAACGACACTTATATCATGTGCTGTAAACCTTGATTGGGATATTTACCAGATGGATGTGAAGAATGCTTTCCTTCATGGTGATCTCCAAGAAGAAGTATACATGCATATACCGCCTAGATTTGAGTCAAGTCAAACTGTTGGAAAGGTATTGCGCCTACATCGTTCTTTATATGGCTTAAAGCAATCCCCACGAGTTTGGTTTGATCGGTTTAGACATGATATGCTAAAGAGGGGTTATCTTCAAAGTAATGCTGACCATACACTATTTTACAAGCATATTAATGGCAAGGTTGCAATCTTGATAGTGTATGTCGATGACATTGTGATTACTGGAGATGATTCCAAGGAAGTTGCAGATCTGAAGTGTCATCTTGCACATGAGTTTGAAGTGAAGGACTTGGGTCAAAGGTATTTTTCTCTCATAGCGAAAATATATCTGGGATCTGCTCAAGAAAACATGTATGCTTGGTAGTCGACCTGCTGCTACACCGATTGAGCAAAATCACCGGTTATGTAGTGATGCTGGGACACCAGTGGATCGAGAGCGCTACCAGAGACTAGTTGGAAGATTAATATATTTATCTCATTCCGTCCAGATATTGCCTTTGCTGTGAGTGTAGTTAGCCAATACATGCATGACCCAAAACAAGTTCATATGGAAGCTGTAAATAGGATCCTACAGTATCTTAAAGGGTGCCCAGGAAAAGGCCTCTTATATACCAGACAAGGGGACTTGCAAGTTGAGTGCTATACTGATGCTGATTGGGCTGGTTCCCTAGATGACATGCGCTCAACATCTGGTTACTGTGCATTTATTTGAGGAAACCTAGTTTCATGGTGAAGTAAGAAACAAAATGTGGTGGCTCGGTCTACTGCGGAGGCCAAGTTTAGGTCTATGGCTCACGGCATATGTGAGTTATTATGGTTGCAGATTCTCTTAGCAGAGCTGCGGTTGTACAAGCACAAACCTCTGATGTTGTACTGTGACAACGCAGCTGCCATTGATATTGCAAATAACCCTGTTCAGCATGATGAAACCAAGCACATAGAAATTGATCATCATTTCATCGAGGAGAAGCTTGATAGAGGATAATTTGCCTACCATATGTAACTTCAGCCAGTCAAGTAGCAGATGTACTTACACAAGGACTCCCTGAAAAAAACTTTTTCCATGTTTTGTAACAAGATGGGTCTGTACAACATCTTTGCCCCATCTTGACTTGGCAATGCTATAAAAGAAAAGCTGCACATAAGTTGCTTTCTTTCTGACCTTCTGTAGATTAACCATTCACACTTACAAGTTCATTGAGAGGAAGAATCGACTGCCTTCACAGTAGGCATGTGATCGACCTAATGAGAGGGATTGATGAATCTTATGTCTGGGTTGGACCATGGTCCAATGAGCCTAGGATGGTTACATAACAGTCCTGAAGAGGTGGCCTGGCACTCTAATATTGCCACTGCTTCCACTGTTCCTTTTTTTTGGGACTGAAATACTACTGGGAGAGTGTGATTTTCTATAGAAGGACTCCCTCGCTGTCACTTATTTAGGATTTATCGAAATTGCCAAATTACTTTGCTGTTCTCTGTGTTGCCATTTCCCTATTCTGCCAGCTGTCATGCTCATTGAAGCCATTGCCATGAGGTGGTGAATTTAAGCTTAGGTTAAATACCATGATCGAGATATGTGTATGTTTGGTTCTTGTCCGACCTGGGATGGGAACTTGAGAATTTCTAGTGAAATAATTGTTTTAAAAGTGTGCACAATCAAACTGCAACTGTTGTTGCAGTTGGGTGAGGAGGAAGATGTCAGATCTGAAAGTTGTCGGTGGATATGACCAAGAGACAACATAAGCTGTATAATTTTCAGTATTTTCAAATTTCCGTGTGATTTGTATAATCCTGGATAAGCCAATCATGGATCTATGATCTAATGTGTTCTGAAGATGACACCAGTAGGATATGTAGGTGTTAGTCTGAAGTGCATTCTAGGCTTTGATAAGGTGAATATGAACTGTTTTTCTTTTCCACAGCCCGCATACAAATATTTTCTCATAAGGTAAATCTCCTTTCTTTGGTGAAGTTGGGAGGTTATTTGTTAATCTCATTAGGTAGAAATTGTTTATGCAGATCATCTTTTTCACTATAATTACAGGCTAGCATTTTTAATCCGTATCATTATTTATTTATTTCAGGCACATATGGTGCACTCTGGTCATGATGCCAATGTTTTTGGCTCTTAATAAAGAGGTTTTTTAGGCACTTCTGATTTTCTGTTTGGTTCTTATCTCTTCAGTTTAAATTTTCTGCGATTCTAAAGATACATTTATTATCTATTCAGTTGAATGAGGAAGCTGCTTCCTTGGACTGGACAAAGTCAAGAGGTCATGTGCTGAGGGGCCGAAGAATCTTTTTTCCGGGAGCCAAACGAGCGCTGATGTTGCCGGTCACCTGCAACTTGGCTAGCAATTGTCCTTGTGTTGTTAGAGCAACTCCAATGAGGCGACCCATTTCGTCCGCCCGCGTCCGTTTGGGACGGCACGGACAAAAGTGGCGGCCCAACGCACCGACCCAAACTCAAATCGTGTCAGTCTGGCGTCCGTGCCGACCCATTTCCATCCCAAAATTGCGCCTGGAGTATGTCGGCGCGAACGCGAAGCGGACGCGCCGCGCGTCTCCTCGTCGTCCGCCGCGTCCCCACATGGCGGCCACCCAACCGCCACCGGTCGTCTTATTTATGATGACCGCCGACAGCGGGCCCACGCGTCAGCCAGTGGAAGCGTCCTTTTTTTAACCACGCATGCGGCGGGGTCGGCCTCATCCACTTCTCCCGTCCACATCTGGCCCCCCACCACTCGCTTTGCTTCCTCGCCGGCGACCGCAAACCCTAGCGCGTCCATGGGCCTCTTCGGCAGCAGCAATGACAAGGGCAAGGGCAAGGGCACCCCCGGCGCCTCGTCCTCCTGTGCTTCCCTTCCCCCTCCTCCGCCGGCGGCGACGTGTTTCCGCCCTGGTCATCGGCACCTGCACATCCCGGTGTGTTGGAAATATGCCCTAGAGGCAATAATAAATTGATTATTATTATATTTCCTTGTTCATGATAATCGTTTATTATCCATGCTAGAATTGTATTGATAGGAAACTCAGATACATGTGTGGATACATAGACAACACCATGTCCATAGTAAGCCTCTAGTTGACTAGCTCGTTGATCAATAGATGGTCACGGTTTCCTGACCATGGACATTGGATGTCGTTGATAACGGGATCACATCATTAGGAGAATGATATGATGGACAAGACCCAATCCTAAGCTTAGCACAAGATCGTGTAGTTCGTATGCTAAAGCTTTTCTAATGTCAAGTATCATTTCCTTAGACCATGAGATTGTGCAACTCCCGGATACCGTAGGAATACTTTGGGTGTGCCAAACATCACAACGTAACTGGGTGGATATAAAGGTGCACTACGGGTATCTCCGAAAGTGTCTGTTGGGTTGGCACGAATCGAGACTGGGATTTGTCACTCCGTGTAAACGGAGAGGTATCTCTGGGCCCACTCGGTAGGGCATCATCATAATGTGCACAATGTAATCAAGGAGTTGATCAGGGGATGATGTGTTACGGAACGAGTAAAGAGACTTGCCGGTAACGCGATTAAACAAGGTATCGGGATACCGACGATCGAATCTCGGGCAAGTATCGTACCGATAGACAAAGGGAATTGTATACGGGATTGATTGAATCCTCGACATCGTGGTTCATCCGATGAGATCATCGTGGAGCATTTGGGAGCCAACATGGGTATCCAGATCCCGCTGTTGGTTATTGACCGGAGAGTCATCTCGGTCATGTCTGCATGGTTCCTGAACCCGTAGGGTTTACACACTTAAGGTTCGATGACGCTAGGGTTATAAAGGAAGTTTGAATGTGGTTACCGAATGTTGTTCGGAGACCCAGATGAGATCCCGGACGTCACGAGGAGTTCCGGAATGGTCCGGAGGTAAAGATTTATATATGGGAAGTCTTGTTTTGGTCACCGGAAAAGTTTCGGGGTTTATCGGTAACGTACCAGGACCACCGGGAGGGTCCCGGTGGTCCACCAAGTGGGGCCACAAGCCCCAGAGGGCTGCATGGGCAAAGTGTGGGAGGGGACCAGCCCCAGGTGGGCTGGTGCACCCCCCACCAAGGCCCAAGGCGCAAGGAAGAGGGGAAGGGGGCAAACCCTAGGGGAGATGGGCCCTAAGGCCCACCCTGGCGCGCCTCCCCCTCTCCCCTCCCCTTGGCCGCCCTTAGATGGGATCTAGGGGGCTGCCGCCACCCCTAGGGAGGGAACCCTAGGTGGGGGCGTAGCCCCTCCCCTCCCCCTATATATAGTTGAGGTTTGGGCTGCTCAATACACACGAGTTCCTCTCCTCTTGTTGGCGCAGCCGTACCTCTCTTTCTCCTCATATCCCGCGGTGCTTGGCGAAGCCCTGCTGGATCACCACGCTCCTCCACCACCACCACGCCGTTGTGCTGCTGCTGGATGGAGTCTTCCTCAACCTCTCCCTCTCTCCTTGCTGGATCAAGGCATGGGAGACGTCACCGGGCTGTACGTGTGTTGAACGCGGAGGTGCCGTCCGTTCGGCACTAGGATATCCGGTGATTTGGATCACGACGAGTACGACTCCTTCAAGCCCGTTCTCTTGAACGCTTCCGCTTAGCGATCTACAAGGGTATGTAGATGCACTCTCCTTCCCCTCGTTGGTGGTTTCTCCATAGATAGATCTTGGTGACACGTAGGAAAATTTTGAATTTCTGCTATGTTCCCCAACAGTGGCATCATGAGCTAGGTCTATTGCGTAGATCCTATGCACGAGTAGAACACAAACACTACAAGAAACATGTTAATACATGACGGATTTCTGATGACGTTCTTAGAAATCGTCATGGACGACGACGGTTTTCTCTTATCCGTCACGGAAAGCATCATCGATCTGCAGGATGTGACTCCTTTCGAAAAAGGTAGCCCCTTTATGATGGACATCGATGGGCTGTCACGGAAACTGTCACATATCAACTTGCAGGTCTAGTTTTTTTCTTTCTTTATGTGTCATCCGGACCGTCACCGATGGCTCCCGCTGATGTGTCGTGTGGTGTTTCTTGGTTGGCCCATATGTCAGTTAAATGTGTAATATAATAGAAGTTAAAAATAAAAGGAGGACACGCCAGAAATTTCGAGCGCGTGCGTGGACATGGGAAATTTTAAGTCGCCGACGCGGCCCGTGGCAAAATTTTGGAGCCAGCCTATTTAACCCACGATCCATCCCCATCTAACCCTAATCCCCATTCTCTCCTCCGTTTCCTCAGCTGCCACAATTGCCCACTCCTGATTCCGGCGATTCCGGCAGCTATTGCCGGCGCGGTGCACACCGCCGAGCTCGGCTCGCTCGGCTCCGTCCTCCCCCCAGCAAGATTTTCCCTTCCCGGCCTCTACCGCTCGCCCAAATCCCACACCCGTGCTAGGGTTTCGGCCTCTGGCATCGCCTTCGTTATTGGCGCATCTCCGACGGCCTCTGGCGGCCCTTCTCCACCGTCTTTAGCTCCCCCACGTGCGCCCTCGCCTTCTGATGTTCCATCTCGAGCAGGGCGGCGCGGAGGATCTTCTCCCGCAGGATCCATGGTGGTAGCGCACCCTGCAGCCGCCGGTCCGGGAGGAGGGCAGACACTGCGTCCTTGTCCTGCTCGATGACGGTTGCGGCGAACACCGGTGCTGCTCCTCATTCTCGACCTTCAAGGAGGAGCACTGGTACAGCAGAAGGATGCCCTGCCCCTGAACAATGGCCATGGCGCCAGGTAAGGTTGTGCCGCCGTGCCTATATTTCCTGGAGTAAACAATTTGATGGGCCAGATTGCTTGTGCTAGATGTGGTTAGTCTGTAGTGGTCATCTTGTTAACATATACAATTAAATTAACATATACAATTTAGTCAAAAAAATATCATATACAAACCATTTTTTTCTTAAAAAATCTATATTGTTAGAAGAGTGTTCAAAGATTTACTTATTCAAATAGAATAGATCATGAAGAAATGCTAATGCCAATTATATTTAGAAAAAACTTACCAATTAATTGGCAATACATTAATCATAGCTGCAGCCTGCAGTACAGAGTTATTGATATTTATCCGAGGCTACAGTTGTAGCCTACACAATCTTAATACACACATAGGAGAAGAGAACTTGAAGGGGAGAAATTCTGAACCATAGTTGTAGCTGGATATAAAGATAAAAAATAACATATATGATATAGACTTAGGACCTGTTCTACAACCAGCACTCAACAATTTACAGGTAACACAAACACGCACAAGACTTCGCTGAATAATTTGAAGCACTGGAGATAACATACGAAGCAACAAAATGATGTCTTTTGGTTACTTGGTGTACTTGGCTGTACTATTTATTAGGGTTGATTTCTGTGCTACTAATGACTACTGCCTTCTCCACCCATCCAATGGTGTACAGGACGTCCTCCTCCTTGATGCGGCTGTCCCCAACGAGCTCTCTTTGCCGGAGGAGGTGGAGCAGCATGTCCAGCACCCCCTTGGCCTCCTATCCTGCAGCACATGGACGAGCTCACTGACGGCTGCGTTCTGCCCTCCTAGTGTGGTGAGCTTCTCCCATCTCCCCCCTTTACGCCCAAATCTGGATGATACCTGCAATCTAAATACGAATCATGTTTTTGTTCAGTTTAGTGGTGAATTCAATTGCTTAGATGAACATGTGAGGTTGGTTAGTTGCTGATGCTTATCTGGATCTGGTTCTCTTGCACTGTCACACATAATTTAATCAAGGCAAGCTAATGTTAATCCATAGTATGATATAGCTAAAAAATCTAAGATGTACAGGTCTTCATGTTGCTTTGGTACAGATCTTTTGGGAGTTAATTTGGTAACTTCAACCTGTTAGATATAAATTCAGCTGTGACTCTATATCTTGCCAGAATCGACTTGTTTTGCAGATACGTGTATGTAGTACTTGAGAAAAACCTAATTATTTAACTGAAACACTATCTAATTATTAATTGGAAATAACTATAAATTTGGATGTCATAAAAATGCATAAATATCAAGAAACCACACACATTGTCAGAATATGCAAGCCGTTTATCTGGATTATGTATCATGCTAAGTAATCGTATATATGTAGCGCAGCATCCATGTGTTAGTATGTCTGATTTCTTAGATATACACATATTAAAAGGAAAATAATATATTCGGATTTCAACTTAGTTTTGGCATGTTTAACTTGCATGGATTTATAAATTGTAGTTTAGCCGTGTCTGTCGTTATGTTGATGTGACTTTTCTTATCAGTTCAAGTGTTGAGAGTTGCAAAATTGGAATTAACCTTCTCTCTTGATGCCCAAAAACATCCTTTTAATGCTACAGGAATAGCTCCAGAGTTGATGATGATCTTTAGCCTGGTAAGATAAGGTAGAAAAGTATGGTTAACCAGATGTTTAGCCTGGTGTGTGAATTAAAAAGAACTGAGAGATGATAAAACATTCATATATGTAGGTCAGATTCTATTACAAATATATGTAGGTCACTGTAATTGTATTTTCTCATTGAAAATGGAGAAAATGTACTACGTGATAAGTAGGCTGGAACTAAAAAATTGTTAGTCGATGTGTATTGCATATATCTTTTTGTTTGGATGCCAAAAATTATCTTCTTTCTGGCTTGATTAACTTCCTTTTTTCTGTCCAATCCATTTTGAATGAGATTACTACCAATAACAGATAGTATGGAGGGGGAAACAATGTTTTACTGTAATTACATTGTCTTCACTTAGAGTTATCTTCTAATGTCACTAGCAACTGTTTCTATGTTACCTCGCAGATTCACTCCATAGAAGACACTTGAAATATTGTGCAAATAACTAGTTACCATTATGAAGTGTGCATTATTTATTTGAGATATGACATATCATCCTAATTGCGTAGTTCCTAGAATTCATGTGTCACTGTATTGAATCCCTAGATGATCTCCTTGGACTAACATGCCAAAGTTAATCTTAGATATGGTGAACTATAAATTTATAATGATCAAAACTGTTTGTATTGATGTTAATTAAAGTGTGTACCAAGCATTTGATGGTTTGGGAACGAAGTATGAATATTGAATGCTATACAATCAGAATGTGTTATACTAACTTTTTAGGCCTTTTTACCTAAATATGTAAGGGCAGGTAATGCCCGTCATATATTGAAGTGTGATACTACATAATATTTGTTGTATCTATAGTCGGACTATTTTTATATGTGTAATAATACATACAAAAACTGACTTCTACTTGATCCAATCCTTTGTCTTCTACACAATATATGTTTAGTCGGATATGCTAGTCGCTTGCTGCAGCTCCACATATATTTGCCTTATTCATTCCTATAAGCTTAAATAGTTTTGATCGCGAGGGTGTGAGATTGCTGAGTCCCTGTGTCTCACAGATACTATAATTCCAGATGCAGGTCCAGGTGATTCCGCTCCAGGTGACGAGTACGAGCTCAAGTGGGAGTTCGACGAGGACTCTCAGCGTTATTATGTTTCCTTTCCCGATGATCAGTAGCGGTGCCTAGTTGGGGTTTGATTCAGGGCCTTGTCGCATGTTGGGTTCTCTTCTATTTTGGCGCCGTAGTCGGGCCATGAGTGCTTGTATGATGGATGTTATTTATGTACTTTGATGTGACGTGGTGAGTGTAAGCCAACTATGTTCTTCCCCCTTTTATTATATATTACATGGGATGTTGTAATGATTGCCTGACTTGCGACATTGCTTTCAATGCGGTTATGTCTCTAAGTCGTGCCTCAACACGTGGGAGCTATAGCCGCATCGAGGGCGTTACATGGGTGCTGGTTGTAGAGTAGGATAGTGTTCTTCGGCACATGCTTGTAAAATTAATGTTTTTTTGGGTCTTTTTTCCGCTCCTGTAGAGGTGTATTTTTGGAGTTGTTGTAATTTTTTTTCTCTAATGACATGAGCATATACTTTCTGTCAAATTCTTATTGGTGTAAATTTTCCATGGAAAATGAGAGATGCGTGAATCTCTTGGAATGAAATTAGTGGGCCTTGAAATTAATGGGCTTAAATTATAATTGGGTTGATTACTATATGGGCCGCCACTCTTGGACAGGGCTGAAATTTAGTGGGCCAAAACTTAGATGGGCTGATTACTACACAGGCTGCCATGTTAGATCCATGTCAGATGATGATGTGGCACGGAAGTTAACGCCATTATAAGCACTATAGTCATGACGGTGAAGATCCGTCATGGTCGGTGACGGTTTTCAATGATCTGTCATGGAGTGTACGGTGGTCAAATTATGACGCGATATACATGACGGATTTTAAATCCGTCACACATACCTTTGCATGACATTTTTGTAGAGGTCTGTGACAGACTAAAACTGTCATGTATTAACAGGATCTTGTAGTGAAAGTAGTTTGTGGGCGTTGATTTTGTTCAATATGCTTACCGTTACTAGTCCAATCTTGATTCGGCGGCATTGTGGGATGAAGCGGCCCAGACCAACCTTACACGTACGCTTACGTGAGACCGGTTCCACGGACTGACATGCACTAGTTGCATAAGGTGGCTGGCAGGTGTCTGTCTCTCCCACTTTAGTCGGATCGGATTCGATGAAAAGGGTCCTTATGAAGGGTAAATAGCAATTGGCATATCACGTTGTGGTTTTTGCGTAGGTAAGAAACGTTCTTGCTAGAAACCCATAGCAGCCACGTAAAACATGCAAACAACAATTAGAGGACGTCTAACTTGTTTTTGCAGGGTATGCTATGTGATGTGATATGGCCAAAAGGATGTGATGAATGATATATGTGATGTATGAGATTGATCATGTTCTTGTAATAGGAATCACGACTTGCATGTCGATGAGTATGACAACCGGCAGGAGCCATAGGAGTTGTCTTAATTTATTTATGACCTGCGTGTCAACATAAACGTCATGTAATTACTTTACTTTATTGCTAACCGTTAGCTGTAGTAGTAGAAGTAATAGTTGGCGAGACAACTTCATGAAGACACGATGATGGAGATCATGATGATGGAGATCATGGTGTCATGCCGGTGACGATGATGATCATGGAGCCCCGAAGATGGAGATCAAAAGGAGCAATATGATATTGGCCATATCATGTCACTATTTGATTGCATGTGATGTTTATCATGTTTTTGCATCTTATTTGCTTAGAACGACGGTAGTAAATAAGATGATCCCTCATTAAAATTTCAAGAAAGTGTTCTCCCTAACTGTGCACCGTTGCGAAAGTTCGTCGTTTCGAAGCACCACGTGATGATCGGGTGTGATAGATTCTTACGTTCGAATACAACGGGTGTTGACGAGCCTAGCATGTACAGACATGGCCTCGGAACACATGCGAAACACTTAGGTTAACTTGACGAGCCTAGCATGTACAGACATGGCCTCGGAACACAGAAGACCGAAAGGTCGAGCATGAGTCGTATAGAAGATACGATCAACATGAAGATGTTCACCGATGTTGACTAGTCCGTCTCACGTGATGATCGGACACGGCCTAGTTAACTCGGATCATGTAATCACTTGGATGACTAGAGGGATGTCTATCTGAGTGGGAGTTCATAAGATGAACTTAATTATCCTGAACATAGTCAAAAGGTCTTCGCAAATTATGTCGTAGCTCGCGCTTCAGTTCTACTGTTTAGATATGTTCCTAGAGAAAATTTAGTTGAAAGTTGATAGTAGAAATTATGCAGACAGTAAAAGGCTTATGTCCTTAATGCACCGCTCAGTGGGCTGAACCTCGAACGTCGTCTGTGGATGTTGCGAACATCTGACATACACATTTTGATAACTACATGATAGTTCAGTTAAACGGTTTAGAGTTGAGGCACCGAAGACGTTTTAAAACTTCGCGAAACATATGAGATGTTTCGATGGCTGAAATTGGGATTTCAGGCTCGTGCCCACGTCAAGAGGTATAAGACCTCCAACGATTTTCTTAGCCTGCAAACTAAGGGAGAAAAGCTCAATTGTTGAGCTTGTGCTCAGATTGTCTGAGTACAACAATCGCTTGAATCGAGTGGGAGTTGATCTTCCAGATGAAATAGTGATGGTTCTCCGAAGTCATTACCACCAAGCTGCTAGAGCTTCGTGATGAACTATAATATATCAGGGACATATATGATGATCCTTGAGATATTCGCGATGTTTGACACCACAAAAGTAGAAATCAAGAAGGAGCATCAATTGTTGATGGTTGGTGAAACCACTAGTTTCAAGAAGGGCAAGGGCAAGAAGGGATACATCATGAAACGGCAAATCAGCTGCTGCTCTAGTGAAGAAACCCAAAGTTGAACCCAAGCCCGAGACTAAGTGCTTCTGTAATAAGGGGAACAGTCACTGAAGCAGAACCATCGTAGATACTTGGTAGATGAGAAGGCTGGCAAAGTCAACAGAAGTATATTGGATATGCATTATAATGTGTACTTTACTAGTACTCCTAGTAGCACCAGGGTATTAGATACCAGTTCGGTTGCTAAGTGTTAGTAACTCGAAACAAAAGGTTACGGAATAAACGGAGACTAGCTAAAAGGTGAGATGACGATATGTGTTGGAAGTATTTCCAAGGTTGATCAAATATCGTACGCTCCCTCTACCATCGAGATTGGTATTAAAACCTAAATAATTGTTATTTGGTGTTTGCGTTGAGCATAGACATGATTGGATTATATCTATCGCAATACGGTTATTCATTTAAGGAGAATAATGGTTACTCTATTTATTTGAATAATACCTTCAATGGTCTTGCACCTAAAATGAATGGTTTATTTAATCTCGATCGTAGTGATACACATGTTCATGCCAAAAGATATAAGATAGTAATGATAGTACCACCTACTTGTGGCACTGCCACTTAAGTCATATCGGTATAAAACGCATGAAGAAGCTCCATGTTGATGGATCTTCGGACTTACTCATTTTTGAAAGGATTGAGACATGCGAACCATGTTTGTTGGTAGATATGCATGAAGAAACTCTATACAGATGGATCATTTGGACTCACTTGATTTTGAATCACTTGAGACATGCAAATCATACCACATGGGCAAGATGACTAAAAGCCTCGTTTTTCAGTAAAATGGAACTACAAAGCAAATTGTTGGAAGTAATACATTTTGATGTGTGCAGTCCAATGAGTGCTGAGGCGTGTAGTGGATATCGTTATGTTCTTACTTCACAGATGATTTGAGTAGATGTTGAGTATATTTACTTGATGAATCACAAGTCTGAATTATTGAAAGGTTCAAGTAATTTCAGGGTGAAGTTGAAAGATCGTCATGACAAGAGGATAATATCTGAATTACGAGTTTGGCACAGAATTAAGACATTGTGGAAATTGTTTCACAACTAATACAGCCTGGAACACCATAGTGTGATGGTGTGTCCGAACATCATAACTGCACCCTATTGGATATGATGCATACCATGATGTCTCTTATCGAATTACCACAATAGTTTATGGGTTAGGCATTAGAGACAACCACATTCACTTTAAATAGGGCACCACGTAATTCCGATGAGATGACACCGTATGAACTATGGTTTAGAGAAACCTAAGCTGTCATTTCTTAAAAGTTTGGGGCTGCGACGCTTATGTGAAAAAGTTTCAGGCTGATAAGCTAAACCCAAAGCGGATAAATGCATCTTCATAGGACACCCAAAACAGTTGGGTATACCTCCTGTCTCAGATCCGAAAGCAATAAGGGATTGTTTCTAGAATCGGGTCCTTTCTCGAGGAAAAGTTTCTCTCGAAAGAATTGAGTGGGAGGATGGTGGAGACTTGATGAGGTTATTGAACCGTCTCTTCAACTAGTGTGTGGCAGGGCACAGGAAGTTGTTCCTGTGGCACCTACACCAATTGAAGTGGAAGCTTATGATAGTGATCATGAAACTTCAGATCAAGTCACTAACAAACCTCGTGGGATGACAAGGATGTGTACTACTTCATAGTGGTGCGTAATCCTGTCTTGGAAGTCATGTTGCTAGACAATAATGAACCTACGAGCTATGGAGAAGCGATGGTGGGCCCGGATTCCGATAAATGGCTCGAGGCCATAAAATCCGAGAGAGGATCCATGTATGAAAACAAAGTGTAGACTTTGGAAGAACTACTTGATGGTCGTAAGGCTGTTGGGTACATATGGATTTTAAAAGGAAGACAGACAATGATGGTAAGTGTCACCATTAAGAAAGCTCGACTTGTCGTTAAGAAGTTTCCCGACAAGTTCAAGGAGTTGACTACGGTGAGACTTTCTCACTCGTAGCGATGCTAAGAGTCTGTTGGAATTATATTAGCAACTACTGCATTATTTATGAAATCTTGCAGATAGGATGTCAAAGCATTGTTTCCTCAACATTTTCTTGAGGAAAGGTTGTATGTGATACAACCAGAAGGTTTTGTCAATCTGAAAGATGCTAATAAGTATGCAAAGCTCCAGCAATCCTTCTAAGGACTGGAGTAAGCATCTCGGAGTTGGAATGTATGCTTTGATGAGATGATCAAAGATTTTGGGTTTATACAAAGTTTATGAGAAACTTGTATTTCCAAAGAAGTGAGTGGGAGCACTATAGAATTTCTGATGAGTATATGTTGTTGACATATTGTTGATCAGAAATGACGTAGAATTTCTGGAAAGCATATAGGGTTATTTGGAAAGTGTTTTTCAATGGAAAGCCTGGATTAAGCTACTTGAACATTGAGCATCAAGATCTATAAGGATAGATCAAAACGCTTAATGGTACTTTCAAATGAGCACATACCTTGACATGATCTTGAAGGTGTTCAAGATGGATCAGTCAAAGAAGGAGTTCTTGCCTGAGTTGTAAGGTATGAAGTTAAGACTTAAATCTCGACCACGGCAGAAGAAAGAGGAAGGACGAAGGTCGTCCCCTATGCTTTTGTCATAGGCTCTCTACAGTATGCTATGCTGTGTGCCGCACCTGAAGTGTGCCTTGCCATGAGTCAGTCAAGGGGTACAAGAGTGATCCAAGAATGGATCACAGGACAGCGGTCAAAGTTATCCTTAGTAACTAGTGGACTAAGGAATTTTCTCGATTATGGAGGTGGTAAAAGAGTTCGTCGTAAAGGGTTACGTCGATGCAAGCTTAACACCTATCCGGATAGCTCTGAGTAGAGATACCGGATACGTATAATGGAGCAACAATTTAGAATAGCTCCAAGTAGAACAGTTATTTGAAGTGGCTCCAAATGTAGCGTAGTAGTTGCATCTACAAGATGACATAGAAATTTGTGAAGTACATACGGATCTGAATGTTGCAGACCCGTTGACTAAAACCTCTCTCATAAGCATAACATGATCAAACCCAGAACTCTTGGGTGTTAGTCACATGGGGATGTGACCTTGAGTGTTAATCACATATCGATGTGAACTTGATTAGTGACACTAGTGCAAGTGGGAGACTGTTGGAAATATGCCCTAGATGCAATAATAAATTGATATTATTATATTTCCTTGTTCATGATAATCGTTTATTATCATGCTAAGAATTATTGATAGGTACTCAGATACATGTGGTGGATACATAGACACACCATGTCCCTAGTAAGCCTCTAGTTGACTAGCTCGTTGATCAATAGATGTCACGGTTCCTGACCATGGACATTGGATGTCGTTGATAACGGGATCACAATCATTAGGAATGATAGTGATGGACAAGACCCAAATCTAAGCCTAGCACAAGATCGTGTAGTTCGTATGCTAAAGCTTTTCTAATGTCAAGTATCATTTCTTAGACCATGAGATTGTGGCAACTCTCCCGGATACCGTAGGAATTTGTGTGCCAAACGTCACAACGTAATGGGTGGACTATAAAGGTGCACTACGGTATCTCCGAAAGTGTCCTGTTGGGTTGCACGATCGAACTGGGATTTGTCATTCCGTGTAACGGAGAGGTTATCTCTGGGCCCACTTCGGTAGCATCAATAATGTGCACAATGTGATCAAGTGTTGATCACGGATGATGTGTTACGGAACGAGTAAAGAGACTGCCCGGTAACGACATTAAACAGGTATCGGGATAACCAACGATCGAATCTCGGGCAGTATCGTACCGATAGACAAAGGGGAATTGTATACGGGATTGATCGAATCCTCGACATCGTGGTCATCCGATGAGATCATCGTGAGCATGTTGGGAGCCAACATGGGTATCCAGAATCCACTGTTGGTTATTTACCGGAGAGTCATCTCGGTCATGTCTGCATGGTTCCCGAACCCGTAGGGTCTACACAACTAAGGTTCGATTGACGCTAGGGTTATAGGAGTTTTGTATGTGGTACCGAATGTTGTCCGGAGTCTCGGATGAGATCCTGACGTCACGAGAGGAGTCAGGAATGGTCGGAGGTAAAGATTTATATATGGGAAGTCGTTTTTTGGTCACCAGAAAAGTTTCGGGGTTTATCGGTAACGTACCGACCACCGGAGGGTCCCGGGTCCACCAAGTTGGGGCCACAAGCCCCAGAGGGCTGCATGGGCCAAGTGTGGGAGGGGACCAGCCCCAGGTGGGCTGGTGCACCCCCCACCAATGGCCCAAGGCGCAAGGAAGAGGGGAAGGGGGCAAACCCTAGGGCAGATGGGCCCTAAGGCCCACCCTGGTGCGCCTCCTCCCTCTCCCCCTCCCCTTGGCCGCCCCTAGATGGGATCTAGGGGGCTGCCGCCACCCCTAGGGAGGGAACCCTAGGTGGGGGCGCAGCCCCTCCCCTCCCCTATATATAGTTGAGGTTTGGGCTGCCCAATACACAGGAGTTTCTCTCTTTCTTGGCGCAGCCCTATCCCTCTCTTTCTCCTCATATCTCGCGGTGCTTGGCGAAGCCCTGCTGGATCACCACGCTCCTCCACCACCACCACGCCGTTGTGCTGCTGCTGGATGGAGTCTTCCTCAACCTCTCCCTCTCTCCTTGCTGGATCAAGGCATGGGAGACGTCACCGGGCTGTACGTGTGTTGAACGCGGAGGTGCCGTCCGTTCGGCACTAGGATCTCCGGTGATTTGGATCACGACGAGTACGACTCCTTCAACCCCGTTCTCTTGAACGCTTCCGCTTAGCGATCTACAAGGGTATGTAGATGCACTCTCCTTCCCCTCGTTGCTGGTTTCTCCATAGATAGATCTTGGTGACACGTAGGAAAATTTTGAATTTCTGCTACGTTCCCCAACACCGGTGCACCAAGCGCGGTGGCACTAGGAGTACAGGCAGCCACTGTCGTACCCCGATGTCACGCTGTCGCACAGTTGGCATCTGGATCCGCAGCGGATCCCGGTGCCGGCTGTTCCGCGTACCAAGCGGGCACACGACGACGAGGTGCGCAGGCGCCACGTGCAGCTCACGCCGGAGCAGCGTCGGTTGCCAGAGTACGCCACCAACTCCCCTAACTGGGAGGCGTGGTTCGCCCGCGAACACGAGGAGCAACGGCGCTCAGGTGTCGACGCCGTCCCTCGCCGTTCCCATCGCCGCCACCGCAGGTAGAGCCGGAGGACATGGAGGCGGAGGCGGAGTATCAAGCCGTCCACGAGGAGGCCCTACAGCACGCGCTGGAGGCTAGCCGCCTCGAGGAGGACGCGCACTGGGATGGGCTAGAGCAAGCCCTTGCCCTGTCGGCGGCAGGGGACTCCGTCCACACCCCGCTCTTCATGCCGCCACCGCCACTGTCGCCGCCCATCTAGCCAAGCCGGAGCCGGAGCCGACGCGTAAGCGCTCCCCGCCTCCACCCACTTGGCCGGAGGAGGCCTACTCATGGACGGGCCAGTACTGCGAGTGGATGAGCGTGCCTTCCGTCCACTTCGCCGCGACGCCGCAGGAGGAGGTGGCCCACCTCGAGCGATGGAAGGAGCACTGGCTACGCCAGGAGCAGGCCGACGGCGAGGAGCAGATGCGCTACGAGGCCATGCTCCAACGCGATGCGGAGGCGCTCCGGCTCGAGGAGGAGGAGGAGGAGCGTGCACGGCTGGCCGCAATGCCGCTGCCCCAGTAGACGCCGGAGGAGGCTGCCCTGGCAGCGTACCAGGCGTCGTTCAGGTGAGCTGGCCCTGTTCCGGTCTTCATCGACCTCACCGACGACGGTGGCATCGATGGAAAGGGCAAGAGCAAGGCCGATGACATCTAGGGTAGTGTGCGGGATGGCAGCAGGCGGGCGCAGACTTTTATTTAATGTTCTATTTAATGTTTATTAGATTTAGGTGGCCTTTGGCCGGCGTTTGATCAGCCACTTTTATGTTTAATTACGTTTATTATGTTTACTAGTAAACATGCCGATTTTTTATTACTAATAATTAGTAATGACTTAATTACGATAGTGGGAAAGGGTTAGCCAAAATCTGAAAAATAGAAAGGACGCGAGGGAAAACAGCGTCCACAGCTGGACGCTATTGTGCAGAACGTCCGGTTTGGACGCCAATACAAACAACGTCCAACAAATGGTTTGGTCTGCACCCTAAATAGATTAAACCGAGTCGTTTTCCTCTAATAGACGGATGTTATGTCTCCATTAAACCCTAGTACGCATGGATTCGTCGCTCCTCAACGTCGCCATGTGCTAACCAGCCTCCAACACTCACATCTCTAATCATCACGGCATCTCTATCTCTCTTGTTCCCCGCTCACGGTTAAGATCCTCCAATCTATCTCGTGGTTGGCGCATATGATTTGGGGTAAGGTCGTTTTGCATTCCGTTGGTTTCAGTCTTTGTTTAATTGACGCATGTGATTTGTTGAAATTTGGACACAAAACCATATGATGACTAGTATTCTGGGAAAATTCCATTGAGCTTAGCGCCAAGGAGGAGTGACATAGCTTGAAAGGATTACAACCCATGTCTGGCATGTTACAAAGCAGAACCATGAACTGTTTTTGTTGAGCAAAAAGAAAGAAACATCTAGTCAGTTACACTTCTAGGTCGGTGCAGATGTTCATAGCATATCAGCATATGATCCATTCTAATTTACTACTTGTGAAGAACTCCTTGACCGAAAACTGGGAGCTTGACTTGCATCTTGTGTTGTCCGTCCTCCATCTCCTATGGCTTCTTCAACCTTGAGATATGTTGTAAAACCTCTCCCAGAGTAATTCCACTCATTAAATACATCGGAGTTGCTTTCCTTTGGGGGACTCGGTGGGTGAGAAATATCTGACACCTCATCATCAGATGGGATATCTTCGATATTCAGCGGCAATCTAGCCTCAGCGAGCATGCTTCATAGCATAGGCTCCATGTTCAGATCCATCAGGTTTCCTACACAAGACCTCAATATAGATCTTCCTATCTTCTTGCATCCAGTAGTAGTAGCACATTTGATCCCCTATGCAGCATTCTTTATCTCATGTAGGCTCTAGAAGAGACAATACGAATTTCAAATCATGTGATTGTAAATGTGTTGCAAAGAAATAATTAAAATCTTGCACACACTTACAATGTGAGCCAATGGCGGGCCGCTAGGCATGTAGCCGGTCCATTCGATGCTATCTCGAGGATATGTGATAGGTTCATTTAGGCCTCCTAAGCATTGAGAGTCAAATAATATTGTGTACATACCATTTTGCTGGAACCAATGTCTATTATCAGGTAAACTAGCTACATCAAAGTGAATGTCCTCTGGCCACACTCTTGCTTCAACACGATTGTATTCTTGAACATAATTCGCATGGACTAACTCCCAATCATTCGATTTTCCTGCAGAATGCTTAATTTTTCGAAGTCTCCGAACCTCTGCCTCGCCACGTGGAAGAGAAGGTGGAATGGGTTGTCTTAATCCAAATTGTCGCATCACCTTATGTGGATAGTGGAACTCCACAATCCAAAAATGCATGAGCAGTACTCTAGCAAACCACCAATAAGAATCTTGATGAACTTCGAAAGGCATCTGCTCTAGAAGATCATCATATGGTTGCCAATCAACTACACCTTCTCGAATCAAATCAATTTGATTTCGATAATATTCAGTACCTATATATTTGATTGCAAGTTACTAAAATTGTTTGTCATACCACAAATGATGTGTAACAAATTTGGTGAGAAGAATAAAACCAGCATTGTGAGGGACATCAAACGCATGTGCAGCACACCACTTTGCTCCAAAAATAGGGTTATAAGCCAAGTGTACTTCGTGTTCATCTTCTTCTTCATCAGGTTCATCTCCTTCTTTGGGCTTCTCGAAAATAACTTTAGGGCGACCAAGTGGCAAACGGGACCAAGACCATAACTGTAGCAGCAATAAAGGCCCTGAAATTTCTAGTCTCCCCTTCTTAGCACCCATGCTCAATTGTCTATACAACACAGCAAGAGCAGCTGCTCTCCAATTATACTCTGTTTGTTGTCCTAAATCCTGCATAAATTGGAGATACATGGTTGGGACTCCATCTCCAAATGTATCAGTAAAGACTATGGAGCCAAGGATATCTAGAACAAGTGCTCGAGCATGCCAATGAATCTCCCTATCCATTGGATTATCCGGCAACACATGGAAGCGTTCCCGCAGTTTACCCAAATTTAGAGAGTATTGTGAATTCCTAACAACAATATTATCATCGCCTTTTCGCCTTTTTTTGTTTCATGTGTTGTTCATCCACAGGAATCCCAAACAACCTCTCAACTAATTCTGACCATTGTGCATCAGCTTTGCCAACAAGTGGTTTACCCTGGATAGGCAACCCCCACCAACAACTGACATCTTGCAACGTAATAGTCATTTCTCCTACAGGTAGGTGAAAACTATTTGTCTCGGGCCGCCAACGCTCCACCAATGCCGATATCAAGTATTTGCCGACATTGATTTTCCTCATCTTAGCAATCTGAAAAAAACCAAGGTTCTCTAAAGCTGATGTACATAGAGGATCAAATGGGATGCCAACACGGTGACACCGTACATTCAAGCAAATGTTAGGCTGCATCAATACACACAAAAATTAGTCTTTATTTAACCACTAAGTCTAACAAATGACATGCAGAATCACTCACATTTTCCCAAGTTTTGGATATTTTGTGCTGGCTGTGAGGCACCCATAGCAAATCACTGAAACATCCATTTCTATCCATTTCAAAACCCTGTTACAGCATAAAAGGAGCGAGTAAATGTTGAGGTAAAATATCAAAGCAATCATTTGAATTTATTCTTCACAATCTACACTGATAAATAAAGGTCAAACAATCTAATGTTTTCAGCTATGCCTAGGCAGTAAGTGAAATTAGTAAAGCTACAACAAGATGCAATCAATGGTTTGGGCGATGTACAGAGAAGCAGTGGAGAGAAGAGAGAGGGACGACCACCTTCGACCGACTTGCTGATGTAGCCGCGGCGGCGCCCTCAACCCACCACTTTGGCCGTGAGGAGGTTGGGGGTAGCCGTGAGGGTGTGGTCATCGGGGATGAGCCGGCGGTTGGGGAGGTCGTGAGGATGTCGGCAGCGACGCCGAGGCTGAGGCGGTCCGTGGGAAGGTGGGCGGCGGGGATCAGTCGGAGGCCAGGGCCGGCCGTGGTAGGCAGGGAGATGGAGGTGGGAGATGGGGACGAGATGGGTGTGGAGGCCAGGGCCGGCCGTGGCAGGCAGGTAGATGGATGTGGGAGATGGAGACCAGATGGGTGCGGCGGCCGCCAGTCAAACCAGATAATGGATGCTAGCAAAAACAGCGACCACACTAGGACGTTGTTAGCATCTGCGTCCTTACTATTTTTAAAATTTGCATGTATGCTTTATTACTTTCGTAATTATGGAAATATTAATTACTATTTATAAAACAATCGGGTAAACATGCCCGTGCGTTGCAACGGCATAACAAAAAGCACCCGATCCCAACGCACATGTCCATGCTCTTTATTTCAATGTGTCACCCCATCTATGTCACCGCTTATCCTCCCCCGGTCGAGATCTCCTCTGTGTTCTTAAGTGTGATCATTCAATACGACATGGAAATACCCCTTTAGCAAAGAAAAATAGACAGGATGTCGCTTTATTTTATCGCATTGAAAAAGACTATCCATATCCTATGTACCTAACATTTCTAGGGGATTCTGTGTGAGAAAGCACGGATATTTATTTCATTCCATATCAGTATATTAGTAAATTTGTCACATATACACTGTTTGTCGAACCAATTCCAATAATATCTATAGACATGCATATCTCTGGAAAGAAAAGGAACACACACACATACAATGGAAGTGTCTCAAGGGCCAAACTGTTCTGGAAACTATCATAGCAGAAATCATATTTTTCTAAATCTGGACTAAAAGGGGATGCGCGCACACTTATCTTGGCTTGATCAGCTGAACAATCAGATCTTACTACTCGACATTGGTATTGTTTGATGCTTCCCATCGAATATCAGGCAATTTGTGATTCACCTTGCCCTAGGGACTCGACATCCCAGCTATCTTGCTCTGGCAGCTTACTGGTAGCAGACGAAAATACTTGGATGCCTGATCTGGAAGTTGTTCCAAATTTGTACAGCTCCCTAGGTGGACTCATAGAAGGTTGAACAATGTTTTATTTATCAGTTATAGCATCCGTAAACTTCAAAGAAAATGCATAAACAAAATCTACCTCATTAGGTGCATCCTTTTATGATTCGTGGCAGTTAGGTGAACACAGACACTAGTAGAAAACGGAGTTTTAGCGCCGGTTCGTAAGGGCCTTTAGTGTCGGTTCCATAACCGGCACTAAAGGGTGGTCACTAAAGGCCCCCCCCCTTTAGTACCGGTTCGGCACGAACCGGCGCTAAAGTGCCACCACGTGGCGTGAGCTCGCGCCCTGCTATGGGGGACCTTTAGTACCGGTTGGTGTTACCAACCGGTACTAAAGGTTTTTTGTTTTTGAATTTTTTTGTTGAAAATTTTGCAAAAAAAATTTGATTTTTTTTCGATTTTTAATTTTTCTGAATTATTTGATGATTTAGTCTCTAATCACCTCTCATAACTGCTCAAGTGTGGATCACTCATTCCAAATCGCCTGACTTCCCGGCCGGTCACCCATCCTCTCACTCCCTCAGCCTGAGCACGCTTAACTTCGGAGTTCTATTCCCCCTACATTCCAAGTCTGCACTTGTTGTTTTCCTGACAAATGTAAGCTGTCAATCCTATTAACCCTCAGTAGTTTAGCTTGAGCATGAAGTCACACGTTTCACCGTTTGAGTTTGAAACTATTATTCTAAAAACAGTAATTATGTATTAACACTAATATTTCTTGAATAAGTAGTTTGACCATAGTTTGACCACAGTTTGACCAGATTTGGCCAAAATTCAAAAAAACTGAGATACTTATTTAGTAACACTAATAGTATTGCGTAATTATTTAGTAACACTCTATATTTCTTGAATCAGTTGTTTGACCGGTTTGACAAGATTTAACCAAAATTCAAAAAAACATAAATTAGAGCATATATTTTTTTCCTTTTACAATTTTGTCATTTCAAAAATTGTCCTAAACCCTAATCCCGGGACTTAAAACGTCGGAAACTCTATGCTAAACAGTAAAAACTAAGGTTTAAACCAGAAAACCTAACCCTAAACTTTGAAATCTAAACCCTAGCACTAAACGCTAAAAATGTCTAAAAAACATCTAAAACGCCCAAAAACTCTATTTTCCCTTTGGGATTTTGTGATTTTAGAAAATTGTCGAAACGAGAAAACACGGTTCAAGAAACAGTATGGGTTGCTAATAGGGATCAGCCCATCACCCAACCCCAGCATCAACCAAACACGGTTCAAGATATCAAGTGATGGCAATCTTGCCATCGTAAACCATGCCGCCAACAATGAATCCATTGTTTGCTCCTCTCACATTGTAAATAATAGGACACACATCAACACAAACAACACTAGTGTCGCTGTTCTCTTGAACAGTGGAAACCTTGCCTTCAAAGAGAGCCCGTCATCTGACCTACCGGTCTGGCAGAGCTTCGACTACCCAACAGATGTTATACTTCCTCGTGCAAAGTTTGGTCGGGACAAGGTCACTGGTTTCAGTCACCAGGCCATCTCAAAGAAGAGCCTGATTGACCCGGGTCTTGGCTCATACTATTATGAACTAGAACAAACCAAGGGGCTCGTCCTCAAGCGCCACAACCCCTCGGTAGAATATTGGCTTTATGCATCCTCCACAAAATCATCGTTGAATCTTGTACCAATGCTCAAGGCAGTGCTAGATATGGATCCTCGCACCAAAGGTTTGATAAATGCAACATATGTTGATAACAACCAAGAGGAGTACTACATGTACATATCGCTTGATGAGTCGTCTTCCTTTTTTATCTTACTGGATATCTCTGGTCAGATAAAGTTTAATCTTTGGTCAGAAGCTAAACAATCTTGGCAAACCATATATGCCATACCCGATGATCCCTGCATTCCTCCTGCTACTTGTGGACCTTACACGGTCTGCAATGGCAATGCACATCCATCATGTGACTGTATGAAGAGCTTCTCTCAGAAGTCACTGCAAGATTGGGAATTTGAGGACAGAACAGAAGGATGCATCAGAAATAGACCATTGCATTGCACTAGTGACAGAAACATCACAAGTTCAACGGACATGTTCCATCCCATTTCTCAAGTTACATTGCCCTACAACCCGCAGAGCATAGTCGTTGCTTCTACTCAGAGCAAATGTGAAGAAGCTTGTCTCAGTTCCTGCTCCTGCACTGCTTATTCCTATAACAATAGCAGATGCTATGTCTGGAATGGGGAATTGCTTAGTGTAAATCTTAACAACGGCATTACTATCACTTCTAAAGATGTTCTTTATCTCCGTCTTTCTGCCAAAGATTTCTTGCCAAGTTTGAGAAAAAACAAAAGAAAACCAAACGTTGGAGTTGTTATTGCCACAAGCATTACTGGGTTTGGGTTACTCATTCTCCTGTTCTTGTTACTGAATTGGAGGAACAAATTCATGTGGTGTGGTTTGCTGCCATTATACTATGACAATCAAGGTAGTGTTGGCGGGATTATAGCCTTCAAATATACTGATTTAGTTCATGCTACTAAAAACTTCTATGAAAAGTTAGGTGTTGGAAGTTTTGGTTCTGTATACAAGGGAGTGTTAAGTGACTCGAAGACTATTGTAGCAGTGAAAAGGCTTGATGGTGCCCGTCAAGGAGAGAAGCAATTCAGGGCTGAGGTGAGCTCAGTTGGACTTATCGAACACATAAACCTAATCAAATTGATAGGTTTTTGCTGCGAAGGTGATCACAGATTACTTGTTTCAACGGACCAATCTTTTTGTTCTGCAAATTTTGATATATTATATGTATTTTTCTGAATTACGATGATTTAGTTATGATTTTTTCAAGTTTGGAAATTGCCCTATAGTCCCGGTTTGTGTCTCCAACCGGGACTATAGCTTAGACCCCTTTAGTGCCGGTTCGTCGCATGAACCGGTACTAAAGGTTGGCCCTTTAGTACCGGTTTGTGCCACAAACCGGGACTAAAGAGGCTCGTGGGGCCCCGGCCTGACGCCAGCCTGCCACCACCCCTTTAGTACCGGTTCGTGGCACGAACCAGTACTAAACGTTCAACACGGACCGGCATTAATGCAAATCCGTTCGAACCGGCACTAATGGTATCATTAGTACCGGGCCAAAATCAAACCGGCACTAATGTGCTTCACCTTTGACCCTTTTTCTACTAGTGAGAGATAATAAGAAACATATGAAACTGGCTTTTTAAACTTGCATTATTGCAGTATGCAAGAAATTGATGTCTGATGATATTGTCCCCAAGTGGTCTAGGATTACTTGATAATCTAAGAATGCACTAAGTGATTATGTAGAGAATTATAAATTCACCAAATTCTTAATTCAGTATTTTAATCAAACAACATTTGTCAATTTTGAACTATTTGATATTGTTGATTGTGCGTAAGTCTATTTAGTTAGAGAAGGTTCAGCAAATTCCTGTTATTACCTTGACAGTGCCCACAGCTGGACAGAGTTAATATTTTTCGCAAGAAATCTCTGTTATAAATGGTCCAAATTTATCTATATGTATTATGTATATCTCCAACAATAGAAAAAACATTTTGGTCCTCTTCCTCTCTAGCAAATCTTCGTCGGTGATAGGGATATGCCAATGACCTTTCTCTGATTTCTGAGTTTCAGAGGTAGAGGGTGGAACAATTAGAAAGTCAACAAAGGGCTAGATGAATCTGATTGAAAAACTAAAAACAACAGAATATCTTGTTGTGCATAAATCATCAATTATATGCCCAATTAGTACTGTCCAGTTAAAGGTCGAAGCTAGAATTATAGATCTTACAACTGTACTTCAAAAAAGAACAATTCAATGTCAGACTTTTATCATTGCTAAATGTCAGGATCTCATATCATACAATCATAATCCTCCTAGATTAGGATTATACCAAATTAGTGAACGAATAAAATAACTACAATTTGGAGCTTCAAGTAAAGCAAACGGTTAACTTAATTCTCTAGTCGACGGCCATGTTGGTACCTGAAGAATCACCCTCCCCCTGCTGTTAGTTCAGCACTTTGGTCCCAAGTTCTTGGCGCAGCATCCGATCCCAAATCTCCAACCTGGTAGCCAATTCTGGTCAACAAATAGTAGCATGGAACACTTTTCCAACTAACTTAGAATCAGATAAGAAGACATGCTTACCATGTTGGCGTATATGACACTGGAACCACCCATGCAACCATTGTCTAGATGTGTCTCTTTCGGTTCAAAACTGTGAATTTCAGAGATGCGCTTCTCTGAAAGCATAAAGATGCCATATCAGACTCAACACCTGGCTCAACAGATTATACAGTTCGGTGCAAATATTTATACTGCTTTCATGTGCAAATTCAAGTGAGAGTAGTATATTGGTAATCCATATTTCAGATGGAAACAGGAAAACGGAAGTGTGATTTTAGAGGTGAATACCTTATCCTCCACCTCGTGGATAAAACAGTCGCCGTCAGATGCATGGTGAAGTGGTGGCCACCATGCGATCAATGCAAACAGAAACAAGCACACCACTGCCCATCATATTTGGAGGTAAATATACAGTAGTGCTCTCCGGCGTTCATCCTTTCTTCTGTGTTTTCTTTTCACTTCTTCTTTGCCATTCTGGTTCTTGTCAGGCGACATGAAAAATCAACGAAGGGAAAAACTAAACAAAGTAAGAAAAGGGGCAACAGATGCCATGGCATGAGCTGTGAGCACAACAACTCATCTCACCGAATTTTTACAGCTTGGTCGAGTTTTCACTTGGGCCCCCTTTTCACCACATGCCGACATCATCATTGGCTGCGCGGCGGTGTCGGTGGCGGTGGCGCGGCCACAGAAGGCACCCCGGCGGTCGGCACTGCCACCGCAGATGACGAAGTGGGCCACCGACCGTGTGCTGGACGCCGGCACGCGGTTCTCCTCTCACAGGAACTCCCTGGAGCACGCCCGCTCCATCTCCCGCTCGTAGTCATGCACCAACATGTCCGTCGAGGCACCCTCCTCGTTCCGAGCCCGCGCCAGCATGCCCGCGGTGTAACCGCTGACATCCGACCCGGCGACGACGCCGCGTACCTGCCATCATCAAAACCGAACGAGATTCAGGAAGCTGCTTCTTTCACTCGAGCAAGAAATCTAATTCCCCCAAAACTAAAATTGGATCTTGGATGCCTACCCGCGCGGGCCGTCGACGAGGATGACATCCCAGGCGACGTCGTAGAGTGGTTGGGGAGGTCGTTGATGACGAGGCGGCAGGCGGAGAAGAGCAAGTTCTGGACGGGGCGGCACTAGGCGGCGCACACGGCCTCGAGGAGGTCCGGGAACCCGCGGACCGTGGTGGTGTAGGCCACCTATTAGGCCTCCAGCCCCGGATGCGAACACGCACCCGGCAGACCGGCTCCGCCTCCCCGCCTCACCGCCGCCTTATCCCTGCAAGAAAAACGTCACCTCAAATTAGCCACTAAAAAGGATAGCAGGTTGAATACTCCAAAGTGCAAGGTCCTTTTTATAAAAACGAAATGTTTTCTCATGTATCCACTTACATAGGGACGGCAGTTTAATTCCTAAAAAGAACAGGGACCTGTTTGTAAAACAGCCGCGACGTTGAACCCGACAGACTCAACCCGTGCTTTATTATTAGGAAAAGATTTCGTGCAACTTGTTTCTTTTTTTTTCATGCCGGAACATTTGAACGGTCAAGCCGACCCATTTTAAAATACGGACGCGGACGTCCGCCTGGCCGACCCAAACGGACAAAAAGCGGACAAATTGTGCGTCCGTTTGGGTCGCCCCGTTGGAGTTGCTCTTAGCGGCTGCTCTTGAATGCGTTGATAGATTGACAGGATTTTGTTCAGGGAAATGCCAAGGTGAAGCCATACCAGAATGCCATGCCTGTGCGCGCATCACAAAGAATCTGGTCCTGGTGATTTAATCCTGAATTCTGGAAACAAAATGGGGCTGAAGGCAGATCGCCATGTGTTTTTGCATGACTTCTCTGTTTTCTGATCATCTCTTTTGACGGTAATGGTTGTTCTCGGTTTTAATGCACATTGCATTTTTTACTGTAAGACTACAGAAATGCAATAAAAAGGAAAAATATTTGTAGTCACGGGCCAGAACTAAACAGGAGAAGGCAGTTTATACCACTGTAGAATGATCGTGGTGTGTCGCCGCGTGAGGCCCTCTAGTAAAGAAAATATAGTTTTGCTAAAGCATATCTAGAGCTCGCAAACCTCAATATACGGTTAGAGGGAGGATGCCAAAACTCGACGTTTTTGCCTGACTCAGACCCATTTCATGGCCTATAGCTCACCGTTTTGGGGTCCCGGGAGATTATCATGTTCGGCAACCCTCAAACAACTAATAGAGGGAAGCTGCCAAAACTCACATTTCTTGTCAATTTGGAACTGTTTCGTGGGCCCATAGCTCACCTTTTTGGAATGTGTACATTCTTATGTAGTTCTTATTTAAATCTCTACGAAGACTTATATTTAGGAATTGAAGGAGTATAAATTAGGTGCAACGGTAACATCAAATACCCAGTGCATTATATACTTTCTCATATGGTCCATGCACGTGGGAGACTCTCACATGTATGAGCTCGTGCACAATTTTCTCATGGCATTGGCATGCAACGTACTTCTTTGCTAGGGAGCTAGCTAGACGTAAGATGCACTACATGGAATGGCGCGCTTCGCTGCGCTCAGTAAAACTGGAGCTACTCAATTAAACTCTCCTCTGTTCACAGGTTGCGTATAATTAAGAACTACTGCAAATGTATCTTGGATGTAATTTGAAACATCAAATTACAATAAGCAGTAAGGTAAATAGGTCTCATACACAATTCAACGAAACTAAAATCAAGCTAATAAGTAGCATAATTACCATGTGCGTATACAACAGCTCACAATTCAGCAATGCCGAATATCTTTTTTTTTTGGAAGAAAGAGAGCTTAATATATTACCAAGGGGGAATATACTATATACTATTAAATAGTTGATCCCCAATAAGTCTAATTCTCTCAACATGCGGCCTCCCATCTCACCAACTGCGCCATGTCAGCATCCACTAACACTATTTTGCAACCGCATGCAAACCACATGCATACTCTTTGTTCACACATAGTGCAAGTGTGAAACATTTCTACATCAATAATAGTAGCTCTTGATTTAGATCATTTTTATACATAGTACTTCTGAAATTAATCTTTATTCTGGCCGCAACGTGTGGGAAAATCACCTAGTATATTAATATATAGTCTCTCGGTTCTAGAATATATGGTGTTTCGATTTTCGTTCAAAGTCAAACTTTGTATGTTTGATCAAGTTTATAGAATAAAATATCTACATCTACAATACAAAATAAATAAAATATGAAAATATTTTTTGTGAGGATCTAATGATACAAATTTGGTACTATAGATCTCAGTATTTTTTTCCTCTAAAAACAAGGTCAAACATGCACATGTTTGACTTTAAAAAAACTGATACACCTTACATTTTGAAGCGGAGGGTTCATAAGAGATATTCTGCATTGTGGAGGTAGGTTGTAAATGTTTGCAATGCAGAATGTCTGTTCAAGAACAGACTTGTTGCCTAAAGGAACTAAAACATATGCCACCTTTTTAAAAGTAGGTGAACCAAGTTTTTACAAATGAGAAGAATAGTGAGCCATCAAATCTCAGAATTTTGCAAAAAGGCACATGAAGATAACCAACAGCCATATCCTCAAATCCATATACCAAAGACATAAAATTGCAAGCCTGCAAATTATTATCATTCACTCATAGGCGCAGACTTGCTAGTTGTACGCGAAAAAACTAACATCGGCAGTTCATATTGTAGCATATACTGATCCAACTACAATATACTAAAATGAGTATATAGTCTAAATCAACACTGAATGCTGACAAAATAAAAGTTTATCACCAATCAGAACTAGCTGAAGATCACGACACAAAAAAAATAGGTTGACAGAAGAGAAACTCAGACCTTGTTGACGTAACACGTGGTATCTTATTGGAGCTGGCCAGCACATGACACAAACTATCACAACGGGGAAAGGAACAAAAAGTGCATCTTCCACACCATGACACAAACTAGCAATGTTCTCCATGCCTCCGCTCTACATATTATCACTCGGGCTTCTCCTCTTCCACACCACTCCTTGGTCATCCTCCTTTGTAGCTGCAAACAATGATACTCTCATGGCAGGCCAAGTTCTCGCCGTCGGGGGCAGGATCGTCTCAAGAAATGGCAAGTTCGCGCTTGGCTTCTTTCAGTTCCAGCCAGCAAGCACCATCAGTAAGTCGTCCTACAACACCACATCTCCAATCCCCAGCTTGTGGTACCTTGGCATATGGTTCAATAAGATCCCAGTTTTCAAACAGTATGGGTTGCTAATAGGGATCAGCCCATCACCAACCCCAGCATCAACCAAACACGGTTCAAGATATCAAGTGATGGCAATCTTGTCATCGTAAACCATGCCGCCAACAATGAATCCATTGTTTGGTCCTCTCACATTGTAAATAATAGGACACACATCAACACAAACAACACTAGTGTCGCTGTTCTCTTGAACAGTGGAAACCTTGCCTTCAAAGAGAGCCCGTCATCTGACCTACCGGTCTGGCAGAGCTTCGACTACCCAACAGATGTTATACTTCCTGGTGCAAAGTTTGGTCGGGACAAGGTCACTGGTTTCAGTCACCAGGCCATCTCAAAGAAGAGCCTGATTGACCCGGGTCTTGGCTCATACTATTATGAACTAGAACAAACCAAGGGGCTCGTCCTCAAGCGCCACAACCCCTCGGTAGAATATTGGCTTTATGCATCCTCCACAAAATCATCGTTGAATCTTGTACCAATGCTCAAGGCAGTGCTAGATATGGATCCTCGCACCAAAGGTTTGATAAATGCAACATATGTTGATAACAACCAAGAGGAGTACTACATGTACATATCGCTTGATGAGTCGTCTTCCTTTTTTATCTTACTGGATATCTCTGGTCAGATAAAGCTTAATCTTTGGTCACAAGCTAAACAATCTTGGCAAACCATATATGCCATACCCGATGATCCCTGCATTCCTCCTGCTACTTGTGGACCTTACACGGTCTGCAATGGCAATGCACATCCATCATGTGACTGTATGAAGAGCTTCTCTCAGAAGTCACCGCAGGATTGGGAATTTGAGGACAGAACAGAAGGATGCATCAGAAATAGACCATTGCATTGCACTAGTGACAGAAACATCACAAGTTCAACGGACATGTTCCATCCCATTTCTCAAGTTACATTGCCCTACAACCCGCAGAGCATAGTCGTTGCTTCTACTCAGAGCAAATGTGAAGAAGCTTGTCTCAGTTCCTGCTCCTGCACTGCTTATTCCTATAACAATAGCAGATGCTATGTCTGGAATGGGGAATTGCTTAGTGTAAATCTTAACAACGGCATTACTATCACTTCTAAAGATGTTCTTTATCTCCGTCTTTCTGCCAAAGATTTCTTGCCAAGTTTGAGAAAAAACAAAAGAAAACCAAACGTTGGAGTTGTTATTGCCACAAGCATTACTGGGTTTGGGTTACTCATTCTCCTGTTCTTGTTACTGAATTGGAGGAACAAATTCTGTGGTGTGGTTTGCTGCCATTATACTATGACAATCAAGGTAGTGCTGGCGGGATTATAGCCTTCAAATATACTGATTTAGTTCATGCTACTAAAAACTTCTATGAAAAGTTAGGTGTTGGAAGTTTTGGTTCTGTATACAAGGGAGTGTTAAGTGACTCGAAGACTATTGTAGCAGTGAAAAGGCTTGATGTGCCCGTCAAGGAGAGAAGCAATTCAGGGCTGAGGTGAGCTCAGTTGGACTTATCCAACACATAAACCTAGTCAAATTGATAGGTTTTTGCTGCGAAGGTGATCACAGATTACTTGTGTATGAGCACATGTTAAATGGGTCTCTTGATGGTCATCTATTTAAGAAGAGCAATGCAAATGTTGTGGTCCTGAATTGGAACATCAGATGTCAGATAGCCCTAGGAGTTGCTAGAGGATTGTGATACCTGCATCAGGGTTGTCGTGAGTGCATCATACACTGCGATATTAAGCCGGAGAACATACTTCTGGATGAATCATTTGTTCCTAAAATCGCAGACTTTGGGTTGGCTGCGTTTATGGGAAGGGATTTTAGCCGAGTTATGACTACATTCAGAGGGACTGCTGGTTATCTTGCCCCAGAGTGGCTTACCGGAGTTGCAATCACACCAAAAATTGATGTTTATGGCTTTGGCATGGTACTTTTGGAAATCATATCAGGAAGGAGGAATTCCCCAATAGAAATACCATACAACACTAGAAGCAGCAGCACCAGGTACCAGAATGTTGAGGAGTATTTCCCTGTGCAAGCCATCAGCAAGCTTCATGGTGGAGATGTCAAGAGTTTGGTGGATCCACAGTTGGATGGTGACTTCAATTTGGAAGAGGCTGAGAGGGTTTGCAAAGTTGCATGCTGGTGCATCCAAGATAATGAGTTTGATCGGCCGACTATGGGTGAAGTGGTCCGGATTCTCGAGGGTCTACAGGAGATTAATATGCCCCCAATGCTGAGACTACTTGCAGCTCTAACAGAACAGTTTGGTGCTGTAACTTCAGTGTAATATTAATAATTCATAGGGTGCTTCACATACGATCGATGTTATTCATCTTTGTTTCAGCAACTTCTCTTTAAAATTGTAATCTGGAGTGGAAGGAATAAAGGAAGAAGGCAAGCTTTCAGTTGCTAAACCATCTGTTATTTAGGTTTTTGTGTTCTGAGTGCGTGCTACTAACAACTTCTCAGAAAAGCGTCGCTGAGTGATGTGTTGAGCATTATGAAGTTGTTGATTTTCTTTCTTCTCCCACAAAAAGGTTTGTTTTTTTACTTGCTGCTCTCGTTTTTTTTTCATATTTCCTGTTCTGACAATAGTGGCAGCCTGTTCTATGGGTGCTCTGCTTTTGTTGGTGTATAGATAATGTAATTAGAGGAATCTTTAGGGTCTAAATGTAAATTGTACAAACAAATATAAATCAGAATACAGAGAAGGGATCGGGGAGGAACGATCCAGAATTTCTCCAAATGCTCTTCACGCTCCCTCCAATCCCTAGCTCAAATCCCTCGAATCTCAGACGATTTTTAACATGGCGTCGGAGCAGGTTAATCCTGTGTGATTTCGACCTTGGTGACGGCTAATTGCGGTGCTGTGTCGCCGTGATTTACTGCCGTGCGCACTCGAGCTGCCGCCAAGACCTGCGGCATCATCTGCAAGGTACGGCACGGAGTGCTGCGACCAACCTAAGGTAGCCTGTTGAACTGCCTCCTGGTGAATCTGTGCTCTCGCGGAAAAATTGCTGGCTGCCGCTGTGCCGTCCCTGTCCAAGCAGTAAGCTGGCTTCTGTAGTTAATTGATAGTGGTACTAGTACTTGTGGCTGCCGTTGAAGAACCGTGATTAGTGCAGCCGGATAGCTCATCTTTGCCTAGTCACCAGATTAAAATACTTGTGCAGTCTGTGTGCATTTGAGAGCAACCGGCACAGTTATATCTACTTGGCTAGTACCAACTCTGCTTTGTACTCAGCTCGTACTGTCTGTGTGTTGTTGTTAGTGGAGATCTGCAAAAACCAAGTCTTGTCTGTCTGGTTTTTTCTTTGTGTGTGGTGGTAAATCATGGCAGATCCAACAAAGGGGAAATTAGGGGATACTAGTGTGGATAAGTTGTATGAAATTTTAAGCAAAGTATTTGAGCAGCAACAACAACTCAAAGTGGTTCCTGGAGCTGTCAAGTATGCACTTGAGCCTAATCCAGTGAAGTTGGTTGGACCAGACAATTACATCAACTGGGCACAGCATGCCCAGTTAATTCTGAGTTCTCATGGCTATCAAGAATTGCTTAGCGCCGATGAAGAGAAACTGAAAAGTGGTACTATCACCAAACAGATCAATGATAGAGTTTTGGTGTGGTTATTAGGAAGCATGGAACCATCGATACGAGAACAAGTTGAGACTATAACCACTGTATTTGAAGTGTGGAAAGCTTTGGAGAAGCAAGTTTCAGGAAAATCAAATAAGATGCATGCTACTCGCATCATGCAAGCATGAAATCAGCGACTAAGTATGCAGGTGAGATGGAGAGATTGTACATGGAGTTGCATTATTACCATCCTTTTCAACCCGTTGACAAGAATGATGTGGCTGTTCACCATACCTGGTTTGAACCATTTGTGGGTAAGCTCTTCCTTGATGGCCTAAATCAGGAGTTTGATCTCCGCCGCCAGCTAATATTCTTCAAAACTGAATTGCTAAGCCTTGATGATATCGTGTGATTGAGGAGGAGACTCATCTTGCTCAACCCAATGAGCATGTTCAAGAAAAATCAGATGCACGTGCAGCCCTATCCATACAAGCTCGTCGTGCTCCTAAGACCTTTGCTAAAACAGATAAAAGCAAAATTTTTTGCAACCACTGCAAAAGGCCTGGACACACAAAGGATTCATGCTTAGAGCTGCACGGTTATCCAACTTGATGGGAAAAAGGAAAGTCTCAGCCAGGGGAAGGTCAGGGAGCTCATAAAAGATAGGCGAACCTCACTACATCCAAGAGGGAGCTACCGGTAGTAGATGTGTGAGCTCTTGAGGATTTCACCTCCAAGATCAGACTCTCAGAAGACTTGCCTTCCTTCCAGGATTCCTCTAAAGCTGAAACTAGTTTGCATGCCACTTCACACCAAGGTATGACACCTCATCAGACCCACAATTCTACAACGCATTCAAAATCTTAGATTATTGATACAGGAGCTACCAATCACATGACAGGAGCTTCAAATATATTCACTTCCTATACACACTATTAGGGAAAAGCTTATACACAGAGGCTAATCAGTAGCGCTTGTTAAAACACCACCACTGTTATCTAGCAGTAGCGCGGCATGAAAAAGCACACTACTGCTACATAAATAGCAGTAGCGCGTCCGTCATAAAAAGCGCTACTACTATAACTATTACACCGTTGCCGCCAGGCTTGGTATAGTAGTAGCGCCCTTCTAAGGACAGCGCTACTGCTACCAAAATAAAAGCAGCGCGTTTTAAGGCAACAGTGCTGCAACTAAGAAAAGGAAAAGGAAAGAAAAAAGAAAAAGAAAATTAAAGAAAAAGAAAAAATGTAAGCAATAGTAGCAGCACGTTTTCACGGAAGCGCTATAGCTACTTTAGCTATAGCGCGTTTTCACGAACAAGCGATATAGCTAACTTATCCATAGCAGTAGCGCGTTCCGTCAAAAAGCACTATAGCTAAGTAGCTATAGCGCTTGTCGGGAAACAACGCTACTACTAAGTTTGACTTGCCCCTGCGCGGGCGTTCCTCCTTCCCCCAATTCCCCATATTTCTCGCGTCTCCCCTACCTCTCCCTCACCGTCCCTGCCTCCATCGTCGTCACCGGAGCCGCCACCGAAGCCGCGCGCCATCCCCGCCAACGGAGCTGCATGCCCTCGATGCCCCCGGAGCCACCCTCGTCCGGTCCTCGCCGCCCCTGCCTCCCTCGCCATCACCGGAGACGCCGTAGACGCCACCGGAGCCACCCTCGACGCCCTCCACGCCACCGTCTCCCCCAAGCACCTCCCCGCAACAATTCCCCCGAGCACCCTCTCTGTAAGCCCCCACCCCTCCTCTCTAGGTTAATTTACTTAGGTGAATTTAGTTATGAACCCTAGGAATTAGCTAGGTTAAGTAGGTTAAGTAGGTTAACTAGGTAGGTTAAGTAACTAAGTGAACTAGCTAGGTTAATTTGGTTCATTAGGTTAACTAGTTAGGTAACTAGGTTGTCTAGGTTAGAGCAAAAATTTAGTTAGGGCAGTAGGGTTTAGAGTGAAAATTTAGTTAGGGCAGTAGGGTTTAATTATGGTTTTTGTTTTCATAAATGTTCTTTTAATTTAAAAGAACAAAATGAAGAAAATGTTACAGCTGTTCTGCTAGTAGTATATATAGTGGTACTAGTAGATGTTAATTAGCCGTTTTTTAGCTAGGGCAATAGGGTTTTACTAGGTTAATTAGGTTAGTAGTGCTGCTAGTAGTAGTGGTATAGTAGGTTAATTAGGTGAAGTTAAATGAATGACCTAAATGAATGAAATTAGTAGTTAACTGGATTTTTTTCATTTCATCATTATAGAGCACTAAAGTTAACTGAATTTTGTTCTATCAGTAGTTAACTGAATTTTCTTCTAACTTAGTTTTTGAATTAGATGTTAA
This sequence comes from Triticum urartu, assembly GCF_003073215.2. Lineage (NCBI taxonomy): Eukaryota > Viridiplantae > Streptophyta > Magnoliopsida > Poales > Poaceae > Triticum > Triticum urartu. The sequence goes on along the minus strand of NC_053022.1, from coordinate 15,422,305 downwards.
TTAGGGCAGTAGTATTTAGTTTAGAGAAAATAATTCGATATAAAAATATAAATTTCTATTAAACCGTCCTCCTCAACTAGCAAAGATCACTCTAGTTAGGTCATTTTGGATACGATGAACTTTGTTATTTATGCTTATGATATGTTGCTTCTATTTTTGCCAAGTCTGTCTCTTTCTGTTGCTCAACTATATATGTTTCATATCATCGACTCATGTGATGATGCAGGTACATAGATCATCGATGACGAAGAAGTGCTACACCAAGAGTATACGATGAGTGGCCGGAGTGTCAGGTTCAGGTGTACCTGTTTCTGAGCGACAGCCAGAGAGGGTTCGATAGCAGAGCCGAAGCGGAATGTAGTCAGGTTAGGTTCATGCTAGTGCGAGGGATACGAACCGATGCCCCAAGAAGTACTACATTATGTATGATGAGACATGTCATGTAACTTGTATAGCTATATCGTGATTATGATGTGACGGCATGATTTGTGTTGGATGATATGATGAGACTATTATGTGTATGATATGATGAGCATATTGCATGTTTAAGATATGATTAGAATACTGTATAAAATATGTACAAAAACATCGCAAATACGTAGGAAAAAAGATATGATAAAATATAGTAGTACCACTCTTTAGCGCTGGACAAGAAAATGCTACCGCTAAAGAACTTAGCAGTAGCGCTTGTATGGAAAGCGCTACTACTAAGTACATGTAGCAGTAGCGCGTTTTGATCTTTAGCGTTGGACAGGAAAACGCTACCGCTAAAGAACGTTAGTTGTAGCGCCGCCCCGCGCTACTGATAGCCCTTAGACCCGCGCTACTGCTAGGATTTTTCCTAGTAGTGACACTTTGTTCAGGTAAGGACAAACTACGTGTAGCTGATGGATCCATAGCACCTATCACAGGACGTGGATCCGGTTCGCCGCTGTGCTTCTCCGTCCAGCACCGGCGCCGCCGCCCAGCATGAGAAAGAGAGTGCGGAGAGGTGGATAAACTGAGATGCTTTTTGTTCGGGAGAGCCAACTCGAAAGAAACGATTCGGTTGCGACGCGAGCGTGGCTGGCTGTCTGCCCTCATCCGCCATATTTTGCCGGCTCTTGTCGACCAGTTTTTTGAGGAATATTCTCAGCATCTTGGCTATCCCTATCCTATCATCCCTCTAAACCAAACAGGTGGCATCCCTTAGAAAATTGGCTATCCATGTCCAACCGAGGGATAGCCGATGAACCAAACGCCACCTAAGACATTGTCCTTTATCTCATGTTTTGCATGTTCCTAAATTTCCAATCAATCTCTTGTCAGTTAGCTCTATTACCGAATCTCTCAATTGTAGAGGTTTGTTTTATCCTACTTGTTGAGCTTTTCAGGAGCTAGAGACAGGCAGACTAATGGGGTCTGGGACCGTGCATGATGGACTCTACTATCTTGATGAAGGGAGTGATGAAGTTGCTTCCTGGTCAAGTGCTACTACTACACCATCGCGAGCTTGGGCATGTCTCTTTTGCTGCATTGTTTTGTATATACCCCTCTCTTTTCAAGTTGTGTCCTAGGGAGCTACTTGTATGTGATGATTGTGAATTGGCTAAACATACAAGAGGTTCATATCCTAGTATAGGATTAAGAAGTTCCAAACCATTTGAAATGATTCACTCGGATGTTAGGGGACCCTGTGAGGTTCGTTTGATTTCAGGGCATCGATGGTTTGTAACTTTTATCGATTGCTTTAGTCATTACACCTGGCTCTACTCTTGAAGCATAAGAGTGATGTGTGCTCAGTTTTTAAAGATCTATCTGCTCTCATTAAAAATCAACATGAGGCAACTATTAAAACCTTACGTTCAGACAATGGTATAGAATGCATGCACTAGGAGTTTGGACAGTTCCTTCTCTCAAACGGCATTGAACATCAAACTACCCATGTTAACACTCCAGAACAAAATGGTGTTGCAGAGCATAAAAATAGACATTTTCTTGAGGTTGCACGCTCACTTATGTTTACAATGAACGTGCCTAAATTTCTTTGGGGGGAAGCAATAAAAACTGCAACATATTTGATAAACCGTATGCCTCTTCGGGTTCTTGGCCATAAGACTCCTGTTGAGTGTCTCTTGAAATCTAATGATTTTGTAGTTCCTCCAAAGGTCTTTGGGTGTGTTTTCTTTGTGCATGATTATAGAACTCTGTTGGAAAATTAGACCCCATGCTCTCAAATGTGTTTTCACGGGTTATTCTCCCTCTCAAAAGGGTTATAGGTGTTGGTGCCTTTCGAAGCACCGTTTTTTTGTGAGCATGGAGGTGACATTCCGTGAACATGAATCATATTATGGCTCAACCAGTGACACTGGCATTGCCCTATCCCCACCTGAAGTGCAACAAGAAGGGGAGAGGGGTAATGAAGGCTCTCCATTAAGTCGTAATCTTGTTTCAACTTCGGATGGTTTACCCACTCTAGATAATGTTCAAAATCAGGGGGAGGACCCACATAGTGATGGGTGTAATCATGGTTCTGGTCATGGAGACATACAAGATGCAACAGGAAACTCTTCACTTCCTTCACAAGATGGTGAGCTTCACAGGCATGAGGACCCAGGTACTAACAATATAATAACCCCTCTAGTCCTGTCGCTCCTATTAGCACCACAAGACAGGGTGATAACCAATTATCTATTCTTGCTCCTGAAAATGATCTACCTATTGCTGTGAGGAAATCTACTAGAAATCTAAAAATTTCAGGACACCTCAAAGATTTTAAACATGATATAGCCAATTTCATTTCCTATGAATATTTTACTCCACCCTTCAAAAGCTTTATTGCATCTTTAGATTCTATCTCCATACCATCAAACTGGAAAATAGCTATAGAGGACCCAAATTGGAAGGAAGCAATGCTTGATGAGATGAAAGCCTTGGAGAAGAATGGGACTTGGGAGCTTGTGGATCTACCACCAAGTAAGCAGCCTGTAGGTTGTAAGTTGGTCTTCACTATTAAACACACCCTGAGGGCAAGGTGGAGAGGTACAAAGCCTTCCTTGTAACAAAAGGCTACACACAAACATATGGAATCGATTATGAAGAGACCACCTTTGCACCGGTGGCAAAGATGAATTCAGTAACGACACTTATATCATGTGCTGTAAACCTTGATTGGGATATTTACCAGTAGGATATGTAGGTGTTAGTCTGAAGTGCATTCTAGGCTTTGATAAGGTGAATATGAACTGTTTTTCTTTTCCACAGCCCGCATACAAATATTTTCTCATAAGGTAAATCTCCTTTCTTTGGTGAAGTTGGGAGGTTATTTGTTAATCTCATTAGGTAGAAATTGTTTATGCAGATCATCTTTTTCACTATAATTACAGGCTATCATTTTTAATCCGTATCATTATTTATTTATTTCAGGCACATATGGTGCACTCTGGTCATGATGCCAACGTTTTTGGCTCTTAATAAAGAGGTTTTTTAGGCACTTCTGATTTTCTGTTTGGTTCTTATCTCTTCAGTTTAAATTTTCTGCGATTCTAAAGATACATTTATTATCTATTCAGTTGAATGAGGAAGCTGCTTCCTTGGACTGGACCAAGTCAAGAGGTCATGTGCTGAGGGGCCGAAGAATCTTTTTTCCGGGAGCCAGACGAGCGCTGATGTTGCCGGTCACCTGCAAGTTGGCTAGCAATTGTCCATGTGTTGTTAGAGCAACTCCAATGAGGCGACCCATTTCGTCCCCCCGCGTCCGTTTGGTCGGCACGGACAAAAGTGGCGGCCCAACGCACCGATCCAAACTCAAATCGTGTTAGTTTGGATCTACTAGCGAGACTGAAATCTCTCTGCAAAACATAAATTAAGCAAACGTGAGTACAAAGGTACTCAGCAAGACTTACGTCAGAACTAAACTACATATGCATCGGTATCAACAAGGGGGGGTGGTGGAGTTTAACTGCAGCAAGCCAGCTTTGACTTAGTGGCTAACCTGAACTACGATTGCAAGCAACTCTTTTGAGGTGGCGAGCACGAGTCCACATGTTCACCATTCAATACACCACTATGGATCCACTCCCGTCCCCCTACGAGAAGGCCATCCATAGCACTCACACTTATCTTGCGAGTTTTAGAGTATCCACTTTCACTTGTCTATGAACTGTTATAGGCAACCCAGAAGTCCATTACCGCGGACACGGCTATTCGAATAGATGATGTTAACCCTGCAGGGGTGTACTTCTTCACACACGCTCTCACCACTTACCGCCGTTTACACGACATGTACTCGGCAACCTTCAAGCGGAAGCCCAACGAGGGTGTCGGCCACGGCCTACCTAAACACTCAAGTCTCTAGTCCAGGTTTATCGCCTATCCAGGTTCCATCCGCAGGGAGTCCGGCCGAGGTTTCCACATACGGCCCCGAACGATGTGAACAGGGTTCCCGAGACACCAAACGGGCGCCCGGTACACCGTGCCACGGTGTATCTACCGCATCATAGCCCACCCCTAGGGTCAGCGCTACGCACGACCGCCAACACATATCCTATAAACACCAGAAACTAGTTGCAACTCCTGGACAGAGGACAAGGGTGATCAAGAAGCCGAGAGGGTCCATTGGTTTCGGGCCCAATGCGTGGTAGTAACTGTTTCATGGATCACAAACACAGAACTCAGTTCCTAAGGACGACTTTAATGAGAAAACCCACCATGTACTCCTACATGGCCTCTCACCGCTACCTTTACCAAATCGTGTTTACACACTTAGCTCACACACAGTAGGACATGTTCACACATCTCCGATTCATCCCCGATGAATCAGAACTGACTCAACTCTAAGCAGTAGCAGGCATGACAAACAAGCATGAATGAGTAGGCACATCAGGGCTCAAACAACTCCTACTCATGCTAGTGGGTTTCATCTATTTACTGTGGCAATGACATGTCATGCAGAGGATAAGGGGTTCAACTACCGCAACAAGTAACAGATGATCGCTGTTGTCCTAATGCAGTAAAAGAGAGCAGGAGCGAGAGAGTGGGCTTGTATCAGAATGAACAAGGGGGTTGTGCTTGCCTGGCACTTCTGAAGATAGCATAGTTCTTCATCGGTGTCATCGATCTCATCGTTGAAACCACGTCTATCGAGAGGGGACAAATACCGGCAGCAGAGAAATGAATCACAATCAATGCAATGCACAATATGATGCATGATCGTGTCATGGCAATATGCTGTTGTTTGAGCTAATGCAACTAGCGACCATATTAAATGAAGTTGGTTTGAACCCTAGGTTCAAATTCAAATTCAAACTATGAATTCAAATAGTGCATTATCATGTTTTGGACTAAACAGTGAGGTTAAGTTGTTCAAACATGCATGAAAATGCCATAAACAGAATCCTTGAATTTTTCTGATAATTTTTCATATATAATTTATTTCATTTGGAGTTACGGTTGATTTTCTATGATTTTTAGAAGTTTTGGGCATTTTCTGGAATTTTCTGAATTATTTAGAATTAACTAATTCCAGAAAATGAATTATTGCGTCAGCATTACGTCACCGTGACATCAGCAGGTCAAAGGCGTCAGCCCAGGTCAAACCTGACGGCTGGGACCCACACGTCACTGTCTCTGGCTGGTTTGGGTGGATGACAAGTGGGACCGGCCAACGTTGACTTGACCAAAGTCAAAGCTGACACGTGGGGTCCATAGGGTTAGCACTAATCTAAACAGGAAACTAAACCCGGGGTTAATTAGGTGAGGGGTCCATTCATCAGTGAGCTAGGGGGTAGTTTAGTGGCGTCATTAGCCACTAATGATGGTGCCACGTCGGCACGGTCGGAGTTAAGTCGCCGGCGACCAAAACCGTGGCGGCAACTCGCCGGAGTTTCTCGGGTTTCGTGTACAGGCCGCGGCTTGAGCCGCGATTGGGCTCTACGGGTAGCTGGCGTTGCAGCGCGTCGCCTGGTGGTAGTAGCCGGGCCTGGGGTGGCCAGAGTCGACGGCCACGAGTTCAAAGGCGGCGGCCGGAGTTCGGGGTTGGTGCGGGCTCGGCGTTAGGGTGCTCGGGAGGAGGAGCTGGTGGGAGCTGCGTGCTCCTGGGAAGGCACCGAACGCGTTGACGCAATCAGGCACGAGCTATGGTGGCTAAAATGACGGCGGCACCATGGACGGCGGCGATGAGCTCTAGGCTCCAGCGGAATCGAGCTAGCGAAGAGAAACGGAGAGGGGGCGAGCATAGGGAAGGTGCAGGAGCTCACAAGGGGCCGGGAGAGAAACTCAGCGGGCTCGGGGAAGCTTGTGCGACGACGAATTGACGGCGGCGATCTCGGTTGGCCGTGGTTGGAGATGATGTTGAGGGCGTCGCTTCTGGGATCTCCTGGTGGCGTGAGTCGGTGAGGAGGTTGGCGACGAGGTGTAGGAGCTCGGGAACAGCTCGGGGCATCGTCGGGACGGCGGTGGTCGCGGCAAATAGCGTCGGCGAAAACGAGCTCCGCTTGGGTGTGCTCGGGAGAGGGAGCAGAGAGCGAGGGAGAGAGCGAGAGCGTCAAGGGGGGTCCAGGGGGGTAGCATGGCATCGCAGAGGGAGTCCAGGGCGACGAGGGGGCAGCCAGGCAGGCAGCTGCCGGCGTGGCACACCGCGGCGCCGTGGCTGTCTTCTCCTCTGCCTTCTAGTAGGAGGAAGAAGACGCCCCTGCCCTCGGTGGGCTGGCCAGCTGGCTGGGCCGCCAGCTGGGCCGACTAGGTGGGCTGCACAGTGAGGCCAGGTGAGGTTCTCTCTCTCCATTTCTATTTTATTTCTCTTTTCTATTTTGTTATTTTGTTCTGGGCTTTATTAAAAATATTTAGGCACACTCAAAAATCTCCAAACTGCTCATGGCCACTGTTTGGAATATATCCAACATGGAACATTTCAGTTTAGGATTATTTGAACATTTTAATTATTTTATAGTATTTAAATGCCGAAATTCAAATACTATATGATTTAGTTCAAAAATCCAGAATGGCCTAGGAATATGTGCATGACTTTTGGCAGAGGTTTTCACCTTTAACAAAAATCATGAACTTTTCTAAAGGGCAATTGGGATCATTGAAAATAATTTTTTTATTGAACCTAGTTGAATTCATTTGGTGCTAGGGTTTAGGCAATCCCCATTTCAGGTTTAACTGAAATTTAAAGATGATGCAACACCAAATGCTAGCACTAGGCATTAATAGAACTAGGGATGTGACAACTCACCCCCACTAGACAAGAATCTCGGCCCGAGATTCAAGACGTGAGGTAAGAAGGAAGGGGGGGTCACAAAACTATCGCAGTCTTCTCGATCCAACTGCCCTTCCCGAGGATGTTGATTCATTTCGTCATCTTGATCTTGACGTCTTTGCTTTCGGGATCTTCATCCAGCATGATGACGGCAGAAAGAAATTCTACAGAAATCGATCTCCTCGAAGATCGAGCACTCAAGATCAACTCATGGAGTGAGATATAAAACATCTCTTGAGCTGAGACACGAAAAACACATCAGGGGTGATGGATAGAAGCGGATGATAAGGTTCAAATTTGGTAGGCAACAATTCCACGCTTAAGTAGGATGATGCATGGTTTCAAAGTAGCAAGGAGATAATTGCCATGATACCATAACGAAACATCTTAAGGAAAGTGACTCGCAGAAATATTCCCTTAAGTGGCAAAAAGAATTACTTTTGATTCAGAGATCATTGAAACTCTTCATACCAGCTTAAGGCAATTTACAATTGATCGTTTGAGGTAGCTTGAAGAGATGGCATACTTGGACTAGGATGGATGATGTGGACTACCTTGTTGAAGACAACGCAATGGATGATTTTTGCTTATCATCGGAGATGGATGGAACTCGTGGTATGTCCACTTTGAAGATGATCCTGAAAAACAACTACTGAGGTGCAAGCTGGGAACAAAATGCAAATGTTGGGAATGATTCTGGTAACTGGGGAGAAGGTTCACCGGCAAAGGTGATTCCACCAATTGGATGGCTATCGAACAACTGAGAGAACGGAGGCACATTCCAGTTAACGACAACATCAGAACCTAGTGCCTGAGCGTGCTCTCAAGAACTTGAGCATTTCCATACTCATCAAGGTCTTACCAACATCCGTGCCGAGGATCCTGGGAAGACATCTTACTACCATGATGAATGGTGATGGATAATGCAGATGCAAAGGAAGATAACACTTTCTCAGATTTCACCTTAGCGAGGCCAAGGAAACAAAATCTGGATGATCGACCGAGAGACATATAGCACTCCGCTTCTAATGTTCTCCTTGATGTGCTAGTGTATCCCAATCATAGATATGGTTTGATATATAGAACATCAAGTAAAAGATCGGACTTCGGAAGCACAAGAATCCGTAAAAATTAACTACGGAGGTAAATCCTACGAAATCCTCATGGGAAGGTGGCCAACTTTCTTCAACCGAGATACTTCAATAATAGGTCTTCTGGCTGGGTGTGTTGGCCATGACATCCACTTTACCAATTATCGAGAGACCAATATTATAGTTCTTGGAAAATGCTCCAACCATCATATCTGCCTGAGATTCAGATCTGGTTGGTGTCAGGATATTCCAGACTCATCGAGTCTAGAAAGGAAAATGAAGGTTTGCAACACAATTTGACGAGATGACGTTGCGAGATTCTCGGGGAATGAACTACGATAGCAAGCTCCAAAACATGAGCTGGCTATGCTACACACATGTGAACATGCGGTCCTAGACAAGCATGACCACCTAGTAGTCTTATAATAAACACTACCGAGTTCAGGTTGGGAACCATCATTCAGGATAATGATGTCCTAACATAAGTCATGACTAGTTGTTATGAAGGAACTCCTTCTCCTTGAACAAATCAATCAGTGGCTTGGTGTGCTAGGAACACATATGGAGTGGAGGTAATTAATCTACCAAACCATAGAATACTTCGCACATATGCATGACTGATTTGGGATGATTCCAAGGAAAACAAAACAAACCTTTCTCAAATTCATGGCGGCAACTTACATCGAGTGCACATGAATTAGAGGAAGTCACTTCTTTCATCCAAACATATGCCTCATGAACGGGGCATGAAGAAAATGCTCACACAGGTTCCCAGCACTAGCTCAATGTTCAACATGAATCATGGAGGAGACAAGATGCTGTTGATGGGCTCAACAACAACTCATTGGAATTTCCATATCACTAGACTTCCACCATCATGTGAACACGAGGATAGTATTGGTCAGACCAAAAGAGGTAATGGTGTATGCTCGAGGGATCAACCACGGGTAAGACAACATTACGAACATCGTTGGTTCTGATTTGACTTGACGATAGCCCATACTCAAGTCAAAGTTTTGACAAGGCGATAGATCCAACAACTGATCACGAGGACCAATTGATGGAGATATCATCTTTCTTCAACACACACACACACAGAAGATATCCCTTAACATGAACTAAGTCAGACAAGCTTTTATCTTCCAATTCTCGAAGTTGTTGTCTAGCTCAACCAACTAGCTCAGGGATATCCAACACAGATTCTTGGAGAAGGGGTGGTTTATAAGAAACCAACTTGATCACGAACTCAACATAGCGGTTAGGTGACAGCCAAGTAATACTTCCGAGAAGATCTTCGGAAAATCACGAACCACCGATATGTTACTAAGCTCGAGAACAATCTTGCTTTTCAGGGCAAGATGATATGATCAAAAGAGTGAGGAATTGAATAATCCTAACTCATTGATCGAAGAGTGCACCGGAAATAAGGACTTGGTAGCACAATCTATCTTAGAATGATGAGTCAAAACCCAACACGGTAAGAATGAGAATATTGTCCATTTACTACCAAGTAATGGGGTTGCTAGCAGTATTGATTTCACATATCACGATTCACTTGTCAGAATTCCGATTACAATAACACGGGAACCGAGGAAGTAACAATGATGGCAAGAAGTATTACTGCGTCAAGAATTCATAAGAGGTGGTGCAATTCTCATGACACTCTTGACATAAATATGGTAACACTCCAAGGTAGAGCAGAGCAGAAGCTGGATTGGCATTTTGATCTGCGGAATACAATTGCTTTGACCCAATCCTAGATATGGATGAGGTACTGGAGTCTGTTTCTCCTAGTCATTCTAGAATAGAACGGCTCGACGGACCACAAGAATAATAGGCACCGATGAACGAATGCTCACATACTCTTGTCTATCAGTTGATAGATGAGGGTCGGAATATAATGGAAGGGGGGCAACTCAAAGGAACATATAACTTTCTGAGTTGTGGATGCATGGATTAGTATGTCGAACGAGTTCAACATATTTCTTCCGGATAACCCATGCAGAAAGGTAGGGTTGGCAGAGTCACAACATAGAATGGAGAACTCATCAGGAGCACTCTTTCGTGACCTTTTGGTTAAAAAAAAAACTCCTGCCAAGAATGGTTCATGATAATTGGAAGAAGGATGTACCACGAACCTCGAGGACTATCGCAAAGGTTACTAATATCCTAAAGGAACTAGCAACACTATCAACAAGAGGTAAAGTAGAGTGAATCTCGGGTTCAAGAACCCATGAGTAGAATACCTACTACTAAATGGCATCACGGGATGCTTTCGGAATAATGGCCAGAATCACACACTGGGGATAAAAACATGGCTAGATCACTAGGTGACTCTCTAAGACACCTAGGGTCATAATAATAGCTCCAACATATATGTTGGGGTAATAGAGTACCTCAACTCACCGATTAGTGTGATTAATCTAGCCCAATTGGACATCAGGAACAGGAGGAAGGGGTTTGCAAATGCATCAGACTACTTGGAAACCTGGGATGGCTCGGACAGCATAACGGCTGTAAATGCTCAAAAAGATTTGAGACATCCTGCAAAATGGTGGCATAACCACTCAACATCATAACATCAAGGTTCCGAGACCAATTATGAACACACGGAAGTACTGGAAACAGAACCGCGGCGTGAATCCATCAATCCTATAAGTCAACGGGTTAGCAACACGTCATCCTGATAGATAGAGGAGAAAGCCTAGTTTCTTAACCCCGTAGAAAAGAAGAGGGTGACTCAGATCAGAGGGCATGAGATATAAGGAGTAAAAAGAGCCTTACGTTCCCTTCCACAATCAATCCCCTTACATAACTAAAGCATTTCTAGACTCGACTTCGACCAGTTTGGCTTGGTAATCCTACAGGCAGTCAGGCTCTGATACCAACGCTGTCAGGACCCCGATTCCAAGTCACATCGATCTAGCCGGTAACACCTCATATCACTTTGTGGCCTCACGCACGGTATCCCACGGGTGTCGCCTTACCATGGCCCGGGACCGTTTGCGCCTTTTGGCTCACATATATGACAGTGTCGCTAGCATCCATATGACAGAGAACCCGGGCCGACATGGCTAGTCATGAACCCAAAGCGGCGCTAACCTATGGGGACAGGCGTACATGATACACATCGAGCGTGTCAGTCAGCAGCGTGTGAATCCGGGCTGTAGCACTGGGCTAGCAGGACTCCGGGAACCCGGGCTGTAGTAGGCTAGGCAGGACTCCGGATGTCACCGCGTGACATTTCCCCGAAGGGACAGACACATGAACGAAGTGAAACACATGCCGGCCAGTCAAGTGTCCTGAGCAGTAGTGCTGGGCTAACAGGACTCCGGTGAACCGGGCTGTAGCGGACTACTATGGCTCATGGAAGCACTAGAGTACATTTCCCCATAAGAGAGGCTGCCAAGTATAAACAACTAGATTGTCAGATCCCACACATACCAAGCATTTCAATCATACACACAATATGCTCGATATGTGTAAATACAACATGGCATCACAACATAACTCTACGACTCAAGTATTTATTCACTAGGCTTCGAGGAGCGTGATATTACAAACATGGGTCTCATGACCCAACAATCACAGCATACAAGTCAAAACACAAGCGGAAGCTTAACATGTCTGGGTACAGACATCTACAAATGAAAAAGGCTAAGAAGCCTGACTATCTACTAGATCCTGCCGAGGGCATAAGATCGTAGCTGAGGTATCAAGCTAAATGTCGAAGTCCACGCGGATCTACTAGCGAGACTGAAATCTCTCTGCAAAACATAAATTAAGCAAACGTGAGTACAAAGGTACTCAGCAAGACTTACATCAGAACTAAACTACATATGCATCGGTATCAACAAGGGGGGGGGGTGGTGGAGTTTAACTGCAGCAAGCCAGCTTTTTCTCAGTGGCTAACCTGAAATACGATTGCAAGCAACTCTTTTGAGGTGGCGCACATGAGTCCACATATTCACCATTCAATACACCACTATGGATCCGCTCCCGTCCCCCTACGGGAAGGCCATCCATAGCACTCACACTTATCTTGCGAGTTTTAGAGTATCCACTTTCACTTGTCTATGTACTGTTATAGGCAACCCAGAAGTCCATTACCGCGGACACGGCTATTCGAATAGATGATGTTAACCCTGCAGGGGTGTAGTTCTTCACACACGCTCTCACCACTTACCGTCGTTTACACGACATGTACTCGGCAACCTTCAAGCGGAAGCCCAACGAGGGTGTCGGCCACGGCCTACCTAAACACTCAAGTCTCTAGTCCAGGTTTATCGCCTATCCAGGTTCCATCCGCAGGGAGTCCGGCCGAGGTTTCCACATACGGCCCCGAACGATGTGAACAGGGTTCCCGAGACACCAAACGGGCGCCCGGTACACCGTGCCACGGTGTATCTACCGCATCATAGCCCACCCCTAGGGTCAGCGCTACGCACGGCCGCCAACACATATCCTATAAACACCAGAAACTAGTTGCAACTCCTGGACAGAGGACAAGGGTGATCAAGAAGCCGAGAGGGTCCATTGGTTTCGGGCCCAATGCTTGGTAGTAACTGTTTCATGGATCACAAACACAGAACTCAGTTCCTAAGGGGTGGGCTATGATAGTAACTGTTTCATGAAGCCGAGAGGTCCATTGGTTTCGGGCCCAATGCTTGGTAGTAATTGTTTCATGGATCACAAACACAGTCACCTACATGATATAGAGGTTTGTTTTATCCTACTTGTTAAGCTTTTCAGGAGCTAGAGACAGGCAGACTAATGGGGTCTGGGACCGTGCATGATGGACTCTACTATCTTGATGAAGGGAGTGATGAAGTTGCTTCCTGGTCAAGAGCTACTACTACACCATCGCGAGCTTGGGCATGTCTCTTTTGCTGCATTGTTTTGTATATACCCCTCTCTTTTCAAGTTGTGTCCTAGGGAGCTACTTGTATGTGATGCTTGTGAATTGGCTAAACACACAAGAGGTTCATATCCTAGTATAGGATTAAGAAGTTCCAAACCATTTGAAATGATTCACTCGGATGTTAGGGGACCCTGTGAGGTTCGTTCGATTTCAGGGCATCGATGGTTTGTAACTTTTATCGATTGCTTTAGTCATTACACCTCGCTCTACTCTTGAAGCATAAGAGTGATGTGTGCTCAGTTTTTAAAGATCTATGTGCTCTCATTAAAAATCAACATGAGGCAACTATTAAAACCTTACGTTCAAACAATGGTATGGAATGCATGCACTAGGAGTTTGGACAGTTCCTTCTCTCAAACGGCATTGAACATCAAACTACCCATGTTAACACTCCAGAACAAAATGGTGTTGCAGAGCATTAAAATAGACATTTTCTTGAGGTTGCACGCTCACTTATGTTTACAATGAACGTGCCTAAATTTCTTTGGGGGGAAGCAATAAAAACTGCAACATATTTGATAAACCGTATGCCTCTTCGAGTTCTTGGCCATAAGACTCCTGTTGAGTGTCTCTTGAAATATAATGATTTTGTAGTTCCTCCAAAGGTCTTTGGGTGTGTTTTCTTTGTGCATGATTATAGAACTCTGTTGGAAAATTAGACCCCCATGCTCT